>NC_138204.1:67458852-67873852 GCF_964194415.1 Vipera berus | reverse complement strand
GTGAGGATGCTAGTGACAGCATGGTCAAACACTGTGGCTCAGTGTTTTTCTCTGTCCAGTTGCTGGGCACTGCCCCTCATAGCCATTTTCATAAGCGAGATTGGATACATGGCACTCTTTCTCTTTCCCTTTCCCTTTCCTTAACTGGAATAGTGGTCTGTCAGATGATCAATAGATCTGTCAGCCAGGATTTTTTGTTACTTGGTGCAGTGGGCGTGTTGATAACCTAGCAGAATTTGCTGGGTTCTTTTGCTGACTGGAATCACCACAATTGTACTGCTCCTATTTTGTGTCTGTATACACCATGCAATTATTTCTGATACACAGACACAAAATGGAATAATAGAGGATGGAAAGGATATGAGATTTGTCTGGCCAAAAATGATCCATGGGGGAGATTAACTTTAGGAGGGGGGAAAACGAAAAAGATATCATTGAGGACTATCTAGTTTAGGCTTCTATGCTTTTATTTCAAATGAGTGATTTCAATCATTCGTGAAGAGTTTTTTTTTGGGGGGGGCAGATTATATAGGTTGAACAGCCATAGGAGATCATCAGTTCTATGAAAAAAGTAATAGATACTGCCTTGTGGAGGTCTCGTCTGGATTCCTGCAGGCTGAAGTCAGAAATTTTAAAATGGCCATGCCTGAGTGTACCTTTATTTTCTTGGGTTCAAGTATATATGCACGCAGCAACTGCATGCATCCAAAAACAGGATAGAGAGAATGGTTAGGGTGGGAAGGGAGAGAGAGAAACACTGATGCTGCTAACCTTGACCTCAGTGAGGATTACAGTATTTCCAAATAAACCTGAGTAAAATCAATCTGTAAATGTAACACCGGGAAAGAGAGGAGAAATGAAACAAATCATGTTAATAATCTCTTTCTTCCCCCCCCCCATCTCTCTCACACACAGGGAGAGAGAGAGAGAGAGAGAAAACCTGACAGGTTGAACCACCTACCTCGGAACACAATGCCTCTTGCTTTTCTGGGCAAACCAAGGCTCAATGCATTGTACTTTGAGATGTAACCAAGAGAGGGATTGCAGATACGTCACCACGTCTCCTTGCCTTCAAGCAGTCTAAAACTATGTGATAAGCAGCAGAGTTCGCAGTATACAAAATCCAAAGGTTTTCATTGAGGGCCAGCTTGGGAAAGGCATGCCACCCAGAACTCCAGTCTAGGGGAATTCCTGTAGGGCAAAGTGAAGGAAGAGAATTCAGGCAGAAATGCCAGGATTATAGCTTGGAGAACTGGTTACCTCTTCTTTCCCCCTTCCCTCCCTGCACCATTAGGTTCACCACATGGCTGATTAGTATTTGGGAGGATTTTAATTTAAAACAGCTTTCCCCAGTGGTTCCATTTCCTATTAGTTGAGGATGATGGGAGATTTTGGCCAAGTTATTTGGAAAGCATCATCTTGGGCAAGATTAAAAACAAAGTTTGGGTGGAATGCGCATGTATCCCTGCATGCATGCCAGTTGTAGGGAAAGAAGCCAGCATTAGAATAAATTGCAAGGCCAAGGCTTTGAAATGTCCATCCCATTTTTTTTTTACACACCACCTGCCAAGTTTTGCTTTTCAAGTCGCAGGAGACCACATAGTCCTAGAAAATGAAACCAACAGTAAGCATTGGGAATGCTCCAGAGCAGGGCTGTCCAGCCTTGGCAACTTTAAGACTTGTGGACTTCAACTCCCAGAATTCCCCAGCCAGTGGATACAGCTTTGCCAAGGTTTTCAGCTTGTAAGGCGGGCATGCTTGAGATAGGAGGACTTATTTCTTCCTAGCTTCAACCAAGAGTAAAAACTGCTGAGGTGTACTCAATCTTGCCTTAAAAAATATTTTGTTTTGTTTTTAAACCTAAGAACATTGATCTCTATAGTCTCTGAAATATATTTTTCTTCTTCATCTGTACTATGTGCAGCATTTCACATGAGTAGGACTGTGCTGTTGAGGGAATCATTGTGTTTTTGGTCTTTTTTTTCTTCATAGTCTGTTGATCTCAAAGATGACTGATAGAGCTTTGGCAAAAAAGAAACATACGTACATGTGACTGGCCACTGTGGGACTCAAAGATCACCCGTGTCCAACCTTGGCAACTTTAAAACTAGTGGACTTCAACTCCCAGAATCCCCCAGCCAGCATTCTGAGAGTTGAAGTCCACAGGTCTTAAAGTTACCAAGGTTGGACATCCCTGATGGAAATTTATTGGTACTGTTTTTTTTCCCCACTGGTAGGGGTTACAAAGAGCCCACCAAACACTACCTTAAAACTATCCTGCATTAGGAAATGTAAGAACAGCCATATAGCCCAGCCTCACTGCTGATGTACTTTAGGGACTCTGCACAATTCATTTCAACATACTTTGCTGAAGGTTTTATTTAAGAAAACTGAGGCTGCTGGAGGCAATATGGTACAAGGAAAGGCTATACTTTCACATATCTCTTGGAAATGACACTTCACCATATACTCAATATTTTTTCCCTTTGAAAGAACGTTAATATTAAAGTGAATGTTATTTTACAAAATTATGATGCCTCGTGCCAAACTTATAATTTCCCATGATGGGCTCATATAGACATTAAAAGTTAAAAGAGAGGAGAGAATCAACAGCAGTAGAACCACACAAGGGACACTGTCTTTGCCCCTTTCTAATCACTTGATTAGAAAGAAGTGAAACTATTGAGACATTGTGCCTCCAGTTTTCTATGTTCTCATGTGATCCAGAATGACAGCATGCTCAATGGTATTGAATGCTGCTGAAGGGTGAGTAAGGACTGGGTGAGGGCTTCGTGGCCTTCATCTCACTCTTTTAATGAAATTCATCTACTAGAGAGATCAGAGATGTTGGTTTTATGCCAGCGCCTACAGATACAGAAAAGGATCCAGATAATCTGACGTCTCTAGAGCATTTTGCAGCTGAAGCCACAACACTTTCTTGACAAGGAAAAGAGAATATTGGAGCCAGAATGGTAATTGGGCAAAATAGCCTTGCAAAAGGGGGAAGGGAAGGTCCTTGCAAAAGGGGGCATACCAGTGCCTCCTTACTGATATTTGACATAGTCCCTTCTTCTCAAGCATTGTCTACTACTTCCCTAAAGCAACCATTCTCTCAGCCACACACTCAAGTCACTTGAAGGAACCAGGAGGAGCATGGATCTAATCCACAGGTAATGGCAGCTATGGCAGAGAGCACCCTGTCCATTCTGTTAGAGTCCACAAGTTGCAACAAATCCCAATATTAATACAAGACATTATCCCAGTCGGGACTTCTGGGTGGCTCTTCAGCGGCGCGGATGGTCAGGATCGACCGCCAGCCCCTCGATCTCATTAAAGCCGCAGAACAGTGACAATCAGCTGTTCTGCGGCTTGAAAACCCTTCCCCTCGGGCGAAGAGGGGAAGCGGAGTGCTCTGGGTAGGGGTAGAGCTCCCCTAGAGCCCTAGAATATTTACCGTATATACTTGAGTATAAGCCGACTCGAGTATAAGCCGAGACCCCCAATTTCACCCCAAAAAACTGAAAAAAGTTATTGACTCGAGTATAAGCCGATCCGCTGTTCTGCAAGCCTCCGCCGCCGGCGGAGGCTGGATCCGCGCTCTGCAAGCCTCTGCCGCCAGCAGAGGCTCGATCCGCCATTTTGCAAGCCTGAATACACAGGAATACCCTGTGTGGCCGCGGCTCTCGGGGAAGCCCTGGCTGTCCGCTTCCTCGCTCCACGCTGCCATTCGGGGCCCGCGCGTTCCCCGGGCAAATCGCGGCGCCCAGCAGGCGAGGAAACACGCCCGCTCCAGTCGCCCCCCCTTCCCTCAGGAGACGCAAAGCAAGTGACCGCCCGAGCTAACGTCGGCAGGTCTCCGTTCCTCCGCGCCCTGCCTGCCTGCTTCTTTCCGCAGCGGAAAGAAGCAGGCAGGCAGGGCGCGGAGGAACGGAGACCCGGCGAGGTTTGGGGAGGCGCCCAAACCTCCCCAAACGTCGGCAGGTCTCCGTTCCTCCGCGCCCTGCCTGCCTGCTTCTTTCCGCAGCGGAAAGAAGCAGGCAGGCAGGGCGCGGAGGAACGGAGACCCGGCGACGTTTGGGGAGGCGCCCAAACCTCCCCAAACGTCGGCAGGTCTCCGTTCCTCCGCGCCCTGCCTGCCTGCTTCTTTCCGCAGCGGAAAGAAGCAGGCAGGCAGGGCGTGGAGGTCCGGAGACCTGCCGACGTTTGGGGAGGTTTGGGGAGGTGCGCGCGCACCTCCCCAAACCTCCTCAAACTTCGGCAGGTCTCCGGACGGCGGTGGCTTGGGAGAGGTGTGCGCGATCCCGGAAGCACCAAAGCCTCGGCCGCGCACAAGTCCTTGGTAAGTTTTTTTTGTTGACTGGAGTATAAGCCGAAGTGGAATTTTTCAGCCCAAAAAGTGGGCTGAAAAATTCGGCTTATACTCAAGTATATACGGTATTAGTTTTATAAGATTTATTATTATTTAGTTATTTTTAAGGAGAGTTTCTAGGGTCAATACCCTGTATTATGCTCTGGGAAGTTGGGGGGGAGGGGGAGGGAGGGGGAGGGAGGGGAAATTTGGTGGGGTGGGGGAAGGATGGGTTTTAAGTTTAAAATGTATCTGTAAAACTTTAATTAAAAAAAAAGACATTATCCCAGTCATCATTTCAAACTTATTCATGAGAAATCAAGATTCTGGCAAAGGTAAGCTACTCTATCCACAAAATGCTGTGCAAATGTATTATGTTGGCCAGGTGGTAGATATCCTTCCTCATCTTTTACATCACCTTAAAGGGGACTGCTGGATGACAAACCTCTTATGCGATAGCAATAGCACTTATGTACCACTTCACTGTGCTTATAGCCTTCTCTAAGCAATTGAAAGAGTCAGCATATTACCCCTAACAATCTGGGTCTTCATTTGACCGACCTTGGAAAGATGGAAGGCTGAATCTATCTTGAGCTCCGTCAGGATCAAAGAAATCGAACTGCTGGCAATGTGAGCAGAGTCAGCCTGTAATACTGCATTCTAACCACTGCATCACGATATGAGGACATGGGCGGTCTTGTTGATATTATCTGGGAGTAGTTCGATCCTGTGACCCTGGACGATGTGGACAGGATCATGGGGAAGCTGAGCTCCACCATGTGTTTATTGGACCCGTGCCCCTCCTGGCTGGTTTATGCGGCTCGGGATAGGACACGAGGCTGGATCCAGGCAGTGATAACTGCTTCTTTGAGTGAGGGTAGTTTTCCTGCCGCCTTGAAGGAGGCGGTAGTGAGACCTCTCCTCAAGAAGCCTGCCTTGGATCCAGCTGTATTAAACAACTTTCGTCCGGTCTCCAACCTTCGCTTTCTTGCGAAGGTTGTTCAGAGCGTGGTGGTGCATCATCTCCCATTGTTCCTGGAGGAAGCTGATTATCTGGACTCGTACCAATCAGGTTTCAGGCCCGGGCACAGCATGGAGACAGCATTGGTCGCTCTGGTGAATGATCACTGGTGGGCTCGGGACAGGGGCTGCTCCTCTGTCCTAGTCCTATTAGACCTCTCAGCGGCTTTTGATACCATCGACCATGGTATCTTGCTGTGGCGTCTCAGGGGGTTGGGAGTGGGAGGCACTGTTCTTCAGTGGTTCTCCTCCTACCTTCTGGGACGTTCGCAGTCAGTGTTGGCAGGAGGGCAGAGGTCGACCTCGAGGCCTCTCGTTTGTGGAGTTCCTCAGGGGTCGGTCCTCTCGCCTCTCTTGTTCAACATCTATATGAAGCCGCTGGGTGAGATCATTCATGGTTTTGGGGTTGGGTATCATCAATATGCTGATGATACCCAGCTTTTCATCTCTACCCCAAACCACCCCAGTGATGCCCTCAATGTGATGTCCCGTTGCCTGGAGGCGGTTCGGGTCTGGATGGGGAGGAACAGGCTTTGGCTCAACCCTGACAAGACTGAGTGCCTGTGGGTGCCGGCATCTCGGGAAATTCAGATTATTCCATCTCTAACCATGGGGGGTGAGATATTACCCCCCGTAGATAGGGCTCGCAACTTGGGTGTCCTCCTAGACTCACAGCTCTCTTTGGAAGATCATATAGGAGCTGTGACTAGGGGGGCCTTCGCCCAGGTTCACCTGGTGCGCCAGTTGCGGCCCTATCTGGACCGAGATGCCTTGCGCACAGTCACTCATGCGTTCATGACCTCCCATTTGGACTACTGCAATGCTCTCTACATGGGGCTGCCCTTGAGGACTACTCGGAGGCTTCAGCTGGTGCAGAATGCAGCCGCGTGAGTGGTGGTGGGGGTTTCCCGATACTCCCATGTAACACCTCTACTCCATGAGCTGCATTGGCTTCCGGTTGCCCTCTGGGTAAGATTTAAGGTGCTGGTAATAACCTATAAAGCCCTAAATGGCATGGGTCCGGATTACCTATGGGAGCACCTGCTGCCGGCATCGACTTCCCTTTGTCCAGTGCGCTCCTACAGAGAGGGCCTCCTTAGGGTGCCGTCGGTCAAACAGTGTCGACTGGTGGCCCCCAGCAGGAGGGCGTTCTCTGTGGGCGCGCCAGACCTTTGGAACCATTTACCAGTTGAGCTCCGGATGGCTCCTGACCTTCGCTCCTTCCGACGTGACCTAAAAACATACTTATTTGAACAAACCAGCCTGGTCTGATGGGTTTGGGGTTTTTTAATATTAACTGTATTAATTTTATTGGAATTGGGCTGTATTATTTAATTCTTTTTTAACTTTTGTACATTGTATTTTTACTGTATTTGCCCTGTACACCGCCCTGAGCCCTTCGGGAGAAGGGTGGTATAGAAATTAAATAATAATAATAATAATAATAATAATAATAATAATAATAATAATAATAATAATAATAATAATAATAATAATTATTATTATTATTATTATTATTATTATTATTATTATTATTATTATTATTATTATTATTATTATTATTATTATTATTATTATTATTATTAACAAAACTGTGTGCTCATACTAGCCACTTCTAATATTTCCATGTGCTCTTTTTCATTTCTGATTTTCAAAATAAAAGTAAATGCCACTATTTTTTAAAAAATGAAATGTACTTCAGACTGTTTGGTGGAAGAAACACAGTGATCGTAATTGAGAAAAAAATATAATATCAAAGATGACTTTTTCTTAGCTTCCTTCCTTTCTTCTTTCTTTTCTTTTCCAGTACTTTTATTCTGATTTTTTATTTATTCAGTAAACAAGCAGTAAAGATAAAAAAAAAGTTGGGGCAATACCTACTCCTTGGCCCCCAGATAGCTAAAAATAACAAAAATATCATGATCTAGGAACATTGGACAAAGGGAAAAAAACAGTCCAACCTATCAAAAACAGCACAATAAAAAACAGATTAAAAACACATGTTAAAATAGGCAAGAAAATGGTAAGTGAGCACCTGTCTACCCCACACAAATTCAAATCACCAAGACCAGATGAATTACACCCCATGTTATGAAGGAACTGGCAGATGTGATCTCAGAACCACTGAACTATATCTTTCAAAGATCCTGGAGCACTGGGGAACTACCAAAGGATTGTAAAAGAGCTGATGTAGTTCCCATCTTCAAAAAAGGAAGAAAAAAATAGATCCAGGAAACTACAGACTTATCAGCCTGACCTCAAAACCTGGGAATTCTGGAAAAGATAATCCAGAAATGAATCAGTGAACACCTAGAGGCAAACAAAGTCATTACCAAAAGCCAAAATGGGTTTGTCAAAAATAGATTGTGCCAGACAAATCTTATTGCATTCTTTGACAAGGTGACAAAATTAGTAGACCAAAGGAATGCTGTGGATATCATTTACTTGGATTTCAGTAAGGCATTTCATAAAGTAGATCATAACCTACTACTAGACAAGTTAGAAAAATGTGACAGCATTCGTAACTGGCTGACCAATCGCACTCAGTGTGTGGTCCTCAATGAAACTGTATCTACATGGAGGGAAGTATGCAGTGGATTACCCCAAGGCTCTGTTTTAGGCCCATTACTTTTCAACATCTTCATCAATGATTTGGACGAGGGGATAGATGGAGAACTCATCAAATTTGCAGATGATTCCAAACTGGCAGGAATAGCCAACACGCCAGAAGATAGGCTTAGGATACCAAAGGATCTTGACAGACTTGAACATTGAGCACTATCTAACAAAATGAAATTCAATGGTGAAAAAGTAAGGTTCTACATTTAGGCAAGAAAAACCAAATGCACAGATATAGTATAGGTGGTACCTCACTCAATAGTAGTAACTGTGAGAGGGATCTCGGAGTCCTAGTGGGCAATCACTTAAATATGAGCCAGCAGTGTGCTGCAGCTTCCAAACAAGCCAACACAATTCTAGGCTGCATTAACAGAGGGATAGAATCAAGATCAAGTGAAGTGTTAGTACCACCTTATAATGCTTTGGTAAGGCCATACTTGAAATACTGCATCTAGTTTTGGTCACCACAATATAAAAAATATCTCGAGACTCTAGAAAGAGTGCAGAGAAGAGCAACAAAAATGATCAGGGGACTGGAAGCTAAAATATATAAAGAACAGTTGCTGGAATTGGGTATGTCTAGTTTAATAAAAAGAAGGACTAGGGGTGACATGATAGCAGTGTTCCAATATCTCAGGGGTTGCCACAAAGAAGAGGGAGTCAAGCTATTCTCCAAAGCACCTGAAGGCAAGACAAGAAGCAACAGATGGAAACTAACATAAGAGAGAAGCAACCTAGAACTAAGGAGAAACTTCCTGACAGTTAGAACAATTACCGTAATCAGTGGAACAACCTGCCTCCATAAGTTGTGAATGCTCCAACACTGGAAGTTTTTAAGAAGAGATTGGACAGCCATTTGTCTGAAATGGTATAGGGTTTCCTGCCTGAGCAGTGGGTTGGACTAGAAGACCTCCAAAGTCCATTCCAACTTTGTCTATTCTATTCTATTCTATTCTATTCTATTCTATTCTATTCTATTCTATTCTATTCTATTCTATTCTATTCTATTCTATTCTATTCTATTCTATTCTATTCTATTCTATTCTATTCTATTCTATTCTATTCTATTCTATTCTATTCTATTTTCCTTGAAAGGAAAGATTGGCAACATTTTTTTCCATCATTTTTAAGAAGACTCAGACAAAAATTCTTGCTGCTATTCTCCCCATTAATAATTTATTGTACAACATTATAATCTCTTCAAATTAAAGATGTCTTTTTCTTCTCCAAGGTATTAACTGAAGCCCTCAGAAATGTTTCTTCTTTCCAATACTTATTAATCCACATGTGTCTCACTCTTTCCTTTTCTTTGTTTATTGCCATCTACACGTTTTCTACCTAATCACTGTCTCTCTTCTGTAAAAATTTATACCATGTAGATTTGATTGACCCCCTGTAATGGGTTGGCACATCTAGGATCACTCCAGATTCTGCTTATCCAGGATGCTAGAATGTATATTAATGACCACATGTCCAAGTCTTTCATGACTTAACTCTTCAAATATTCCTTTAGTTGTAATGGATGTTTGTTGATTAAATGGTAACCTTCTGAGGAAGCCTCACTCTTGTTATATTTCAGTTGTAGATGAAGAAGGAGAGTACAAAGGTTGGTTTGAAACTTAACATTAAGAAAACCAAGATCCTGGCATCCAGCCCTCTCAATTCCTGGTAAATAGATGGGGAAGAAATGGAGGTAGTGACAGATTTTATTTTCCTGGGCTCCAAGATCACTGCAGATGGGGACTGTAGCCAAGAAATTAAAAGACGCTTGCTCCTCAGGAGAAAAGCCATGGCAAATCTAGACAGCACACTAAAAAGCAGAGACATCATCCTGTCAACAAAAGTGCGTATAGTCAAGGCTATGGTCTTCCCAGTTGCAATGTATGGCAATGAAAGTTGGACCATAAGAAAGGCTGAGCGCCAAAGAATTGAGGCCTTTGAACTATGGTGCTGGAAAAGACTCCTGCGAGTCCCTTGGACTGCAAGGCGATCAAACCGGTCAGTCCTAGAGGAGATCAACCCTGACTGATCTTTAGGAGGCCAGATCCTTAAGTTGAAACTCAAATACTTTGGCCACCTAATGAGAAGGAAGGACTCAATGGAGAAGAGCCTAATGCTGGGAAAGATTGAGGGCAATAGAAGAATGGGATGACACAGAATGAGATGGCTTGATAGAGTCACTGAAGCAGTAGGTGTGAGCTTAAATGGACTCCAGAAGATGGTAGAGGACAGGAAGGCCTGGAGGAACGTTGTCCATGGGGTCGCGATGGGTCGGACACGACTTCACAGCTAATAGCAATACCACTTCTATATTAATTTTTAGGTGCCAGTTGGATTGTTCCTATTTGGCATACAGTAATCTTAAAACAAGATACCTTTTTACTGTAAATGCCAAGTGGGATTGGCCTATAGATTATAATAGCCTTCCTCAACCCATCTATGGAGATTCTCAGTCATCCAGGTCATATTTGTCCCAAAGATGCTTTTTCACAAGGCAACTGGACTTTCTTGTTTTTTCTTTGAAGACATTTGGCTTCTCATCCAAGAAGCTTCTTCAGCTCTGAACTGAAGAAGCTTCTTGGATGAGAAATGAATTTGAATTTTATTGAATTTATATACCGCCCTTTCCTGTAGGACTCAGGGTGGTTTACAGGGTATATAAAATATCAATACAAAAATTAAGAGCAATTTAAAAAGACTAAACTAAATCCCTGAAAAAATATAAAACCCCAGTTAAAACCCCAATTAAAACTCAGCCTGGGCCAGAAAGCTTGAAGAGCCAGGTCTTCAGGTCTCGGCGAAATGATCGAAGGTCGGGGGCAGTCCTAAGCTCCATGGGCAGCTGGTTCCAAAGGGCAGGCGCCCCCACAGAGAAGGCCCTCCCCTGGTGTTATCTGCCGGCATTCTTTTACCGGTGGCACCCTGAGAAGGCCCTCCCTGTGGGAGCGCACAGGACGAAGGGAAATTGATGCCAGCAGCAGGTGCTCCCTCAGATATCCTGGACCCAAGCCATTTAGGGCTTTATAGGTCATCACCAGCACCTTGAATCTCACCCAGAGGGCAACCTGAAGCCAATGCAGCTCACGGAGCAGAGGTGTTACGTGGGAGTAACAGGAAACCCCCATCACAACTCGCGCGGCCGCATTCTGCACCAGCTGAAGCCTCCGAGTGGTCCTCAAGGGCAGCCCCATGTAGAGAGCGTTGCAGTAGTCTAACCGGGAGGTCACAAGCACATGAGTGACTGTGCGTAGGGCATCTCGGTCCAGGTAGGGTCGCAATTGGCGCACCAGGCGAACCTGGGCAAAAGCCCCCCTGGTCACGGCTCCTATATGGTCTTCAAAACTGAGCTGCGAATCCAGGAGGACACCCAAGTTGCGAGCCCTATCAACGGGGGGGGGGTAACACCTCACCCCCCATTGTTAAAGATGGAATAGTCTGGTTAACCCGAGATGCCGGTATGCACAGCCACTCAGTCTTGGCAGGATTGAGACGAAGCCTGTTTCTCCCCATCCAAACCCCTACCGCCTCCAGGCAGCGGGACATCACGGTGAGGGTATCACTGGGTTGGTTCAGGGTGGAGAAAAAAAGTTGGGTATCATCAGCATACTGATGATACCCCACCCCAAAACCACGAATGATCTTGCCCAGCAGCTTCATATAGATGTTGAACAGGAGGGGAGAGAGAACCAACCCCTGAGGGACTCCACAAACGAGAGGCCTCGCGGCGGAACTCTGCCCTCCCGTCAACACCGACTGTGAGTGGCCCAGAAGATAGGAGAACCACCGTAAAATGGTGCCTCCCACTCCCAACCCCCTGAGATGCCGCAGTAGGATACCATGGTCGATGGTATCAAAAGCCGCTGAGAGGTCTAATAGGACTAGAACAGAGGAACAACCCGTGTTCCAAGCCCGCCAGAGATCATTCACCAGTGCGACCAGTGCCGTCTCCGTGCTGTGCCCGGGCCTGAAACCCGATTGGTACAGGTCCAGATAATCAGTTTCCTCCAGGAACAGGGGAAGCTGATGCGCCACCACACTCTCAACAACCTTCGCCAGAAAGCGAAGGTTGGAGACCGGACGATAGTTGTTTAAAACAGCCGGGTCCAGGACAGGCTTCTTGAGGAGGGGTCTCACCACCGCCTCCTTCAAGGCGGCGGGGAAGATACCCTCCTTCAGGGAAGCAGTTATTACTGCCTGGAACAAGCCTCGTGTCTCCTCCCGGGCCGCAAAAACCAGCCAGGAGGGGCACGGGTCCAATAAACAGGTGGTGGAGCTCAGCCTCCCCATAATCCTGTCCACATCATCAGGGGAAACAGGATCGAACTCAGTCCAGATAACATGCTCAAGAATGTCCGATTCCTCCACGTCAGACTCTGCCCAGTCCGAGTCCAAACCGGTCCGTATCTGAGCGATTTTGTCCGTCAGATGATGACTAAACTCCTCGGCCCAACCCTGCAAGGGATCCTCCCTCACCTCCTGGTTAAGGAGGGAGCGAGTTACCCTAAACAGGGCGGCCGGGCGATTATCTGCGGACGTGATGAGGGCAGCGAAATAATTAGCCTTCGCTGTCCTCATCGCCGCAAGATAAGACCTTATAAAGGTTCTTAACTGCAATCGGTCAGATTTGAATCGGCTGGACCTCCAACCACTCTCCAGACACTGTCTCTGATGCTTCATCTCCCGGAGCTCCACAGAAAACCATGGAGCCCAATGGGATCTGCGCCGGGTCAGGGGCCGCAATGGTACAACACGGTCGAGTGCCTCGGTGGCCACCCTTTCCCAGGCATCCACCAAGGCATCGGCCGGGCTGTGAATGAGGGTGATGGGTATAGACCCAAGCGCCATCTGGAACCGTTCTGGGTCCATTAGGTGCCTGGGGCGGAACCACCTGGTGAAACATCTTCAAAGAAAAACAAGAAAGTCCAGTTGCCTTATGAAAAAGTATCTTTGGGACTTCCTCAACCTGATTTCTTCCACATACATTTGGGATGACAATTCCAAAAATTATTAATTATCATTCTGTGGCTGGGAATTCTGGAAATTCACAATCCCAACATGTTTGGAGCATCTTAGGGTAAAAGTAGGACTAGAATGTCCTTTTCTGCTATTTAAATCTTTTTTTTTCTTCTCAGTGGGATAAATTTAAATGAAATTTATTTTTAAACACATCTAAAAACTTTTTGTTAGTCCTTTCACATTTTGAGTCCATAGTGTACCATCAGCACCTTTTCCTACTAGTCATACACTCTGTAATGGTGAAAGTCATTGGAGGGAAGATTAAAAAAAAATCCAAGTACTACTACTCATAAAAAATCCATTCCAGGAAAAAAAGCTAATGTTTTTTTTATAGCCCTCATTTCATCCTATGCATTTGAATGTCTTTCCTTTGCTGCATTGACTCAATGGAGATGGATGATTTATAGTCATTATTGTCCCAGTTCTACTTCAGTGTGCCTCCCCCCTTTTTTTTTGCTTCAACAAAGCCCCTTTATAAAAGTTAATCACTTTCTGTATAAGCAATTCCAGACTAGTTTATATTCTGTTGTTAATGGGGAGTGATGCTCTGAAAGTTGGTATCCATTGCAGAGAAGGTGTGAAGACAGAGGAACAAGAAACAAAAGCATTTAATGCATGAAAAACTCTAATAATAGACAATGTATTCACCTGGCTGAGACTGCATTTGCATTGGAGATGAGTTCATTGTTATTTGGCAATCAGCTTATTGTAGGTCCCAGAAGAAGAACATGAAACATCCAAGTTGTGGCAATAAGGTTTTGCTGATATTAATTACATTATATGGGACAGCAGCGAAAAGCTCCAGTATGGATTAAAGTCTTGATTCTTCAAGAAAACTTTCACTTTTTTTGAAAGAGCCTTTTTTTCAAAAAAAAAAAAGGGGGGGGGGACGACAAATATTCTAAGTTTGTAATTGGGAATCTACATACTTGGTAAGAATATACACCAAGTACAGCTGAAAACTCACTTTAAATGCAGTTTTATACTCTGCAACAAGAGATGGATCAGTTAAGTATATGGTGATTATCCTAGCAAATTCTCAGCAATAACAACAAAAAGCAGAAATAATCAATGTTTTCTAAATAGAACCATCCATCATGACTGAGCATAGAGATTAATAAAAAAAAACTACAGGTTAGCCATTTGGTTAAGTTTAGTGGTAAGGTATTTATTTCAAAATAAAATTCAAATTAGCTAGTCTATGGAACGAATTTAAAAAAACCATTGAGCAACAAATATAAACTGAATATGCAAGTGTAATTACTAAAGCATTGAAACATCAAGGAATCAGGAGGCAAGTGAGGCTACTGTATTTAATGGAGGAGATGACACATAGGCAACAAATTGAGATGAGCTACTGAGATCATATCATGAAAGTACTACTGCAGCTGAACAGACTTTTAATCCATTTCTGAATATGATTTAGGACCTGAGTACTGAAATACCATATGTTTCTAAATGCATCTATCCATATGTTAGCATTTTCTCTTGAGGCAAGTCAGTCTCCACTTGGCTGCATTTTGCACCAAATGAAATTGTCAACTATCTTCAAGGGCAACTCCTCATATAGATCATTATAATATTGTATAATCCAGGGGGTTAGTAGAATATGGATAGCTGTGGAGAGGGTATCTTTGTTAAGGAACAGCCAACAATAAAGAAGTAAAAGCTATTGTAGGTCTCCATGCCTACATTCCATTTAAAATGCAGAATTAAGGAACATTCCAAGTTCCAGAATTAAGGAACATTCCAAGTTCCAGAATTAAGGAACATTCCAAGTTCCAGAATTAAGGAACATTCCAAGTTCCCCATAACCAGGGAATCTAGTAAAGTACAGCTTTTTTTATTAAATGTGTTTTTAAAAGTCTCTAACTCCAAGCAAGCTTGTAGGAGTATTGAGGATAGGGTTCATATCATCTTCTCACTTTAGTTCAAAAGTGGCCAGCATGTCTCTGAAAGAATCTGTCACTAATTAACTCCCATTAAGATGGGACTCTAGTAAATATTTCCTTTTATGGGGTTGTTCAGACAGTAAGACTGCTTTTGCAAACAGAATTATATCCATAATTCGTATGTGTTATATTATCAAAATCTCAAGTTCTTTCAGCACAGGTTTCCAGGCTTGTTTCTTGAGAATGGCAATATCAAGAGGAAATTGATACAAAATTCTTTTGACATTACAGTCATCAGTTTATTCAAAGAATGAGATGATCCATGAACAGTGTGAATCTGAGTTTCTTATGAGTAGGGAAATCCCATCTATCTTGGGCAAACTGATCTTCACCACTGCACCACCAGTGCTTTTTTTGTAAAAGAAAAAGGTGCCGGAACTCACACATGTCATACAACCCGCCTTGCTTACCCTACAAGGTTCCATCCAAAAAAGGTGCTGGAACTCCGTTCTGAGCATTCTATGAGAAAAAAAGCCCTGTGCACCACCATAACTTTGCCTGCTCGGATTTCATTTTTTTACTCATTACAATTTATTGTACCGATTCACTGTTTCATGATCTATGCTGCTTTTCTTAAATTGTATATAAAAACAAGACTGGACAGCATTGGCAGATTATTGATATTACTCTTCAAACCTTTGAACGAGACCTTCTTGTGACTTCAGATAGAGGTTAAATAATATTAGGTACAGGATGGCTTCAGTTTGTATATTTAGAATGTGTTTATTAGAAACCTTGCAGTCTCTTTTCTTTTAAACTTTGGCAAAGTTCCAGGTTGAAGAAGATTGATATACAGAGTTATGTATGGCATAAATTCCAAAGCAGGGCTGGTCAATGTTTTTTATTCTCCCACATTAGTTCATTTGTGACCTTATGCTTAATTTTTTTTCTCAAAATCCAAAATTTTCTTCAATTCACATCACGCATCAAAAAGAAAGAATATAAGCAAATGCAGCCTAAAACAAGTAAACTGCAGAAATGGAAGTTATAACTCATTTTTCACAACAAATGGTCAGAAGTGTTAGAAATAAAAAAAATAGGATTATGACACTTCTTGAACTTTTTTCACTGATGAATTGTTAGAGAATGCCTAGCAGAACTTTCACAAGAGGCAAATAATTCTTGAGATGAATAATTTGATAAAACAAAAGCACAGAGCCCCATTTTGCTCTGACATTAATTCAGAGAAATAACTTCTCATTCTACATATGCCAATACTTTTATATTCATCCATATAACAGGGAATCAGATTAATTATCTTAGTTTTGTAAGATATCTTTCTATTCCTTTATTTGTTGTTACATAGGATATTTAGAATTCATGCACTGTCTCAAAAAAAAAAAAATGAAAGACAAGCAAATCTAAGCCTTTCCTTCATTTATTTTTACAAAGTCAGTGCTTTTTTCTTTAAAAAAAGGTGCCGGAACTCAGAGGTACTGTCACTGGGAGTGATGCCAGTGTCTTGCTACAGCGTCACTGCCTGTCCTTTGCACCCCCGCCCCTGCAGCTCGGAGCCACATGCCGCAGGGATTCCCCCTCCCCACAGCCACCTGTTCTGTACCAGCCTGCTACCGGCCCTGCAGAAAAGGCAGGGACAACCCCTTTTACAAGAAGGCAAGAGGCTGGAATACGCCTGTCAAATTTATAGCTACAAAAACAAACAAGACACAAACCAAGAAACAGGAGCTTTAAGAAACACGAACTATCCAAGTGGTTGCCTTCAGCAAACCAGCCCTCCCACACACTCCCCTTATATAGAGTTCAGGGCGTGGCTTCTCTCTGCCTCCTTCCGAGGAGCCCCATTGCCTTCCTCTATTTACTCCTAATTGACTGCCTCCTGCGTCGGGCGTCCTTGAACAGGGCCAGCTGTGGGTCATCTTCATCCACGCTGTCAGGCTCACAGAGCTGGGTCTCCGTGGTGACCAAGTGGGAGGGGCCTGGCTGAGGACTCTCATCAGCAAGATCTTCAACCCCCTCAGCAAGGTCTTCAACACCCCCCTCCTCCTCTGAGTCGTCCGACCCAACTGCCGAACCCACAGGCTTACCCTGAATCACAACACCACCGTGGGGATTCACCTCGCAGTTGCCATGCCACGGCCCGTGCTGAGCCCCCACCTGGAGCTGCTCTGAACCCCAACCCAGAGCTGTGTTCCTCATGGCAGTGGTCTCCGGGGCCAAACAGCCTCTTTCCAACCACATCCAGAAAAAATTGTAACAAACATTAGAATTCTCAAGGCCATGTTTGGTATTTCCCAGCAATCTGTTACTGGAAGGAAAAGGCAATCCCTGCTGCATTACTGATCCCAGAGAAGCATTTGCATGTATGCAGGTATCCTTAGGGTGCCATAGTTATGGATGAGAAATATTGGTTGCAAAGTTGGCATTTCTGGATGTAATACAGATATTTTGGACTTATTTTTGTTTCTTTGCATGTTTGCTATTTTTAAAAAGGCATATACTACTGACTACGCGTATGCACATATGTAACTTCTTTTGCTAGGATACATGACCACTGCTTGTCCAGAATGTGAAAAGTGAAAGATTGTGTCTAAACAAAATTTTAATGTACAGATAATACTACCAGAAATTATTTTAGCCTTTTTAATAAATGTTGTTATTGATGTTAAGCTCACCATGGAAAACATCATATATTGTTATGTATATACTAGGTTAATTATTTAAAGACTGAAGGTGCCGGAATGCGGTTCTGAGCGTTCTATGAGGAAAAAAAAGCCCTGTACAAAGTTATATATTTTGAAATGCTAGTAGATGAGTAAATGTGTAACTATGTATTTTATTAATGATGAAGTCATTGTTAGTATTACTATTAAATGCACATATCACTCTATGTTCCGAAATAAGCTATTTTTGGACACTCATTATAATTTCTTAAAGAAGCAATTTGTCTTTTTTAATTAAATTAAAGAAGAAACCAGATTTTTCCAATATATTTTTATCCTTCATTTAGAACCAGGCTCAGAACAAGATATTGGGTTCTTACCTTGGTAACCTGATATTGGTATTCTTGCAAGTTCTAACATTTTTTTCCCCATTTTCTTACCATTGCTGAACTGCATTCCCATTAATCAAGAGGAAAACTGAGTGAAGTGTATAAGCAAGGTCTTATTTAAGTGCATGAAAAAGCAAATTCATTAGTAAATGGCAGTTCTACTAAACATCTTCTGGTGGAGGAAATAATGAGACACACTGCACTTCACACTGTTTCCCTTTGCCAAAAATGTGACACCGTGTGATACAATAAATGAATGCATAAATAGTTATTGTTCTGCAGGGGCGGTCATAAATCACCAAGCAAGCTAGAGGACTTTCCTTCTCTGATTCTTTTTTTTCCTCCATTTTTTTCTTTTTTGGTCAGGCTTGAAATGTGATCGGCCTTCAATAACAGTACTAGCAAGAGCAGCCCCCACTCCTCATAGCTGCATTAAAAATGAGACAGAAATCAGGAGCAAGTCATTTTAATAATACCTTCCTGCACCCAAAATTTGAAGCCTCAGCAGTAAAGTTAGAACAGATAGCCGAAATCTGCAGGGGAAAAAAAATCTGAAAAGTACAAGCGAGCTATTCTAAGGCTATTAATAATGAAATATTTAAGAATCAGTGAGATTTGTCACCACGCTGCAATCAGAAAAGCATTAAAATAAATAAGGATATGTGGCAAGAATAAGATACACTATGTAATTATCATACCTTTTTTTAATGGGATCCCTACAGCTGATCCTACTGGTTTAAATAATGTTCAGCCTTTATGCATAATTAGACGAGATGTATTTTGTATAACACACAACTGAACTACACGTATTTCTAGATAGTAAGGTTAACATGTGTTCCTTCTTTAAAGTGGGTCTCCTTTCTTGATAAAGAAAGGAGTCAGACTCACATGATGCCTTCATGCCAAAAATAACAGTAATTCCTAGCAGTAAGATATTTTACCAGTTTTATTTGCTTCTTTTGTGAAACCATTTCCCACCGAACCTCAGAAGCTGGATTCAGACATCATAAAATCCAGCCACTGGGATGTGTAAACCATGCACATAACTTACTGTTATATCCCAACCAAGCCAACTGTGCATTCAGCAAACCACAATATGAGAGCTTAGGCAGCTTCACTTCACAGTAGACATCCTTTGGATTTGGCTGCAACTCAAGGCTGCATTCATAGATACAGATGTTATTTACGTGACACAGCTACCACTACCCACAATTGAGCCATGAGGATGATCACCGCCTTCTTCCCCCAAGGTACAGAGTTTCAGTTACTCTCTTTGTGCTTTATTTTCTAGCAGCTCTCTTCTGCAAGTTCTATGAGTGATAATTATTTCTGGGCAGCTAAGCTAGAGGAAACCATGGTGTGTGTGTTTTTAAACCACTTTCTTCATAGATACTTCTTTTGGCTTCTTCCAAAAGACTCGTTTCATCAGATTCATATTACTTAGATGAAGGAAAGGAATAAGAAAGTTTACAACCATGCTGTTTGGTGGCAGTGATGGGAAACATAAGTTTTTCTATAGCTCACAGGGTTTGAAGACCCAAGTCATGTGAACACATCAATAATATTGAGGCTTTCTGTTAATATAAACTGGAATGGACTGTTAATTTTACTGTCATCTGGCTTAACAATCAGTCTAAATGAGGTTTTTAAAATTTATTTTAAAGCATATATGCTTGACTAAATCTGATAATTCAAAAGTTACATTACAATATTTTGAATAATTCTGTAAGCACTATCTAAAAGCTTGTTTGCACTGCCTGGTTGTCCTTTCATGAGAATAGGGGTAGAAATGGACTGTGACACCCTCTGGTAATTCACCACTTATTATTAAAGCAACCTTAGAGTTTTGTTCTACTTCCAAATAACAATTTTTCATGTTAAATCATCCTGAGCATTCCGGACAACTTCAGTCAATGCACTTCAGTTTGTTTCAGGCTAACCTCAGCAATTCATTAACTACTTTGCAATAAGGGATAAGGATGATTCTTCAACTGCATCTATCCTTACCATGCTCTCTAATACTAATTAGAGCTGCCTTTGCATGAATGTCATAGCATATATCATTATATACACTGTATATCAATTCCCTTGTAAATAGAATGTCGCTGCTTTATAACCTAGTGGAATTTTCTTATTGCTATTTTTCTTTTCCTGAATTTGCTACATTCCCTGTGCTTTTTTTATTAAGAAAAAAGTCTAATGGTGCATTTTATTGTTTTTCCAGTCAGCTTAATCCAAAAAGTTTTTACCTTGAATTTCCAAATAAGGTTATTTGAACTATTGGGAAGTTGAAAGAGAAACCTTTGTGTCATACTAAAATAAGGATGAAACAATGGACTGCCAGACTTATTCTTTTGAAAAGGCTTTTATATGCACTTACACACACACACACACACACACACACACACAAACAGAGAGAGAGAGAGAGAGAGAGAGAGAGAGAGAGAGAGAGAGAGAGAGAGAGAGAGAGAGAGAGAGAGAGAGTCAAATTAAGTGCATAGAAAAACTAATTTGAGCTTTATATATATGGCTTTGTATACCTTTCTGTTTCAGCAAAAACAATCACTTTACTTCCTATGGATGGAGTTTCCTGGACATCCATCCATAGGAAGTAAAGTGATTATTTTTGCTGAAACAGAAAGATAGGAGGACACAGCAGCAGGGAAACTGCCCAAGCTGTTGTCAACGTGTCTCAATTTGAATAGGATTTTCTTAAGCTGGTTTAGCATCTATCTGGCAAGAGCAAAGGACACAACCAACTTACACGCTAAGTGTAGATAGGCCTGAAGAAACCAGGATATGAAAATAAACAGAAAGCAAAAAAAATCCCTTTTCTACTTATTTTCTAGTTTTATTTCACATATTCAGCCCATTATTCCTAATAATGAGCTGCTGAGATATATACTAGCCAACATAAGGGTCTCAGTCTTTCTTTAAGCCTAGACTATGGCAGAAACTATTTTAGATAAAATGGGAAAACTCCTTAAAGGAAGAGCAATATTAAATGTGATAAATGAAGGGTGGCTTATATTTAGCAAACATTATTAACAATTAACAAAAGATAATTCAACAGGTATTACATACAGCCAAATCATTGAATGGTCAATGAATTATTTGTAACATTATTGAACGTACACTTTAAGACACAGTTCTTTTCAATCTGGGTTTGTTTCTGCTTGACTGAGACCATTTTTTAAATTAATAGGGTTCACACCAATTATTTTGGCAAGTTCCTTCCACTGTGTACATATTTCAGAGAGAGACTGTTTTTAATCCTTCAGGCATGACTCCTCTCCAATGCATCAACAGACAAAAGTAATGATTTAGTTTTAAGGAGGTAACCATAGCTTTGGAGTTCAAGGAATCAAAGGTGAGTGTCTTTGTTATATGGTAGCAGCAGAAAGCCACCTGAAAAAATAATGGTATTTATTATTTTTGTCCTGAAAGCTGTTTCATTTCCCTCTGCAAATCATCTCTGTTTCTCTTCAAAAGGATATTTCTCCATCTCAGTATTGCATTAAATTCCTTTAAAATTGAATGTAATATTTAAAAATACAAGTATCAGTTGATTATGATATTTTGATTTAAAACAAAAAACCAAAAACCCGAGAGTTGTTAGAATTACAATGAGAGGCGTTAACTTGGCATGACAAAGACAAAAGTTCAGCACTTTCTTTTCAGTGGAAAATATGTGATCAACAGTTTCCTTCCCAAACCATTTCACTGAGGCTGTGAGTTGAGTATATGTGTTAGAATGATTCTTTGGGACTATGAAAAGAGGCCAGTAGGAATAACAGGGAGTTGTGGAGATGCTGAAAAAAATATGCATCTCAGTAAGGATGTTAATAGTAGGATATGGAGCTGTTATTTCCATCTAAATTCCTGAAGCTTAAATGCATATCTTGCTCCATATACACCACACAGTTGAGGAATTCAGAGATTATCAGTTGGTAATCTATATTTGTCTTCTTATTTATATGCCACTAATTCTATACAGATTTGTGGCATCTTAGAATCAAAATTAAAACATCCATGATACAATATGAATATATAAGCAATAAGAGGAGTGTATAGTAATGTCTAAATCATCAACACAATTACATCCAAATGTCCATGGTAATAAACTAATACAACACCATCCAATGTCATTCTGACACAAATAAATTATAGCGCATATCTCTACACTCATCTCACAGTAATAACATGATAAAATCTCAGAAAAAACAACATCAATCTCCAGCAAGACAGCACTCAATTGCTGAAGGCCCTCTGGAATAATTCTGCTTTTAATGCTTTCCAGAATATGGGGGGACGGGGGACGGTAGAGACCTAATGCCCAAAAGAAGACCATTCCATAATACTGTATGTATTATATAATAAAATGAGCATTATCTCCTGGCTTGTCTCACTTATCTCAGGGAAAAGCAGGATATTGAAGAGTTTCACTTATGATGAATATTCTATGTCAACATATTAAGGTGGTCTTAAGATAGTTTGATGCCCAACCCTACATTGCTCACTTACCATTCCCCAAAGCTTACCTTGACCTTGAAGTAATCTATAAACCTGCTCAAAAATAACTGCATACAAAGAGATTATATATAGATCATGTATTTTACAGCATATCTGACCCTTGAAACTCTCCCAAAATTGACCCTCCAGGTTGATCTTACCTATCCAAAATGTGTTTGGCATCATTCCACATAGAGTTGTTTTTGTGTCTAATTTGGAGACCAGTTTATATAAAACATGGCAGCTAGGCTGGTCTTGCAATATATTCTCCATTAGACTGCCTGGAATCCAAGCAAAACAGAAAGTGCTATTTTTTTAAGTTGAAAGCCTACCACTTAGATTCATGCCATTTAAGAATATTTAAGAATTTAAGAATGCCATGCGTATTCAGATCATCTGAGAAAATTTACCTGTGGTTGCTGGGATATAAACTGATGTTGAATCAGGGTCAAACTTCTGATATCCTTCCCACAGAGCTGAGCACCCTCACTTTTACTAGTTTTCAAAGAGTTCCTTAAAGTAAATTACGTATATAACAGGTTTTGAACTGTTAATTAATTTGTATTGTTAATATGACTTGGTCTAGATTGTTTATTTAGTATGGTTGGCTACATACAAGATGCAATAAATAAATACTACCTAGGGTGCTGAAGTCTATATCTTTTAGACCTACCTTGTCCTTTTGAATCAGAACACTGTGAAAGCTTCATTTCCTCCTGTTTCTCTCTGCTTTAGCCATTCAGCTGCGGCCTGGAAGCATCCACCTTCACATTCCTTATCTGTTTTCCCTCAAAGGACCTTTTCCTTTCTTGTCCTGCCTTCCACATTTATTAAACGAAGCAGCATCCTTCTTGAGAGTCGGCTGGCACACAGCTGGCTAGTACTCTGGATGTTGTTAAAGCAGAGCTTTAACCAGGTTGGTGTTCTCTGTACTTCTGGATTGCTGATTTTTGTCACTTTTAAATGATTACATTATAATTCTCTCCTAACTTCAACAGGTTACTAGGGCTTGCCTCTGCCTGAGTAGATTTCATCTGGTGGAATAGAAGTGGCGCTGCTTCTGTTGGCAAGGCTTGGAGAGCACTGGGGAGCCTAATTTGGGTACTACTGAGTAGGTTGGCCAGCTGCCCCCTTTACTCATTGGTATGAATCATGCCTATAACATCAGTGCTGATACCCATTATTTGTTGAAATATAGGTTACAGCTTGGCTTATGAAGAGAAACAGCTTGGAATTCAATGGCACCACTTCTTGATGGCTATATGGCCTTACTACTATGTTTCCCCGAAAATAAGACCCACTCTGAAGATAAACCCAAGCTTGATTTTTGAGGGTGGGCCTAATATAAGCCCTACCCCAAAAATAAGCCTGGGAGGGTGGGGGTGGCCAGCACAAGCAGCGGCAAGCACATAGGGGCCAACGGTGTCCGGCAGCAGCCGTAGCCCACCAGCCCCTTGGTGCAGCGGACATAAGTCCATACATGGAGGCAAAGGCAGGGGGAAGTGTTTGGGAACCTATGAGGTGCTTCAGAACAAAGTGATTCACTCAGTTTCAAAGCACCCCATAGGTGCTCAAACACTTTTCCCTTGACTGGAAATCTGACGGAGACTGGAAGTTCCACCTGCTTGCAAATAGGACACTTGGAGACAGAGCTAATCACTCCATTTCAAAGCATCCCATTTGCAAGGAGAGATCTCTGTCCTGGGCGGCAGCAGAGCACTCCATCCTAGGGTGAGAATTCTGCTGTTGCTGCTGCTGCTGCTGGGCTGGCCTGGGCCGCACCCCACTGCTGTCCAAGCTCCACCTTCACCTGCTGCCCAGGATTTTTCATGCACATCAGTTGGCTTGGGAGGCAGCTGCAGGGCATGGCCCAGGCCGGCCCAGCAGTAACAGCAGAATCCCCCTGGGATGGCCCCATTGGTGCCAGTTGTGCACTATTTAAACCTAAGTGTCAAGACCAGAGTCTCAGGCTGTTAAGGAGGCAGAGGCTCAGGAGGGGATGGTGGCCACAATGGGACAGGCCAGGAAAAGAGTGGAGTGCTCCGCCACTGCTGCTGCTTCCCTCTCGGAGCTGCAAGCATGAGACAGTCTCCTTTAAGCCTTCGAAGGCTCTGGTCTAGGCACTTAGAGTTAAATAGCATGCAGCTGGCACCGGTGAGGCCATCCTGGGAGGATTCTGCTGTTGCTCATGGCAGCAGGACTAGTGCAACGCACCATGTGACATCCTGCTGCAATCAGTCGCGGAAGAAATGGGATGGCAGTGCAACAGGTGTTGGGGCATGAAAAGCCTGCCTGCAGCAGTCCTATGATACGTTGGTGTGGGGCAGGTCTCCCCCACCTGCCTTGTCTTGTGGTGGTGGAGGCAGCACCAGGCTCCTAGTGGACAGGGCTGTCGATGCTGCCTCTGTGAGACAGGGGAAACACGGTATGTTATTCCAAAGCCATGAATCTCTCTTTCAAATACTGTGCTTGTTACCATTTAAGAGCACAGAGATCCTGGTGAAATAGTTTCCTTGACTTGAACTTGTTTGGTTCTACTAGGTTGCACCATTGAGGGTGAGGATCAACAATTTCAAAATGCAATCAAGCAATCAAAGCTCTGCCACATTTTCTGTGAATGTACTGTCTGTGAGGCACATTAAAAAGAGACAGGGCTTTGATTGTCTGGCCACACTTGCCATTTTGATATCACTGACCCTTCTTCCACTTTGAACTCATTTTCATTAGTCAGTGCTGGCAAAAGGGGTATTCATACAAAACGTTAGAGTTGTAAATGATGGCATGAAGCAAATCAGCATTTTAGAGCCAAACACATTCTTTAGCAGATTATCTCAATCCCACTCATTTTACAACGTCAGCTCTTTGCTTTAGAGAATAACTAGGATGGGCATCATAGGGACGCGGTGGCTCAGTGGGTTAGGACGCTGAGCTTGTCGATCTGAAGGTCGGCAGTTTGGCGGGTCGAATCCCGAGTGCCGCGTGACAGAGTGAGCACCTGTTACTCGTCCCAGCTTCTGCCAACCTAGCAGTTCAAAAGCACGTAAAAATGCAAGTAGAAAAATAGGGACCACTACGGTGGGAAGGTAACAGCGTTCCGTGCGCCTTTGGCGTCTAGTCATGCCTGCCACATGACCACGGAGACGTCCTCGGACAAGCGCTGGCTCTTCGGCTTTGAAACGGAGATGAGCACCGGCCCCTAGAGTCGGAAACGACTAGCACGCATGTGCGGGGGAACCTTTACCTTTACCTAGGATGGGCATCAACAACCTAAGATATGCAGATGATACCACTCTAATGGCAGAAAGTGAAGAGGAACTGAAGAGTCTCTTGTTGCGAGTGAAGAAGGAGAGTGCAAAAGTTGGGTTGAAACTAAACATTAAGAAAACCAAGATCATGGCATCCGGCCCTCTCAATTCCTGGCAAATAGATGGGGAAGAAATGGGGGTAGTGACAGATTTTATTTTCCTGGGCTCCAAGATCACTGCAGATGGGGACTGTAGTCAAGAAATTAAAAGACGCTTGCTCCTCGGGAGGAAAGCCATGGCAAATCTAGACAGCACACTAAAAAGCAGAGACATCACCCTGTCAACAAAAGTGTGTATAGTCAAGGCTATGGTCTTCCCAGTTGCAATGTATGGCAGTGAAAGTTGGACCATAAGAAAGGCTGAGCGCCAAAGAATTGAGGCCTTTGAACTCTGGTGCTGGAGAAGACTCCTGCGAGTCCCTTGGACTGCAAGGCGATCAAACCGGTCAGTCCTAGAGGAGATCAACCCTGACTGCTCTTTAGAAGGCCAGATCCTGAAGCTAAAACTCAAATACTTTGGCCACCTAATGAGAAGGAAGGACTCACTGGAGAAGAGCCTAATGCTGGGAAAGATTGAGGGCAAGAGAAGAAGGGGACGACAGAGAATGAGGTGGCTGGATGGAGTCACTGAAGCAGTAGGCGTGAGCTTAAATGGACTCCAGAAGATGGCAGAGGACAGGAAAGCCTGGAGGAACATTGTCCATAGGGTCGCGATGGGTCGGACACAACTTCGCAACTAACAACAACAGGATGGGCATGGGCAACCATCCAGTTTTTTTCTGGTTTGGAAATCATGTAACACAACTGACCAGGAGAGTTAAAGTTGATATTTTCTTGCCAAGGTTTCTGTGAATTTACACAATATATTCAACCCTTAATTGTGTCAAACTTTGAGTGAATCCAGTTTTGGGTTCTTTTTATATGCACCTGGAAAGGAGTAACAGGAAGAACACTGATGCAACAGATTAGCAGAGTGCATCTATGAAGGTCAACTAGTCAGAAGTCACGATGAAAATGCCTTAATTCTACATCACGTGGACAGACTCAGCCATAGTTTCAACTGGGAAATTGTGAGCATCCTAAACCAAAAACACTAGGAAATTCCTGGAAGTGTAGCATTCAGATAAATCAATATACACATAGAAATAAGTCATTACAGAGCAGAGCCATAGAAACAGGGATTAACACCAGACAATCGATCAGGAACATAAATAGCATGGAGCAATAGCACTTAAACTTATATACTGCTTCACACTCTAAGCAGTTTACAGAGTCAGGCTATTGCCCCCAACAATCTCGGTCCTCATTTTAATGACCTTGGAAGGATGGAAGGATGGGTCAACCTTGGACTGGTTAGGATCAGCCTGCTTGCAGTCTGCAGAATTAGCCTTCAATGCTGCATTCTAACCACTACAGCACCACGGCTCTCTATCCTAAACAAGCAACCATTGAGGAAAATCACCAACCCTACCAACACTGGCAGGACAAGCTACTCTATATAAAACAAGGAGCAATCCCCATGCTCGCTAACACTGATGAGGTTACCTAGTCAAGTTTTTTTTTTATTCCATTTATATCCCGCCCTTCTCCGAAGACTCAGGGCGGCTTACAAGCTTAGCAGTAAAAGTTATAAAATCTCTACAAGCAAACTACCCAGCTCAAAGCACACCAAGGACTCCAACTACACAATCCTCCTCTATTGAAAGAGGAACAAAAAGAGGATTCAATACTGTGACAGTTTTGTGTGTTTTTGTGTAACAACATTTAATATGGTTTATTAATTCTTTCTTCCTTGTGTTTTCCTGCCACGTGCAGAGTACACTTTTTTCCCAAACCAACTAAGTGTTGGTTCCTTGGTTGCAACAGGAATTGACTGATATTGAAAGACAGAATTACTGCCCCAAAGTCACCCAATCAGTTTTCATGCCTAAGGCAGGACTAGAATTCACAGCCTCCTCGTTTCTAGCCTGGCACTTTAATCACTAGGCCAAACTGGCTCTCCATTAAATATTACTGGTTAATGGTTTTATTACTTGTTAATTAATGATTCAATGCTTAAGCTTTCCAAGCATTTTCCCCCTCAAAAATCTTAACACCAAAGGCAGAATTTTAGAAATAAATCCCATTGAGTTGATTGGTCTGTCTGCATCCCAACATGTACTTTGGGTTTTCAAACAGTTTTTTGCCTGAATTCCAGTAAAAAAAAGTCAACTCACTTGTAGTTATCACTCTTCTTTAATTACCATGGAACCCGTAATCCAGGCCACAAATTCCTCACTGCCCATTCTCTCTTTTTGTAAAAGCCTTCAGAATGTGTATCTAATAGCAACCAATGGCTTTTCCTATTTTCTCATTTGGAATCTGCTTTGGAGCTTGGAATTGCATTCACACTCGAATCAGTAACATCTGTGAGTGTGGAGCAAGGCAGATTTCCTGCATTTTAAGGCTCCTTTCCCTCCCCCCCTTCTTTTTCTGAGGAGATTGCTATGGGACAATCGCATTTAATGCCTGGGCAGCTTGACTTGAAGGATTTTTAAATGTTTTAATGAACATTACCATCCTTTTGAAAAGTTCCATTTTTTCAAACACATGAAAAGAAAGAGAGGGGGATTCCTAAAACTTTATTGCAGCTTGCAGGTATGGCTTTGATTTTCATTTCTTGGCAGGCTCAATAGTTTCCATTCCCTTTCAAAAACATTAGTGGGTGTCTTAAGATCAGGCCTTTAAGGAGCATTTTTTTTAAAAAAAAGCAGAGAAGAACAATGGTCGAATTTCATGCTCAAAATTAGCAGGGATATTCACTTTGATTCCCAATTGGAAGTTCTCCTTAAATATGAGCAAAACAATAGACTTGGACATAGAGGAACAAATCCACCCACCGCATGTAAGATTTACACATGTTCATTTACAAAAGGCAAATGCCATTACCATCGGAGTGCATGCGTCAGGGAATGCCTTCACTAAGATGTTGGTATTTAAGCATTGCAGCCGTTCAAATTGCAGCTTTGTTGGCTTAAGAACTTTTGTGGGAGGAGAGAGAGATGGGAAAAAAAATATATAACATGTCATTTACTTGTTGCTGGTTTACCAGACAACAAAATTGTCACCCATTCTAGTTGGCTGTTGATAAATTATTCATGATGCTAACTGAGAATCTGGATTTTCATGTGACTCACACTGTCTGTTTTTCTTTTTTAAATTAAACCCCCACTATTTAAAGAGATGTTTCTTACACACCTGCATGCCTCAGGCAATCAGGTGTTTAAAATCACAGATGGGCTGTTCTGCTCAGCTAACCTTCTTCCACCCCCCAATGATGGTATATCAAAGGAGTCCTGTGGATACTTTGTCTTCCTATCCCTCGTCTGTGAATTCCCTCCCCGCTGAATTAATTAGCACGAGAGGAAAGGGGAATCTAAGGGGACTCGCTTAATTAGTACTGGGGATCCAATAATTTAGCTTATTAATTTTACATTTAAAAAGTGCAGGTGCGCTTCTGTCATAGGTTAACAAGAAAGCCAAGCTTCAAAAAACATTTCCCGTATTTCTGGCCCCCTCCCCTTCCAAACAGATAATGGTAACATTGTTGTTTGATGTTTTTTTTTAATAAGATAGGTTGGCAAATGGTCCAGTAAATGAAGCTGGTGCCAGGAAGGAGAACTGTACAATATACAGTGAATGAACTGAATATATTTTTTGCTTCCATTCTGTTCTGCATTGGGAGAACAGGTGATGGAAGGATTATGAGTAACCTAAGAGGGTTACAAGCTTTAGTGC
The DNA here is from genome assembly GCF_964194415.1 of Vipera berus. Taxonomy (NCBI): domain Eukaryota; kingdom Metazoa; phylum Chordata; class Lepidosauria; order Squamata; family Viperidae; genus Vipera; species Vipera berus. Next base: position 67,844,294 of record NC_138204.1, on the reverse strand, counting down.
CTTTGAATTCTGGAAGAAGTGGATTTTTGGCATAAAGGAAGAACAAAAGTGATTTTTAGAAGTTGGAAGTGTAGCATGAGGCCAGAGTGGAGTTGTGATTCAGAATAATGGAATATGGAAAAAGTTAGCATATGACAAAAATAGAGCAGATACTCTGTAAATATACAACAGCAAAAGGGTATAATAATTGGGTATATACTTATACTTAGTATATCAAGTCTTTTGCATATTATGTATGTAATGTTTTATATATGTATGTGTGTGTATTTAAATTTCTTAACCGCCCATCTCTCTCAGAGAGAGGGATAAAATAATTATACTTTGATTATTATAATTATATGTTTATATATAATTATATAAATATAGATAAATGTAATTGTATATACATTATGCATATATCTTATGGATGTTCAGCACCTTGGGTTATTTATAAAAAATGATAAAGGTGGGTTATAAGCAAATAAAATATTAAACAAGCTAAGATTATCTCATCTCTTTTGTACAGAAACAAGGAATACAAGGACATCAGGTTTTAGCACTTCTTGAAAAATGATTTGCAATTCAGGCTAACCGATGTTTCCTGGAAAAGTTTCTTTTTTTCATATTCCACAATGAAAGGAGATAAGGAATAGTTGACTAAAACTCAATCCTACATGACATTGTTTAGAAGTAAGCTCCAATCAATTAAATGTTTTTCCCCCAGTTAAGTATAGTGAAACCATGGTTAGTTTCTAACAAAATCAGGGTCCTTCTCATAACATGATCCAGAAAAGATTGGATAGATAGGCCTTTCTTTTCTCACATGCCCTCCACCCTTCTTCCCTCTTCACTTTTATGCATGGATCTATGGGCTCCCTTCTTCCCTGTGCCCCCCCCTCCACTTTCACACACATGATTACAAATAAGACCTAAATAAAACCTATTCACAAATGAACTGGGATTGTAGCTCTAAGGCCTGTTTTGATTGAGTTCTTTGATCTCCAATTGTTGCTTGATAAATTCTATTGTCTCTTCTCTTCCTTCACCATTTTGCTAAGACTTGGTTTATATAACCTTGTTTTATCCAGTTAAGGGGCGCGGTGGCTCAGTGGGTTAGGACGCTGAGCTTGTCGATCAGAAGGTCGGCAGTTTGGCGGGTCGAATCCCGAGTGCCGCGTAACAGAGTGAGCGCCTGTTACTCGTCCCAGCTTCTGCCCACCTAGCAGTTCGAAAGCATGTAAAAATGCAAGTAGAAAAATAGGGACCACTACGGTGGGAAGGTAACAGCGTTCCGTGCGCCTTTGGCGTCTAGTCATGCCGGCCACATGACCACGGAGACGTCCTCGGACAAACGCTGGCTCTTCGGCTATGAAACGGAGATAAGCACCGGCCCCTAGAGTCGGAAACGACTAGCACGCATGTACGGGGGAACCTTTACCTTTACCTTTACTTTATCCAGTTAACAATTGTCTGGGTTTCCAGAACAAATATGGGACTAAAAAGTTTCACTTAGCATTTGAATAAGTTTTTTTTATGTGATATTAGTATTGGTTGTAGTCATTTCATATGAGCTAGAGTGCGATAGACTTAATAGTTTATTGTTGTTAGCATATGGTTGTTTATGATTGCTTTTTGCTTTTATACCTTGTATTTAGCTCTGGGAAGTCGGGGAGGGGGAGGGGGGAAGGGGGGGAGTGTTAGGGAGGGTTAGGAAGGGGTGGGCGGAGGGAGGGGGGAGGGATTGTTAAAGATAAAATGTATTGTAAAACTTTTCAATAAAAAAAAACAATTGTCTGGGTTCAACAAATAAAGCAAACTCTAACCATTTAACTTGATGTGAAAAACCAGTCACTTACCCAGAACGGTGTTCCTGAGATTAATTGCAACCTTCAAAATAGTTACTGTGAGATCTTCCAATATGGGTTTAGGAACATACTGTATAAACGTGACAGTTGTGCATACATGTACAAGTTATATTCTTTAAATAAATTAACTTTATAAATTTTCTTTGACTGTAAAAAGTAATTTCACTTCTCCAGCCATTTTAATCTATGGCAGTATTTGGAGATCAGTTTATGAGTTTGAGGATACATTCCTATAAATGATCCATGTAATTTCTTAAAATGATTTTTGAAAACTTTGATACTGCCTTAATACCAACTCAACTGGAAATGGCACCACTGCCCCATAGCTCAGAGGTTCCCATAGTTTCTTGGTTCATGGCACTCTCACTGTCTTAGAAAAAATTACTGAAAATAGGAATCTACAATATTGTTTAAATTTCCATAGCCACATAGACTGTTCTCACACATACTGTACATCAGTGGTTCTCAATCTGTGGTCCGTACACTCTGGGGGATTGCAATGTCACAAAGAGTACATGAAGGCTTGAAGAAATAATTTATATCTTGAATTAAGTCTTGGGGGGGGGGTCCATGGCCATAGTCTGTGTCCACAAAAGGTATTTAAAGGGGATCGGTGTGAAGAAAAGTTTGAGAAGCACAGCTGTATATCACATACATTTTTTTTATTACTACTTTATATTTGATTTCCTATAGAAGTTCAAAGTGATAAGTCTTCCTGACTTTATCAGCAAAAAATGGAAAGGTAAATTAGACTTTCAGTCACTCAGTGAACACTAGGTTTGAGTGGGAATTTGAACTGGAGTCCTTGCATTCCTAACTATCTTAACTACTATATACTACATAGGAAATCATACTAGAAATCTGCACTTGGCTGAAGTGCAGTAGTTGCTACACACACACAGAGAGAGAGAGAGAGAGAGAGAGAGAGAGAGAGAGAGAGAGAGAGAGAGAGAGAGAGAGAGAGAGATGTACAGCTGATTTTATTATTAATCTGATTATTCTATGGTATTATGGATAGTGCACTCTTGTCTTCCAAAAGAATTAAACATGAGGTATAGAAAATGTCAATCTATAGAAACATAAAATGAAGGTTAGTATTGATAATAGGATCAACTGGTTTCTTTTGTAATAACCAAGACTGAGACAGAAAGAGCTTTGAGCTACTGTTGAGAAATAATATTTATTTGCTCTGGCTGGAGAACTATGAAGAGACATTTGATTTCCTTATTTGTAGGCAAAGAATGTATGGACAAAAAAACCCATTTCAAATGGACAAGTTCCAGCTGTATTCATAGTCCATGTTGATCTTGGAGGCAGACAAGTTTATTCTTACTCTTCTTACAACAGTGACTTTGGATACTGAACATAAAGCAATAAAAAAGAGTGGTACTCAACATTACTATGCCAGCTCCTCAAGGATATGTTACCCATTTGAAAGACTACTCAAAGATCATCTTTTACTTGGCAGGGTTTGTATGAGAGAATGCTTTCCAGCCATCTAATATTTTTCATTCTGAGAGACAGAATTATGCCTGTGCTCATAAATTAGCATAGGCCCCAAGTTCAGAAGCTACAGAAATTCTGTATCCATCTTGTTTCCCTTGGTTGAATTTCAAGAAATTGATAGCTTTTTCATGAACAATTCTCCTATTATGGTCCATATATTTCAGTTAAATGCTCCGAAACAAATGCTCATAGTGTAGCATGGAATTGGGTGAAAAGTACTGATTTTTAATATTGGGTGCAAGAGTAAGGGTTCTAATACTGGTCGAAAGTATCTATCTTGGGCTGTGCATGGGATGTTATTGCCTTACATCTCTAATGGGGCTACCCTTGCAGACTATCTGGAAGCTATAGCTAGTGCAGAATGAGGCTGTATAGCAATTCTAGGTGCCCCAAGGATGGCTCATGTTGCTCCGACAAAGTTCATTAAGTCATTTATGTCTCATTATTGCACGAGCTGAACTGAATGAATTAGGGCCTAATCAACCCCCAGCATGCTTTTTTCGAGAATGTGAGCTTTTCTCTCAAACTGTAGGGTTTTGGCCTTCTTAAGCCATGAGAGACAGTATAGTACATGAATAAGAAAAGTTTCTTTTAAAAATACTAAGGAATAACTTGGATAATCTTAAATTTGAGGGTAGGGGTGGGGAATGATGTGCCATCTAGGCTTGGCTTATTTATTTGCAGGTTTTGTGAAGTCTTAATAATTTTTTTTAAACAAAAGACACCCGTCTATGTAAGCTTCTTTGTGCTTTGCTTGCTTTTCTTTTTTCTTTTGAATATATCTTAGGAAATGATAACCTAATGCCAAATATACTGATGCATATTGGCCTAAACTAGGGGTAGGCAACCTTGGCTCTTTTATGACTCGTGGCTGGCTCAGGAATTCTGGGAGTTGAAGTCCACGAGTCATAAAAGATCCAAGGTTGCCTGCCTCTGGTCTAAACAAATGCTCTTTCCTTTTAAAGTTGAAGGTCAGGAAAAAGACAAAAAGCCCTGGCTTTCTCATTATTCATATATGAATTTGCTCTGTGAAAACAGCATTTCATGAGTACAGGATAATAAAAACAGCTATGTCTTAATACCCATGAAATGCTGTTTTTCCCCACTTGCTGTTTGATTAATGGTCCCAGATCAGGCATGATATAGCTTATGTGCAAGTGCCTTTCCTAAAATTATTGCCCTCCTGGGTGAATCTGCCTCATTCATAGTGCATGTTTTCCAACTCTAGGCTAAAGATAATAATTAGACATGCCAGCTGCCTTTAGGGAATTCATAGAAATATCTGTTGCTTGGTTGCATCATAGCATAGGCTGTGAACAGAAAGTTTTCTTAAGCAAATGCATGCTGCTCATTTGCTCAGACCATGTGGGTTTAGAGCAAGCCTGAGATATTGGGAATAAAGAATGAATTAACCCAGAACTTGGACTGTCATTCTGAATACATCTCTGAACTAAGGCCATGCCCCATAGCATCCTCCACTCCTAGCATCCTTTGATTGTTCTATGTGTTTGAGGAAGAGGCTATATGTTAGGAAAACAGATATGCCCAAACATTGGAAACTCGTGATTATTTAAAGTGAACAGTTTGGGTCTGACAGAGTAAGAGTCAAAGGTAGTCCAGTAAAGCTCACCGTTGTAGAGTTATATTAAGTGATATATTCCAAATACATATATATATATTGGAATGCTGCTTCTTTATAGCATTCTGAATTTTAAATTTTCATCAGTCATCTGAAAGCAGAAGAAAGTCTTGCTTCATTTATCACAGAACATCTGAGGGTAACGTCTGTAGTCATTAAGAACAATTATGGGACTGAAGATATTATAGAGCACATTGGATGACCCGGGAGGGAGAAAAAATATTCTTTGGTATTTGCAGAAATAATCAGAAATTTAAATTTTTTCAAAGGCATTGCATATAAGACTCAAGCAAGGAATAAGATCCAATCTTTTTTGTTGTTATTTTTAAAGGATTATAGGTTTGTGTTATATTTAGGACCAGGGCTTTTTTTGTCATAGAACGCTCAGAATGGAGTTCCGGCACCTTTTTGGGATGGAACCTTGTAGGGTAGGCAAGGTAGGTTGTATGACATGTGTGAGTTCCAGCACCTTTTTCTTTCACAAAAAAAGCACTGTTTAGGACCAATGTTGAATATAAAAAAATCACATATTTTCAAAGCTTAACATTAAGACTTTGGCATGAGAACACCAAAATCCACACTCATTTGACCAGGTTAGAAAAATAAACACTTTTCTTTTCAAGCATATTAATACTTTAAAAACAGTGACTGGATTCACAGCATTATTTTAATTTTAATTGGGGTTTTTACTCTTTCAGGGACTGTTATAATCTTTTTAATTGTGTTTATTTTTTTTTTTAATTTTTGTATTTCTTGTTTTAATTCCCTGTAAACCGCCCTGAGTCCTTCGGGAAACGGCGGTATACAAATCCAATTAAATAAAATAAAATAAATAATTATAGACTTATGAAAGATCCTAGGCCTTTCCATAATGTATCCAAAATATATTTTGAAGCTGGTTATTTGTGTCTCTAATCATTTGTTCTATGATTCATTTGCTTGTTTTCTTGGCTAATGATGGTATTCTCCGGAGTCTTTTCCAACACCAAAGCATTCATTCATTCTTGAACTCTTCTTGTTCTATCATGCACACTTCTTAAATTCACCATTCCAAGCTTCATTTCCATGCAACAGAGTTGGCAGAAACAGGATTTTGTATGTTGCACTGTTCCAGAGAGCAGGAAAAAAAACTGACCTGAGAAATGATTAATGAGACAAGTTGTATAACAATATCAGAATGGAGATTTATTTACAAGAAATACAATACATATTTAGGAAAAGCCTAGAACTCAACTAACTTTCTCAAACCAATAGAAAAGTCAAAGAGTATGTACTTTTTAATTTGTGCACCTGGGAAGAAAAGATGGAGAAAGTGACTAGAGATTAGTAATCTCTTAGAGCAGACAGAGCAATAAGATAAAGAGAAGACACAGGACACATCTGTAACTCTCTATTTACACTCCAGGGCTCCCTTCTGGCCAATAGGTCATGAGATCCTGGAGAATCAATGCCACTGGCTTCACATTTCCAATATTATATTCTACCATGCTTACTTATTTACAGAAACATTCATTCCTTGAAACAGCATACATTAATTTTCAGATCCAATTCCTAGTTACTTCATATAATATAACCAGGGCTTTTTTTCTCATAGAACGCTCAGAACGGAGTTCCGGCACCTTTTTTGGATGGAACCTTGTAGGGTAGGCAAGGCGGGTTGTATGACATGTGTGAGTTCCGGCACCTTTTTCTTTTACAAAAAAAGCACTGAGTATAACTAATTTTTGCCAGAAATTATTCTGGTTCTCAGACCACACTGTGTTTTTAGCTGCACACAAAAATGTGCATATGTTCATATCCTTAGCCAACACACCTATTACATCACCACAAACATTCCTAATACATAACATAACCAAGGGAATATAACACACCCTGCCTTACTCCCTGGTCAATGCTGAAGTATTCACTAAATGGTCCTTATATTCTCATGTATATTTACTTGCATCACATTCTGTTCTTACTGAATTCCACTACCAATTTCAACTCTAATCTGGAGATTACTTTGCAAAATGACGGATTTAGCATTTTATCAGTTTGGAGGTACATGCTGGCATGTACATAGAATGCAATATATTAATTAGCTTACTACTATTTAGATTCCACTTTCCTGCAAGGAATTCAAGGCATATTTATTCCTCTCCTCATTTTGTTCTCTCAACCGTCCTGCATATTAGCTCATACTGAGGTAAGATGACACTATTGTATAATATTGTCCAATTGCTTTAAATGAGTCTCAGGCCAAAATATATTTAATTATATTTATATAGAGAAGACCACTATACCTCTTTGCCTTGACAACAATCTTCCACAACAACACTATACAATCAAAGAAAAAAATATAATATCTTCAGTACCACCAAACACCAAATACAATTTTGCAAACCTCAATTGAAAAGAAAACAATACAATACAGTACTCAGTAGTAACTGAGACTTAGTTTCTGATATGGTATAGGGTCTCCTGCTAGAGCAGGAGGTTGGACTAGGAGAGCTGAAAGATCCCTTCCAACCTGGTTGTTCTGTCATTCCTTGCACAGAAGTTTATTTGCCTTCTTACTGAAGAAGGCATAATAATCCCTCACTGAGCTGGCACAATGGTTAGAATGCAGTACTGCAGGCTGCTTTTGCTGACTGCCCGCTGCCTGCAGTCTGGCAGTTCTATTTGCACCAGCTCAAGGTTGACTCAGCCTTCCATCCTTCCAAGGTCAGTAAAATGAGGACCCAGATTATTGGGGGCAATATGCTGATTCTCCCAACAGCTTAGCGAGGGCTGTAAAGCACTGTGAAATCTATATAAGTCTATAAAGATTGCTGTCAGCCCAAGATTGTTGAGACATAATTTATTTATTTATTTTATTTATTTATTGGGATTTATATACCGCCCCTCTCCCAAGGGACTCGGGGCGGTGTACAGGGCAATTAAAACTCTATGAACAACACATAATATACAAAAATTAAAACGAAATTAAACCAAATAACCCTAAACAATAAAACACATTCTAAAATTTAAAATTTTTAAAATTTAAGATCTAAAATCCCAGTCCCTCAGTGCAGGCCGGCAAGTTCAAATAGCGAAGTCTTCAGGTCACGGCGAAAAGAGCGAAGGTCGGGAGCTATCCGGAGCTCAACAGGGAGGTGATTTCAGAGGACAGGGGCGCCCACAGAGAATGCTCTCCCCCTGGGGGCCGCCAGTTGACATTCCCTGACTGACAGCACCTTGAAGAGGCCCTCTCTGTGGGAGCGCACAGGACGATGGGAAGTTAACGCCGGCAAAAGGTACTCCCGTAAATAACCTGGACCCATGCCATTTAGGGCTTTATAAGTCATCACCAGCACCTTGAATCTCACCCGGAAGACAACTGGAAGCCAATGCAGCTTGCGGAGCAGAGGTGTTACATGGAAGTATCGGGAGACCCCCATCACAACTTGCGCGGCCGCATTCTGCACCAGCTGGAGACTCCGAGTGGTATTCAAGGGCAGCCCCATGTAGAGAGCGTTGCAGTAGTCTATCCAAGAGGTCACGAGTGCATGAGTGACTGTGCGTAGGGCATCTCAGTCCAAGTAGGGCCGCAACTGGCGCACCAGGCGAACCTGGGCAAAAGCCCCCCTGGTCACAGCTCCTATATGATCTTCAAAACTGACCTGTGAATCAAGGAGGACACCCAAGTTGCGAGCCCTATCTACGGGGGGGTAACACCTCACCCCCTATAGATAAAGATGGAATAGAATGGACAACCCGAGATGCCGGTATGCACAGCCACTCGGTCTTGTCGGGGTTTAGAAGAAGCCTGTACCTCCCCATCCAGACCCTCACCGCCTCCAGGCAACGGGACATCACGGAGAGGGCATCACTGGGTTGATCTGGGGTGGAAATAAAAAGCTGGGTATTATCAGCGTACTGATGATACCCCACCCCAAAACCACGAATGATCTCACCCAGCGGCTGTTTGTTCTTATTGTTATTAATTGGTTAAATTACTTCCATCTAAATTCATGTCTCTGGTAGCTTACTGCTTCGAATTCCTATTCAACTAGAAGAAGAAAAATGAATTTTAGTCGTTGCCATATTGTATACTGCTGGCTGAGGGGATTCATTAGTGTTCTTGAATCCCTCCCGAATTACGTAGATGCCTTCAGGTAGAGATGTCTGCCAAGATCCAGCTATGCTCAGGCTATGAGCTGTAAATATGGATATTGATAGCCCTTGTTCTTGCAGTTTGCTTGTTCCAAACTATTATGAATGAATGCCCAAATTCTCTGTAATTTTATTTAAAAGGTATCAGCATGACAAGTCAGAAACCCTTGAATAAGAGTAACATTTTCAGCAACAGATGGATTTAACACTGCAGATGGAAGTTTAAGATACAGGTAATAACAAACTCAGCAATGTTCTTTACCAAAGTATAATTGTGAGAGATTCATCACATGCTCATTCCTTCGGCTTCACTAAATAAATTTTATTTGCCATTTATCTTTCTCTAAGGCTCCAGCAAAGATCTCTGTTCAGATTAGGCCTGACACTGGGTGAAATATTTCTGAGAACAACTTTCAGTTCACAATAAAGGGCCAAATAAACCATAATGTTAGTAGACCTGTGACTTAAAATCAGTTCAGCTTCCAAACCTACACAGTAAAAGAAAGAAGTGAAGATATAACTATTTGTTTGTTTCTGCAGTTTCCATGATACTAATTAACTATGATCCTAGTTAGCCATGTTTATGGCTACATTTGTTTATTTATTTATTCTGCCATATAATTGCTAAGCTCCTGAAGTTTGGGTTTCTTTACTCACTTTCTGTGCTGTCACACAAAGACACACACCATGGGGGTAGGGAGTTTTTATTAAGGCTTCTGAGCCTAAACTGGTCCTTGTGCCAGCACCAGCTCAACCCCAATGAGTTCCACAGGCTACTCAAATGAAACCAACACTAGTCCTTAAGGCAAAGGCAAGTTCAGTCCACTAGGCAAAAGCAAGTTCCAAGATGAAGGCAAATCCACAGGCAAAGGCAAGGCAAACACAGGGAACAGCTGAAGAGACACAATCTGAAGTTCAAGGCATGAACATGCAGCAAGAAAACAAACACATTGTTCCCAGCATTGACTCTGCCTGATGTGCAAAATAGAAAGTTTCTGGTGCAGCCCATCAAGAAGGGCGAGGCTTTCTCCTCACAAGTAATCTGGCTGGCTTCTTTGCTCCTGCCTTTTTTCTGTCCTACGTGTTTTTTGATCAGGTGCAGAAGGCAGTTCCTCTTCCTCATCACTGACTGGCTTTAGCCATATGCTTCCCTCCCCCAAAGCCTCAAGGTTGTCCTATTGCAGCTGTGCTTCAGCCAAATCCCTCTCAGACAGATGCTTGGAACCAACTTCCCTCCAGACATGCCTGGAACTGGTTCATCCTCCACCAAGCTGACATCTGGACAATTACGTGGGGAAGCATCCAGGGGAATTATCACACTTTCAAATTTTACAAAACAATTTTGTTTTGCAATTGTTAAAGTGATCCTGGATGTCTGATCCTAATCAATTTCAAAATTTTGATGTTTATCAAAGAATAAACAATAGACTTCAGAATCCAAATTTACTCATCCAGTGAAAGCCGACATATGATGGCCTATAGTGCATAGCATAAGTACCAAATTGATGGATATTTTGTCTCATCTGGTAATGTGGATCCAGGATATGGCTGATCTTTCCTTCTTGTCATAAACAGGAGCTTGTTTTTCCCCATTCATTCAAGTTCATATCCGTTATTAAGTGAACTCTGCCTGGTTTTACAAACTTTGTTGCCACTGTTGTTAAGTGGATCATTGCAATTGTTCAATGAATCAGGCATTTGTTAAGCAAATCTAGCTTCCCCCATTCACTTTGCTTATCAGAATTTGGCTGGGAAGGTTGCAAATGGGGATCTTGTGATCTCCCCACCCCCACCCCCACCCCCCCAGGATTCTGAAACCGTTGTAAATACATGCTGATTTCCAAGCACCCAAATTTTGCTCATGTGACCATAGGAATGCTGCAATGGTTTGTAAGTGTGAAGACTGGCTGTTAGTTACTTTTTTCAGTGGTGTTGTAACTTCAGTTCATCACTAAATGAATGGTTGTATCTTAAAGATTACCTGTACTAGTGTAGTAAGGATGTTCCTCCTAATTTCTAACCTGAACATATTTCCTTGTATTTTTAACACATATATCCATGGTGATTTTCAATCATCCAGATCACAGTTATCCCAAAGGTGCTTTTTCAAGAGGCAACTGGACTTTCTTTGCTTTTCCTGGAAGACATTTTGCTTCTTATCCAGGAAGCTTCTTCAGTTCAGAACCAAAGAAACTTTTTGGATGAGAAGCAAACACACTTATGTTCTGGTCCAGGCTTCTGGGATAAGTGATAATATATGTACTCCCTCTTTTATGTGTCAAGCCTTAGATATTTGAAGACTATTATCAATCCATCCTCAATCAACTCTTCTGTAAACTAAATATATCAACATTCTTTAACTGTCCCCATCTCACTATCTTGACAGCCTGATGTTCAATGAATTAGATCTGGACTGATGGGAAATGCATATGGATTGTAGATGAAGATGAACTGGACAACTGTATGTAATGGAGTTTTAAGTGGAGCAACAGTTGCACAGGGGCATCCAACTCTCTCTACAAACGAGATCTTAATCCAGTGGCACAGAGAACTGTTATGGCTTGAAGAACCTGTCTGTTGCAGTAAATGACCAGGACATCTAAGTGTCTTGTCATGCTCTTAATAGTCCACAGTGCTTTCTAGGCCTATCTTCTTGACCTTGATTGGTATCTCCCACTCAATACACCAGCTCAAGACTTCTCACACTGAGATAGACAAATCTGCAACCTGATTGAAGGTTGAAGACTTATTGGTTGCCCGCACAAAATAGTTTAATGTAATATGGCCACTGCATATGTACAACAGCCACAGGTGAAAGCTGAGTGCCAGATGGGGACCAAAAGTGGACAAGCTACCTTAAAATGGACATGGTGAGCCTCTCCACAAGAAGTACTACTACTCCCTGAGCATCCATACACCAATTTTCTAGAAAGAAAGGCGAAAATATACTCCTGCCTTGCTGCATCTAAAAAGCATTGAACTGAGGTTTGTGAATTTGTACCAGTTCTTTTCCTGTTTTGTTAACTTTACCATTGCTGTATCAGTTTCACTTGGAACATAGTTGCTGTCATATTACTTCAGAATCTATGACTACTTATAGTCATAGTAGTACTTATAGTCTGATGAAGCAGAAGGATTCCTTTCAACTAATTTTTGTTAAAAACAACCTTCAAGTACACAGCTGTGATTTTAACTGAGTATCATGTTTAAAGAAAGAATTATTCTACCCCATCTTCTCCCAAATATTTATAATAATGGAAAGATTATGCTGAATAAAATAAATATCTCAGAAGATAATAATGTGCTAACTTTATATTTTCAGATATATTATTCCAGGTGCAAAGCTGCTCTTCTCAAAGCACCAATGATTGGGGTTGCCAAGACATGCACATGCTTCTCTTTCTGTTGTCTTTGAGATTTTTACTGCAAGATTTAGATATTTAAGCATTTTTTTCCTAATGGTCGCTCAATAGTAAGCTTATTTTATAGATATAAATAGTATATTATGTTACAGGCAGCTCTAAGGGATATAGTCATCATTTTGTGAATATCTTGCTTGAAAATCAGCAGGTCAGCATTTTCAGCTCCTGATGAACCTTTCATTAAAATATTATGTGCACTCAATTCATCCAGAGTTAAGTATTTTAAATCCCATTAATTTCAGTTTCAATAATTAAATATATCATTAAATCTTTCCCAGTGAAATCAATGGGACATAAGAGTCCTTTAAAAATGGGTTGGATTCCTTTTTATACCTGTCAGCATTCTGTAATGTAAGGAATATTATGGCCATAAAGGTGGGTTGTATTGGGTGAGTGAGTGCCAGTCCAATTCATTTCCTCATTATCTTTGCTTCATCTTCCCTGATATTCATCTCCCCTCATCTTCACTTCTGTCGAACTGTAGTTTATTCCTGTGGCAGCGTCAGCAGTGTAGCCCCTGCAGAAATCTCTAAAAGCGCATTTCCGGAACTTTCGCAAAATGTCTGACACAGGCCAGGTTGCTGCTTTGTACAGCATCAGCTACACTGGGCATGGTGGAACCAGCCCCCCCCACCCCTTCTTGATCAGAAGGAAACCTAGTTCCCCAATATCCCAACCACGGCATTTTTGAAAAAGCATATAAGTTTTAGGCTGGAGCTTTGTGTTGCAACAGGCCAGCTTCCCATTTAACTTTATAAAACAACATTTTTATGTAGATGGGATACAACTTTATCCTTCCTTTTCATCTAACCAAAATGAGGGTGTAGATGTTCTGAATCAATCCTTGAGCAAGATGAGGGTAAATGAGTGAATAAGCTTTCTGTGCAGGAGAATGATTATTCACTGTGTTTGCAAGAGGACTGCAGAATCTATCATTGTCAGGTGAAGATACAGGTGATTTGATTTGTTGGGAGTATCTTCTAGCAGTTTAAGCTGATGTGTATCAACAACACTATCTGGACCAGAGTAACTTGGAATTAATTATTCCTGATTGAGTAAACTTCTAGTTGGATTTCTGTAATACACTTACAGTAAGAGACACTACAGGTAGTCCTTGACTTAGGAACCACAACTAAGCCCAAAATTTATCTTGCTAAGTGAGACAGTTTTTGAGTTTTGCTCCATTTTACGACCTTTCTTGTCACAGTTCTTAAGTGAATCACTACAGTTGTTAAATTACTAACACCGTTATTAAGCAAATCTGGTTTTCCCCCTTGACTTGGCTTGTCAGAAGTTCGCAAAAGGGGATCACATGACCCGAGGATACTGCAACCATCATAAATATGAGTCAGTTGCCAAGGGCCTGAATTTTGATCACGTGACCCTGGGGGTGCTGCAACGGTCGTAAGTGTGAAAAACAGTCATGGGTCACTTTTTTCAGTGCAATTGTATTTTCAAACAGTCACTAAATGAGCTGTTGTATTTTGAGAATTACCTGTATCTTTAAAACTACACAGTTCTGTCAGTTATTAACTGCAACTCTACTAACTGGATGTGGTGCAAAAGATCATGTAATGTGTGGCTTTTATGTTGCACTGCCTATCCTCTGGAATGATTTGCCCCCAAATATGATTGTCCTTGACCTTGTTGGCCTTTAGAAAAGTCCATAAAACCTGGTTTTCTTCAAGGTTAGGACAGGATGGCTGGAATTCCTGTGGAAAGAGGCTAATGATGGGGGGTTTCTGATGGCTAATTTAAGGCCTGTGTATTTCTTTTTAACTACAATTGATTATCTCATTTTTCTTTGGTTTTGTTTTATTGTATGCCATCCAGAGGTGCAGTGTTCAGGTTGGGCAGCAATACACATTTTTAAAACATAAATAATGAAGCCAGTTCAATGAAATTGCACTGACTTCCAATCTATTTCTGAGCCCAGTCCAAAGAGCTGATGCTGAACTTCAAATCCTCAAAGGCTTGGGTACAGAGTCTAAAGGAGAGGTGTCCAACTGTAGCAACCTTAAGACTTGTGGACTTCAACTCCCAGAATTCCCCAGCCAGCATGGCTGACTGGGGAATCCTGGGAATTGAAGTTCACAGGTCTTAAAGTTTCCAAGGTTGGATACCCTTGATTGAAAAGATTATACCCTCCCTTATATATCTGCCCAGACATCTAGCTTATTTCAGAGGACTTCTCACAAAGCCCTTGCCAAATAATGTTGTGTGGATGATTATCAGAAAAGGGAGGGGCTTTTCAATTGTGGCATTCTAATTATGGAATGACCCTTTTCTTCACCAGAAGAAACTTCACGCTGTCTTTTTCAGTGCAAAACTACAATGCTCTTCTTCCATTAAGGATTATACAGTAGATGTTAATAGTTGTGACATAATGCCTACACTAGGGTAAGGGTTTTTATTGTTTTATATGATTTTATATAATTACTTTATCATTCACTGGGCTATTCACACAGTCCCCTGGGATGTTCTTTCCCTCCAGCCTCAAGATGTTTTGGGAATAGCATTTTGCTCCAACAACTGCTACCCAACTCTTCCTATTCACTCACAGAGCAAGTCTGGCATAGTTGCTATCTAACAAGAGGCAGCTCTGAAGAGAAGATCTGGAAAGTGGTACTTCTGTCCTTAAATGTAACAGACATAATCCACTATAGAATTTGTCAAGCTCAATCTTATGGATGCCCACCAGGCACTGAGATGCAGTAGGTGCAGCTCAACTGTCTCCCAGGTAAATGCTACTGACCAAACAGTGTCTTCCCAAGGAGCAAACCTTGTTAGTAAATGGGATTAAATCCCTAGTTGCAGTTCTATTGCAATTGGATGAGAACCACTTCACCAGCATGCAAAGCCACTCTAACTTCCAGTCTGGGTTGGTTACAAACAACCAGGTATTGTCTCTTTTCCTCACACCAATGAACTTGTAAGGTGAGGGAAAACTTTCCCAGAAGCAACATTCCTGCTTTTTTCCAAGCATGTAACAAAATAGCAAAGCAATTGACTCATGTTTGACAGAGAGAAAGAAGACCATCAGAGCAAGCTTCTTGACTGCCCATCATTGCCACACCCACCCATTAAGATCAGATGGTCCTTAGATATTTTCTGAGGTAGAAAAGAACAAAAAAAAATTGTGTTCTGTTCCAGCCTATGACCGGCCCTGTTTGTGTGTCAGGGACAACCTCCTTTTTCTTTTAATAATCAATAGGCTGGAAAAAACCCAACCCAAATTTATTTACAGTTCCAAATAATAAAGTCTTTCAAACAAAAAAGCAGCAGAATATTTTCTTCAACCAAAAATACATGATTCAAAACATCCAACAAGAGTCAAACAAGAGTCAAACAGATTAGCAAGAACAGACCAGGATTCTCTTTGAATGTTTCCAAATGGTTGCCTTCAGCAACCAGCACTGCCCACACCTTCCCCTTTAAGTATCTGTCCCAAGGCGTGGCTTCTCAATGCCTTCTCCTCCTTTCACTGAGTTGCCTCATAGATTTTATCTCCTCTGCTCTGCTGGATTGCCTTCTGCTTCTACCGTCTCTGAACAGATTCAGCTGTGACTCCTCTGAGTCCGACACCTCCTCCTCACACAGCTGAGCCTCATGAGGAACACAACTGGAGGGGCCAGGCTGAGAGTCCTGCAGTGCATCAGAGCCTCCCTCTGACACCAAAAGCTCTCCAAACCCCTCCTCCTCTTCCTCAGATTCCTCAGACTCAGCTGCAGGGAGCACAGGCTGACACTGAGTCACAACAAATTGATAGGTGCACACTTGAGGTGGATCAAGAGGAACCCTGCAGGTCACTGACCTCACTCAGTATCCTTCTTCAGATGAAGCAGAAAGTTTGCATTGGAGAGGGCTTGTTCTACTTTCACTTTTCTTGGTTTCCTGCTAGATTATCGTGAGCCAGGATCCGAATGCCTTAGCAGCAGTCTTTCTCTCCAGACGAAAGCTCTGTTGTGGGCACGTGTCCTCAGCAAAGATAATCAGGTCACTTTGGAGATGTGGCAAGAAGATTGTATGCATGAACCCCTCTGTATTTTTTTTGTCATTCATTCAAAATCCACTTATTGGGTAGATTAAAGATGTGATAAATACATTATACTAATGAATGCTGTTTTATGTGTTAGCATCAGTACACTTTTGGTGTACTAATAATTTTAACCTTCTAGCCCAGAGGCCCGCAATCCTCGGGGCACCAGGGACCGGTTCTATGGAGAAAGATTTTTCTGTGGACCAGAGGGAACGTGGTTTCATGTGCTTCCTGCATCCCATGGATGGGGCTTCACTTATTTGCGCAGCACAGTTGCTGGCATGCCGCAGCCTGCTGCGGTCCACAGACTGGGGGTTGGGGACCCTTGTTCTAGCCCATTCCATTTTGATCTTACTGCCTGCCTAAACTGATTATTTATTTATACTTGTTTGAAAGCCTTGTAGTCTATTGTTCCTAAGCTCCTGCAAATGTTTGTTTTCTAGGATAGGAAATAGGTCATAAGTATTTCTAGGCAGTGCAATTTTCATTATCTGAAATGGAGAAACTGACCTGGTAAATGGCTACTTCGCTAATCAGAATTCCCCCACCTTCTGCATCGTTTCATTCCAATTTACTAGCATATGATTTGAATATCACATTGTTGCCCATTAGCAATCAGTGGTCAACCATCCAAATTGGTATATATTTGCTAAGATCTTATTGTTTGAAGCATTATGGTTTGATATTTTAATGCTAATTTTTTGTGATTCAAAATGCACATTATATTTTTACTGGCTACTATAGAATCATCAAATCAGCAAGAGCTATTGTATTAACTCATCTGGAAATTGATAGCAATTAGGCAGTTTCTATACAGAATTTCATCAGGTGATTAGCTAAGGTCACACTTTACTTCAAAAGGGTGTGAGGTCAAGCAAGAGATTTTGCTAACTATGCAACTTGCCCAATTATGCTTTTAAAGGATGCACACATGGGAAACTTTGCTCTCTGCCATTACAAATAGGTCCATTATATTAATGCAACCTTCTTCATAGTATATCATTAACATGTGGAATTAGGATACTATTTTAATCCAATAAATTTATGTACATTGAGCCTATCAAAATATAGAATACTCCAAAGTCAACAGCAATATGACAGGTTTTTTTTTATTGCATATCAAGGTCTTCTTCTGATTAGCTGCAGCCAAATCAATGGCTTTTGTAATATTGCTTTGAATTTTAGACACAAGAGCAAAGGTTTTGTACTTTTTTTTATCAATCATCTATAATAAATTCTCCATCTGGACCTTTTCCCAACACAGATACTTAAAATAAAATCTTTACCAGTGAAATACAGAGTACTACATAGTATTGTTACCTTACTGCTTAGAATTTTTTCCCCTTTTGGGCTTTCTTAAACTTAAATTTTATTAAGGGCCATAGACTGGCATGAAACAATACAATATAAAAAGTAAATCATATGACGTAGAACAGACATGTCAAACACAAGGCCCGGGGGCCGGATCCGGCCCGCAAAGTGGTTTCATGTGGCCCGCAAAGCCATCTTAGAAACAGTGAGGGAACGACCCCCTCTGCCTTGGCCCTGGCCCAGAGACCCTCCTTCTGCCAGAGACCCTCAGATCTGTCCCACTCCTGCCCAGGCCCCCATAGGCACCCTTGATGTGAACAATGTAGAGCTGGCCACGCCCACCCAGTAGGCCATACGCACTCTAGTCACGCCCACCCAGTAGGCCACACCCACCCTGGCCATACCCACCCGGCCCCCTGAGGGCAACCACAATGCTGATGTGGCCCTCAATGAAATTGAGTTTGACACCCCTGACATAGAAGGTGAAGCATACAGAAACAGTCAGGATATCAATATCAATCAGAATAGAGCTGGAAAGGATCTTGGAGATCCTCTAGTCCAGGGCTAAGCAACCTCAGCTCTTTTATGACTCATGGACTTCAACTCCCAGAATTCCTGAGTCAGCTATGCTGGGAGTTGAGGTCCACGAGTCATAAAAGAGCCAAGGTTGCCTTCCCCCGCTCTAGTCCAATCTCCTGTTCAAGCAGGAAATTCTATACCATTTCAGACAAGTCTTTTCTTAAAAACCTCCAGTGATGAAGCACCCACAACTTCTGAAGGCAAGCTGTTCCACTGACATTTTGATCTTGATAAATCTTGATATTTGTCAAGATTGCCACATATAATTTTGGAATGTCAAAATTTATAAAAGCTTACAGAAACGCCTGCAGCAAAAAAAATGGAGCTTCTGGATCACAGGTAGAACTTTGTTGTCTTCTTATTGCCTCCAGAAGATTATAAAGTAGTCCTTCAGCTCAGATTACTTACAGCATTGTTTCTGGGGTTCTTATATACCCTTTACCTACCCTTGTTCGCCAATTTTCAAATGAATAATGACCCATTTAGCAGAACATCATTATGCCTAACTGACAATGGATCTCTAATCCACATCATTAGACAGGGATCTTTACCTTCGTCACCTATGATTCTTCAATTACAAATCAGATCATTATGGTTTTTCACCTCCTAGTATGCTGTGACATTTCTATTTGCACATCTAGATTAAGATGTGGAAATGCCAATGTACTTGATTCTGAGTTTCATATTGCTAAGGCCCAGTGCCACTGAACAATAACCCCGCTAGAAGGAGACAACTTGGAAAAACTCAACTGGTACAGAAGAATAAGCAAGATCACAGGTGACAGAATTCTATTCCATCTGTGGTGCCATTTTCTTAGCAGGAGAGATTAAAGAATGTGATATTCTCTAGTTTAATTCACTGCCCTATTACACTCCAGCTCCTCTTTTTTTAGTAATGTCCTTTCATTACTAATTAAATACAACCCACTCATTTAAGTGCTATCCTTGTGCTTAACAAAAGAATTTTGCCCTCTTGCTTGTCTCCATTGATTAAGATTAGCAAAAAAATATAATCTTTTTTTTTTTAAAAAAATCTAGGGTTAAGACAGTGAGGGATTCAAATATGTGAACAACTGGTTCTCTGTGTGGATGCTGCTTCCGGAAGTGCATTATGGGCAACAAAAAATTAACTACCAGTTCTGTCGAAGTGGTGTGAACTGGCTGAATCCCACTACTGGATTAAGATATACAGGTAGCCCTCACTTAAAAACTGTCTACTTTAGCAACAATTCAAAGTTACACCCATGCTGAAAAGAAACTTTATGAACTGGGGGTTGCACTTATGATTATTGCAACATCTCTGTGGCCATGTGATTGACATTCAGGTGCTTTGCAACAGGTGAACATGGAGAACCATTGAAGCATCCCATGGTCATGTGATCATCATTTCCATACTTCACAGCCAGCTTCCAACAAACAGAATGAATGGACAAGCCAGTGGTAAAATCATAAGTCATGGTTACATAATGTTTTGCTTAACAACCATGGTAGGTCGAAAGCCCATCACAGTCGTGTGATGTCTAGTAGCTTAATGACTGTTTTGCTTGGTGTCAGAGTTGCTGGATCCAACTGTGACTGTTAAGGCAGTACTACCTATAAGCACAGGGAGAGACACTGTATAAGGCTTAAAGTACTCCTTTGATATCTTAACACGCCATATACTTCACAAATACATATGTATGTGTTTCACAAAAATCAGCCAAAAATATTGGTTCCATTTGCTTCTGTATTGTCATGAAATGTTCCTCCTAGTTACAAGAAAGTTGCTCAACCCCATTGTAGCAAAGCTTTGTAAAAGAACGACACATGCAACATGCCCACCACAAGACAAGACAGGTCCTGATAATGCCATGGTCTATGGTATAGGAACAGACTTGTCACTTGTGTAAGGATGAAAGCAGGACAATGTTCCTCTTCTGAAGGTCAGTCTTGATCTTCCATTAGCCATTGTTTTTTGGCATAAGAATCCCAGCGTCTTTTTGCCAAATTTACTTTTGTTTTGCCTCTATGTCTTATTTTTTCTTAGGCCAATTTTAAGTATCCGTTGTGGTAATTTTGGTGGAGGGGATTGTGTTGAAATAACATTCCAGCTATCTTAGGAAGAAGGACTGTTGTATTATCCATCCCCTTGCAAAATTGTCTCTCTTTCTGAACTAGTCCTGAACATTTGTGGTATAGCATGGAACTACCCTACAATGTCTTGTCCTATAGGACTTTTAGTGAGCATTTTTTACATTGTCTGCACTGGCAGGGGAGCAAAAATGACATCTTTCTGTACATTTTCACACACAAAAAATCAGACAAAATAACCTTGCATTAAAAATGACATTACTGATACTTCATGGAAATTGGAGTTCCAAAAATATGATTGATCATGCAATTACTGAACCTGTGGTGGGGCAGGGCTTCGCTTCCTGTATTCAAAAACATTTCAGCATAGTATTTATTTTAATTTTTATTTTAATTCCATTTATATCCCGCCCTTCTCCAAAGACTCATAACTATTTGCCAGGTAAAGTAAGAAGGTTCTTTTGCTGTGAGGTGGTAAGAACATGAGATCTCACAGACGTTGAGTCTTGCATCTTGAGGAACCAAGATAACATCATCATGATCCCAATATTTATGCAGACTATATCTGTAACACTTTGCTGCGACTTAGTGCAGCATTCTTAAGCAAAATGGCCAAGTTCTCCACAATATAGACATAGGTCTTATAGCCAATGGTACAACTTTTTTCAGATATATAATGGTACTCTGCTGGTTCCAGATAACTTTAATTCAACTTAATTCTGTTCTTAAGCTAATACTTGGCAGACATCTCATAGATAGAGAAAAGGATTTTTTTACCCTCTGTTGACATAAGGCTATAATCTGTCATTTACAGTACACCAGGGGTCCCCAACCTCCAGGCTGTGGCCTACTTGGAATTGGGCTGCATGGGTGGCTGGCTGGAGCATGTGCATGCAACTCAACTTGTGCGAGTGGCAGGCTGGCTGCCATTCATGCATGTGCACGCCAGTCTGCTGCTTGCACAAGTCCAGCTGCACATATGTATGCCAGCATGCTGCTTGCACTGGCCCACAGCTTGTGCAAGAGCTGCACATGTGTGTATGTGCTGGCCCACTGTTCATGTGTCCCAGTTCCCCTCTCCCCACCCCCCAGCCAGGCTACCAAGCCACAAAGGTTGGGGACCACTCATTTACACACAATATGGCTTAAAATTATTGCTTTTTCTTTCCCACCATTTTGTATTCTCTATAGAAGCCTATAGCTTCTATATGAGTCTGTATTTCAATTATTTTCAGAAAGTTTTGGAACCTGAAAGTCCAACATGCCATTAAATCATACATTGCAATAACTCAACTAGTGGATCAGAAAGAGCATTTATTCCATGTTCTTATATCTGGTTACATTACAGAAAGAGTGAAGTTCCAAGAGTTAAAATAAGAAATACTTTGTCTGGTGCAGTGAGGAGGTAATCAGAAGGGCTCAAAAAGTGGAAAAGTGGATCCTCACTACTGAAATACTAAACTGGAGATTTGTATGTCTTCTGGAGTTATTCAACCATTCTTAACAATAACGAGGACAGACTTCACAGTATATCATCTCCGTGATGAGATGACAGGGGTGTGATGCTAGAAGACACTATGTCACTCTTGGGGATCCTGCCAAAACGTTTTCCTGCAGGAATTTTGTCAAAGTCCATTGGAATAGCATATACTGGGTTTAAATCTCGAATTTGAAAAATGTCCACAAATGCAAATTGCTGAAGATGGGTGGATGTTTTCAGCATGAAAATTGTTTTGGTTTTGATACTGACTTGCTGAAAGGACAATTTACTGTACCGTGGCAGAATGACACTTTGAATGGCATCCTAAATAAATAGACAGCACTAAATGGATTTCTAAATGAAATCCACAGCCCACAGCCCAATTTTTGCCAAATTGTCACATGTACTCTATGTAGTTGAAGTAAGTAATCATATTTAATTTGTCCCTCGGGAACTTTTTCTTCATGATTAAGGATTGTACGCTGACATAGGATTTAACATATGGGTTTTGCTTCTAACTAAATATTAAATATGCGTTGGATTAAAGACAGAAGATTTAAATACATTTGAGGAAAAGTTATTGATGATTGTTTATTCTGAAGTGGGTATATCTAATTTTTATTTGAACTTTCTTAGTGCCACTGGATGTTTTGCAAATCAGTGTTGAAGTGAAGAATGTTACATTGTAAAAGGAAGATTGCTTTCATGATGAGTCCTTTAGTTGTTGCTAAACTAAGCGAACCCTAACAACCTTCTATCATTTTGTGTTGACATGCTAAGAGCCATGGATTCTTCTTTTTTATGAGTACCTTGAACAGATATTGAGAAGTAAGTGGAGTTTAATACTGTCTGTGGCTGATTTCACAAAAGTAAGCAGGGTTGAACCTAGTTAGTATTGGGACAAAAGGCTAACAGGAAATGTCAGAGCTGTAGTGTGTTGTAAAATAAGTATTTGCAAAATAAATATACAGGGAGACTATTTCTTTCTTTGACAGCAAAATATTATGGGTCAACTCTGCCACTTAATTTAGCATTAGCTTTAGGCAGATAGAAATATTCTGAGTTAAGTCTCAGTCTGAAATAGATTTTGCTTTTTATAAAGTTTTCTTTTTCCCATCTGAATTCATAGCTGGTGATCTTTAGTTGTTAAATTTTATTCCAGTAATGATACTGTCCAACTGTACCTAGATTTGGCTCTGATGGTTAGGAATTATGGAAGTTGACAATCTGGAACTCAATATATTGCTACGTTTAAAGCAATAACTACAGAGCTTTAAATCTAAAATGTTTTGTATATTTATTTATACATCATTCTGCCTTTTCTTGGAAAGGTGTTATAAGTTATGATAGTTGAGTGAGTAACTTCCACCAAATCAATGTCGACCCTTAAGAGGCATTAAAATAGGACTAGAGAGACCTATTTCAACCTTCATTCAAGAAAGTTAACAGGGCACCTTTGCCCCTGTGGCCCAACTTCACAGAATTGATTTTGTGAGGAAAAATTGGAAGAGAGTTTGTTATATATGACACTGGGGATTCTGGAAGAAAATCAGGATAATAATAACAAGAACAACAACAACCATCAGTCAATTGCAAAAAGCGGCTTTACTGGGGACAGCTTCCATCCTGCGATGATATCAGTAACACCATCAAATATCCAGATCTGCCTATCCCAGGTCCTTGGTAAAGACTCGATAGGTAGACAAAAATGCCAAATCCAGTTTGAACATCTGGCTGATGGTGTGAGGATTGATAATAAATAACAACAACAACAGTAGCAACAATATAGCACGTGATACACTTAAAATCATAGAATTGGAAAGGTTTCTTTAAAACAGGGATGTCAAACTGCTGGCCTGCGGCCCAGTTGCATCCTATGGAGGCCGCACCCACCCCAGCTCCAGCAATGCAAAAAAAAAGTCGTGATACGTCACGATACATCATGTGACATGGCAAGTTTGACACCCATGCTTTAATCCATTGAACACAACTCCTTGCTTAATGCACAGTTCAAATTAAGTATTCTGAACAAATGACTTTTTTTGTCTCTGCTTCAACACATCCATATAAGGAAGACATCGTCTCTCTGTAAATTGGATTTTTTTAAAAAAAAATGCAACCCTCATAATCTGTTTTCCTGTAGCTTAAATCTATTATTCCATGTCTCACATTCTGGATTGGGAGATAATTGTGTGACACCTTTTCAGATATCTGAAGAGTGCTATCATCTTACCATTCAGATGTCTCCCTTAAATGTTTAGTTCTTTGAGTTGCTATTCATAGGACTTACCTCTTAGACCCTAATCATCCTTGGCACCAATTTAGGTTGCTTTGAGTTTCTTTTTTGAAAGCAAACTTTAAAATCCACCTTGGGAAACCGCGTTGAATGTGTTATTTGCCACTGAGGTACAGATTCCAAGTTTCTTCCATTTTCTTTTCTTACAGGAACCATTGATCACCACCTGTTTCTCCTTCCTCCGTAGGACTTATGTTCTTCTTGGGAGAGGCGGTGGCAGGAAACTGCAATGAGAATTTGTCATTCCTAACTTGAGTTAAACCTTCTCTACAATGGATTCCTGCAAAAATGAACCAGGCCTTATTTCGTTAAAGCCCCAAACATGCATTCTTAGTTTATTTGATTCCAAAAGGAACTTTGCCTTAAATTGGCTGGGGGAAGCCTGGGCACCTTATAAGCAAGGGAACGGTTTTAAAAATATTTTCCGTTAATTAAAATAGATGCTTTATTTAACATATTACATAAACATTGCAATTTATTAGAAAAGACCTTCTAACATTTGACAGCAAACATTATTTCAAATATTTCTATTTCCTTCTTCAAACTTTTAGTGAATTTATAAGCGTGTTTAGTTCAACTAGCCTATGTCTGTTTACTTAGAAAATGTATCCATGCTGTTTCTTCTTCAGTTTTAGAGCTGGTTTATTTTTTCAATAGTTAATGTACACAATTTTAGATGTAGGAATTATGTAAAGAAAAATTATTATATTTTTTTTACCCTTAGGATCCATGCCTATGGTTCATGAAATTACTATATTAGTTAATTTGGTAAATAAAAAATGTATTTTATTCATATCATTTTATTTCTCAAAATAATAGCTTCAGATGACAGTATAAAAACTGAAAGGAATAAAAACAATAATAACACCAGCAGAGAAGACTCTAATTTTCTTTTTTATCATCTGAATTCATGATTTCAAGATCAGTTTCCAGTATTTTTTTACTTCTACACAGCCCTATCTCCGTTTGCATAGGTACCTTTCTATTGGTGTTTCATTTTGAGCAGATTTAACTAGCATTGTATAGCATTGAGTTACGATTTGACTATAATTCTGTTTTACACATAAAACAGACTGTGTTTGTCCATGTTATTCCATAAACATGGAATAGGTACATGAGGATATTCATATGTAAAGTTAAATTTGATATAAAGCTGTATCTTATATGTTGTTGTTAGCTGCAAAGTCGTGTCCGACCCACGGTGACCCCATGGACAATATTCCTCCAGGCCTTCCTGTCCTCTACCATCTCCTGGAGTCCATTTAGGCTCACGCCTACAGCTTCAGTGACTCCATCCAGCCACCTCATTCTCTGTCGTCCCCTTCTTCTCTTGCCCTCAACTTTTCCCAGCATTAGGCTCTTCTCCAGTGAGTCCTTCCTTCTCATTAGGTGGCCAAAGTACTGTATTTGAGTTTCAACTTCAAGATCTGGCCTTCTAAAGAGCAGTCAGGGTTGATCTCCTATAGGACTGACCAGTTTGATCACCTTGCAGTCCAAGGGACTCGCAGGAGTCTTCTCCAGCACCATAGTTTAAAGGCCTCAATTCTTTGGCACTCAGCCTTTTTTATGGTCCAACTTTCACTGCCATACATTGCAACTGGGAAGACCATAGCCTTGACTATACGCACTTTTGTTGGCTACAGTCCCCATCTGCAGTGATCTTGGAGCCCAGGAAAATAAAATCTGTCACTACCTCCATTTCTTCCCCATCTATTTGCCAGGAATTGAGAGGGCCGGATGCCATGATTTGGTTTTCTTAATGTTAAGTTTCAAGCCAACTTTTTCACTCTCTTTCTTCACCCACAACAAAAAGCTCTTTAGTTCTTCTTCACTTTCTGCCATTAGAGTGGTATCATCTGCATATCTTAAGTTGTTGATATTTCTTCCGGCAATCTTAATTCCAACTTTTGATTCCTCTAACCCTGACTTTCTCATGATGTGCTCTGCATATAAGTTAAATAGGCAGGGCGACAGTATACAGCCTTGCCGGACTTCTTTCCCAATTTTGATCCAATCAGTGGTTCCATGTCCAGTTCTCACTGTTGCTTCTTGGCCCACATATAGGTTTCTCAAGAGACAAATAAGATGGTCTGGAACACCCATCTCTTTAAGAACTTGCCACAGTTTGTTGTGATCCACACAATCAAAGGCTTTAGAATAGTCAATGAAGCAGAAATAGATTTTTTTCTGGAACTCCCTAGCTTTCTCCATGATCCAGCGTATGTTGGCAATTTGATCTCTAGTTCCTCTGCTCTTCGAAATCCTGCCTGCACTTTTGGTAGTTCTCGATCCACATACTGCTGAAGTCTAGCTTGTGGGATTTTAAGCATAACTTTACTAGCACGTGAAATGAGTGCAATGGTGCAATAGTTTGAACATTCTTTGGCACTGCCTTTCTTTGGAATTGGAATGTTAACTGATCTTTTCCAATCCTGTGGCCACTGTTGAGTTTTCCAAATTTGCTGGCAAATTGTGTGTAGCACTTTTACTGCATCGTCTTTTAAGATTTTGAATAGCTCAGCTGGAATACTGTCACCTCCACTAGCTTTGTTGTTGCTCAGCTTTCCTGAGGCCCACTTCACTTCACATTCTAGGATGTCTGGCTCAAGGTCAATGACCACCTCATCGTGGTTATCAGGGACGCTAAGCTCATTCTTGTATAGTTCTTCTGTGTAATTTTGCCATCTCTTCTTAATCTCTTCTGCCTCTGTTGGGTCCCTGCCATTTTGGTCCTTTATCATACCCATTTTTGCATGAAACGTTCCCTTCATCCCTCCAATTTTCTTGAAGAGATCTCTGGTCCTCCCTATTCTATTGTTTTCTTCTATTTCTTTGCACTGTTCATTTAAGAAGGCATTCTTATCTCTTCTAGCTATTTTCTGGAATTCTGCATTCAATTGGGCGTATCTTTCTTTTTCTCCCTTGCCTTTCGCTTCCCTCCTGTCCTCAGCTATTTGGAAAGCTTCCTCAGACAGCCATTTTGCTTTCTTGCATTTCTTTTTCTTTGGGATGGTTTTAGTTGCTACCTCTTGTACAATGTTGCGAACCTCCATCCATAGTTCTTCAGGCACTCTGTCTATCAGATCTAATTCCTTAAATCTATTTATCACCTCTACTGTATATTCAACAGGGATATGATTTAATTCATACCTGAGTGCTTTTCCCTACTTTCTTCAGTTTATGCCTAAACTTTGCAATTAGAAGCTCATGGTCTGAGCCACAGTCAGCTCCTGGTCTTGTTTTTACTGACTGTATAGAGCTTCTCCAACTTTGGCTGCAGAGCACATAGTCAATCTGATTTCGGTGTTGACCGTGTGGTGATGTCCATGTGTAGAGCCGTCTCTTGGGTTGTTGGAAAAGAGTGTTTGCTATGACCATCGTATTCTCTTGACAAAATTCTATCAGCCTGTGTCCTGCTTCATTTTGTACTCCAAGGCCAAACTTGCCTGTTATTCCGGTTATCTTTTGGCTTCGTACTTTAGCATTCTAATCCCCCACGATGATAAGGACATCATTTTTTGGTGTTAGTTCTAAAAGGTGCTGTAGGTCTTCATAGAACTGGTCAATATCATCCTCTTCAGCACTGGTGGTTGGGGCATAGACTTGGACTACTGTGATATTGAATGGTGTGCCTTGAATTCGAAGTGAGATCATTCTGTCATTTTGAGGATTGTATCCCAGTATTGCTTTTCCAGTCTTTTATTGACTATGAAGGCTACTCCATTCCTTCTGAGGGATTCTTTCCTGCAGTAGTATACTTGATGGTCATCTGAATTAAATTCACCCATTCCTGTCCATTTTAGTTCACTGATTCCTAAGATGTCAATGTTCAGTCTTGTCATCTCTTGTTTGACCATGTCCAGCTTGCCTTGATTCATTTTTTTAAAAATTCCATTTATATCCTGCCCTTCTCCGAAGACTCAGGGCGGCTTACAAGCTTAGCAGTAGCCTTCATTCTATGTATATGTCTGCTTATTAGGGCTTTCACACACACCCCAAGCGGCATTATTACAAAGTCAGCTTAATTGCCCCCAACAATCTGGGTCCTCATTTTACCTACCTTGGAAGGATGGAAGGCTGAGTCAACCTTGAGCCTGGTGGGATGCGAACCTGCACTAATTGCAGGCAGCTGGTGTTACTTAAGGAGGCATTAGCCCACTTTTCCACCAATTCATGGATCTTACATTCCAGGTTCCTATGAAGAAATAATCTTTACAGTATTGGGCTTTTCTTTCACCACCAGATACATCCACAGCTGACCGTCCTTTCGGCTTTGGCCCAGTCGCTTCATTCTTTCTGGCGCTACTAGTACTAGCCCTCTGCTTTTCCCCAGTAGCATATTGGACGCCTTCTGACCTGAGGGGCTCATCTTCCAGCATCATATCGTTTTGCCTTTTGGTACTGTCTATGGGGTTTTCATGGCAAAGATACTGGAGTGGGTTGCCATTTCCTTCTCCAGTGGATCATGTTTTGTCAGAACTCTCTGCTATGACCTGTCCATCTTGGGTGGCCCTGCATGGCATAGCTCATAGCTTCATTAAATTACGCAAGCCTCTTTGCCACGACACGGCAGTAATCCATGAAGGGGGTATCTTATATAGGAAAAGCTTTTTATATACTATAAAATGTGTACACATATTGATTGTTATCAATCCATTCCAGCCAATTTACCCATTTTAATTATCTGTAGCAAAGCTTTTTACTTTCGGATTGATTTGCTTGCTCAGTCAAATGCAAGCAGCTTTGCACAAACTTTAGAAACTCAACAATTTATGAAAGTGAAGGTAGATTTTCTAGAATTGTAGCCTTTGTGAACACAAACCCAAAGCTTGTGATTTACAATCTAAATATCCATTGAAATCCTTGTAAAAGATATCCTTTTTTTGGCTAAAAAATGTTCAAAGTACAGTGTAGGACTTTTGTTTTTCCTGGACTAAGTGTGCAATGGGTATTGTTTAGGGAAAAAAATACTTGTCCAAATTATGTTCTATAATATACTATTATAATACAAGTAGTCCTCACTTAATGGTAATGAGAACCAGCTACTTTATCATGAAGTGATGCATTTTCAAAATGCGATGTCACCCACATAGTCACAATTAAGCATAATGTCCCATGATTCCCATCTGAAACCTCCTGCCAGCTTCCTCATTGATTTTGCTTGTCAGAAACCAGCAATGAATGTAGTAATCACATGACTAAGAAATGCTGTGATGGCCACCACTATGAAGACCAATCATAAG
Organism: Vipera berus; assembly: GCF_964194415.1. Classification (NCBI taxonomy): domain Eukaryota; kingdom Metazoa; phylum Chordata; class Lepidosauria; order Squamata; family Viperidae; genus Vipera; species Vipera berus. The sequence continues at coordinate 67,814,731 of NC_138204.1, read as the reverse complement.
TTGCCTCATTCAGTGCCATTGGAATTTCAAATGGCCCCAGAATGAGTGGTTGATAAATGAGGACTATCTTTACCACTTTCTTTCCTATTACCACTATTATAAAAGAAGCAACTTCATTCTGTTAGTGACAGTCTGCATAGACTCCAAGAGATTAGTTATTTTCCTTGTCTTCAGTGTGACTCTTAATGACCCATGTTCTAGGACTACAAGGTGTTCAACCACTTTTTGCAAGGAAGATCTAAAGGGAGGAACTCTGTACATGGAAATCTCCTTTCGCATTCACATTCACTGTACCTCTGGCAATTGAGATTATGGTCTGCTGTTGATGGCAGGAAGCTCAGCCAGTCTATGATATCTCGGATGGGCTAGAAAGGATCAAAGTTTCCTTTGAATTCTCCATAGAAATGTCTCCCTAACACTGTTTGGGAAGCAGCTTTACGCTGATCTTCAGAGATAACAGTTTCTCTTTTAGTGCCTGAGAATTTTAGGAAGATAAATAAAAGAATCTTCTGTTGCGGATTCCATCAGCCAAAGAATTTCAGCTAGTGGGATCCAGGAGAAGAATCTTTTCTGCCATACCCCTTGCCCTTTGGAACATCTTGCCATAGGAGGTACTATCTGCCCCTCTCTTTTTAACATTCAGGAAAGGCCTTAAAACCAGGCTATGCCAGCTGGCATGGGGTCCTGAAGGAGAAGCTGCTGGGTGGAGGTGGTTGGTAAACTAACAGATAAGGTATCCCACCTCTCCCCTCCAAAGTTTTGGGTTTTTTTAGCTATTTTAATTTCTGCAATCCATTTTATATTTATAATTGTTGTGATATGTTGCTTTATCTTGATGTAAGCTACTCAGAGTTGCCTGAACTGCAAGATGGGTGGCAAATAAATTTGACAAGTAAATAGCAATAGCAATAGCAACAGCAACTTAGACTTACAGTGGCGTAGCGTGGGGGGTGCAGGGGGGGCCGGCCGCACCGGGCGCAACATCTGGGGGGGCGCCCATTAAGCTCGCCGGAGGGGGACGATTCCGCTTCGCCGAGGGTCGGAGGAGCGAGTGAGTGAGCGAGCGAGCGAGCGGGCGGAGCGTAGAAAGCAACCGCATTCGCTGCGCCCAGCCAGAGCGGGATCCCGTCCTCTCGCGGCTGCGGATCGCCTCCTTTCTCGGGTGGGGGTGGGGAGGCTTGGCGGTGTCTTGCCTCCCTCTCTTTCTCCCGCCGCGGCTCTCCTCCGCTTGGCTCTCAACCTGCAAGCCCGGCCCCCCCGACCCAGCTCCCGCCCCCGTCTCCTCCTTTCCCGGAGGTAAAGATAACAACTGCAGCTGCCGCACCTGCGGCTGCTTGCTGCTGCTGCTCCTCCTCCTCCTCGTCCTCCTGCCGTATTGACTCTCTGCGGCCACTCGGTTCCCCCTGCAGGAGGCGATCGGGACCGCCCCCCCGACACACGTCGCCAGCAGCGAGAGTTTCCAGCCAGGCCGGCGAATCTTTGGGGCGAGGTGCCAAAGAGAAGGAGGCGGCTTGGCTTGGATAAGCAGCGTCTGGGCAGAAAATAGGTCGGGCGCCGCAGCAAGTATGAATTCCTGGGGTACAGCCTAAGCAGGCAAAGCTGCAGGGTGGGTTGGTTGGCTTTTCCGGCTTTGGAATAACCTTGGGAAGCTGAGGCATTGTAAGTTGGAAGTCATTGTTTGTCGCCTAACATGTTGGGTCAACCCCACGCCACATGCTAAGCCATAAACCGTGGTTGGTATCCAGGGTTTAGGACAAGATGGAGAAAACTAGCCAATTGTGGGATCATAAATCTTGGTGAAGCCCATCATCGCTCCATGTGATGTATGCACTCAATCTACAAACGTACGGTAGTCCAAGCCTATTCACATCTGTTGTAAGGTCATTCTCTTGTGGGGTTTATCCTGACGTCCACTAAGAGTGGAACAAACATGCCCCATTAACCATTTTCAACGCCATGTCCTCTCTTTGTCTCATCCTAAATCACAGCTGAGGCACCTTAAAGTTGCCTTGTTTCAGTTTTAAACTAGCATTTTCCCTCTTCTCCAGAGACCCTTTTTTGCCTTGAACCTAACTCAGGGGTAGGCAACCTTGGCTCTTTTATGACTCATGGACTTCAACTCCCAGAATTCCTGAGCTAGTGGAAGAGACTCGAATGCTAAAATCCACAGGTTAGGGGGCGCAAATTACTTGCCTTGCCCCGGGTGCTGACAACCCACGCTACGCCACTGTAGACTTATATACTACTTCACAGTGCTTTACAGCCCTATCTAAGAAGTTTACAGAGTCAGCATATTGCCCTCCCCCAACAATCTGAATCCTCATTTTACCAACTTTGGAAGGATGAAAGCTGAGTCAACCTTGAGCCAATCAGAATTGAACTCCTGGCTGTGGGCAGAGTTAGCCTGCCATGCTGCATTCTAGCTGCTGAGCCCCCACAGCAATAAATAAATAAATAAATAAATAAATAAATAAATAAATAAATAAATAAATAAATATTTTAAATCAACATATTCAGACTGCAGTCCTGTGTATTGCAAACTATGGCTTCTGACAGACATGCTTGGGACTGAACTGTTAAAGTCATGTAAACCTATTAACCTGTAAGCAACAAATGCACTCACACTGGATCTGATAACTCTGAACCAAATGAAATTGATTTGGGATCATGAGCGATTATTCCTCTTCCCAATTAGAGTGGAACTAAAAGGAGGGAGGGGGGAAACCCTCTACTTCCTAATGGATTCAAACCAACATACCAGATGAGCCATGTAACTAGGTATCTGAATTGTTTAGACACATTGGTTTGCTTCTTCATGACATGAAAGTAAACAATCTACCAACAGAGAAAAGAAACAGATCCACATTCTGCATTATATGTTAGTTGAAGTGCAAAAAAACTGGTGATGGGACATATGCAGTATGGCTTATTTTTAAATAAATATGTGTGCATATGTTTCGGGAGCAGGAAAGGTAGCATTGTGCCAGGAGTTTTCTCTTTCATCCTACAACTCTCTTAATGTAAGTGGAACGACTACAAACTAATTGAGGTGTTGCTTAGGAGCCTTCAAAAATGGCAGGATAAAAAAAAAAACAAACCCCAGAGCTAAAAAGAATTTGGATTGGTGGGAATTGCCCTATCTCTTTACTTTGTAAATAATCAAAATGTATTAACTTCTTTAGGCTTGATTAATGGAAAGATTCTTAAAATTACTACTAAGGATTTTGATTGGTTACTGTTTTAAAAGTGTAATGTTTAGTTTCAAAGTTGAATTCAAGTATAATTTCAAGAAAGAGGGGTGAGACATTTTTTAAAATGATTATTTAGGTTCTACTAAATATATAGGAGAAACTGCTAAACATCTACTGTAGGAAAAACCAGAATGTCAAGACGTTCATTGTCAGTTCTCATTTGCAACTAAAACAGTATTCCAAAAAATATGCACTCTTCAACGAACAAGTGGACACACTAAGAAAACCAGCGTACCAAAAAATATACCTTACAAGCAGGAATAAAAATGGATTTAACTAGTTGTGCCAATATTTGCTGTGTTTTTCCTGAACATTATGACTGAACTGAATTTGCAGAGAGAGAATTTACTGATATTTCAACAGCAAAATTTGAATAATTTGTTATGAAATATATAGATTTTTCTTTATGAATTTCAAAAAGTTCTGTGTGGTACTTCAATTCCAGTTCTAAAATAGATTTGAACTGTTTGTGTGTTTCTCTCACTCTTTCTGTCTTTCTTTGCCAAAATGAAAGCTGAGCAGATATAAGAACTCACTTTGTGTTCGTTTGAGAAAGTTTTTCTCTAACTTTCATATCATCAACATTAGCAAGAGAAAATCCTGGCAAGCTGAAGTGCAACAATTTTTTTTTCATCAAATACAGCCATTTTCTTTCTTTTGGTGGAATACACTGAATTGATTCAATACTGAGTCAAATACTGTAAGGTATATAGAACAGAGGTCCTTAACCCCCGAGTTGTGGCCTGGTATAACTTTGACACTGTCAGGATCAAACTCCTGGCAGAGAGAATGCAGTTACCCCGCAATGCTGCATTTTAACCACTGCATCACCAGGGCTCTTCCACATTACATATGAACTTTCAGTGAAGGAAATGGATTCTGTTCCAGTTTAATTCTAATTTTAAATCCCCCAAGTAGTTATTGCAGTAAGGCAGCACCTATCTTCCTTATGAGGAAAGGCTTTGGAGATGGTTAAATAGACAGGGTCAATGAAGGGGCAAAATAGAGCTGTGAAAAATTTCAAGTTTCAAATGCTTTGAGCTCCAAAATGTCAAAACAGCTGTTCTAGCCATACCAGAAGTATTCTCACCATTCTACAAGTGCTCCAAGCTCAAAACCATACTGGTTATCTGGAATGGTTAGAACTGCATCATAATTCTTCTGGGGAGGTTGGAACAAACAAAGCTCATCTGTCGGAAACTTGACAGCATATTTATAAAAAGACTATGTGATGCAGAGAGATAAATATTTTGTCCTCTCTTACAGTACTAGAACCCACACACATTGATATGTTAGTAATAGAGTGAAAAACAGCAATGAACAGACATTGCATTGTGTGTGTGTGTGTGTGATATTACCCACATATGTGTGTATTAGAATGATTAAACTTTGCTCCCATTGGAAAAGATTGCAGTAGAAGAATTTACATTAAAAATCAAAGAGGAAATTTAAATATGGCTCTGTGTGCATGCCTATATGCAGGCAAGCTGCGCACAAGAATTAAAGGTATTAAGGAAAGTTATGAACAACACATTTGTTGTTAGGCTTTTGCATCTAACCAAAAAGCAGCAACAAGCCTGCACATCCTCAGGTTTTCTGACTTTAATAGTGAAAAGATCAGTTTTATGAAGCAGGATTCAGCCATACCAAATCAATAGAACTTAGAGATTTAGAGATCAAATGTCTCTGTATACTCATTGCTATGAAGCAGATGGCCAAATTTACTTTTATAAGCAGCATGAGACTTTCAAAAGCCATTTGTTTGTCCATGATGAAAACAGGGTACTTGACAAGGTGGACCTAGAGGAGAATAGAAATGTTGTTGTGTGTCAAATAGGCATTAGTTTCAAATATTTCTGTTCTAGAATGAAAAGTTGGGAGCGCTTAAACTTTAATTATATATACTTTTTATTTCAACATTTAAAACCTGTTTTCTAATGGAATGGAAACCAGGTTTTCTCGGGTTAAAATATTCTGTCTTCATTTTTTTACTGATCATAGTTCCCTGCTTTACAAACCTTTGTACTTTGCTTTGCTCATTGACAAAGTTTACTTGGAATAATAGTACCACTTGCATTCACACAGTTCAGCTGGATGACTTAGCAAAAGGTAGAAAGTTAATTTCTCGTAGCTCAGTAAAGGCTAGATAAATCTATGACCATTAATATCAGACATTCCCATTTTTAAAAGATTTGCTTTGAACAATGCTGAGGGGGTAGAAAGGCAAAAAGATACGTATTACTCAGGTGTTGCACAGACATGAATAAGATTTGTCTGATTTTGAGGAGGAAGGAAATGGAATAATTGGTTCTGCATGTTTTACAATTCCAATTACCCTCTTTCTCTGTTTTTTAGCTTGCTTCTACAAGAAACTAATTTATGTTGTAATGTGTGCCGGATGTCCTCTACTGGAAACTATTGTTCATTGCAACAAACTGCTTTTAAGAAAAGAAGTAAAAGCAATGCTTATTCCATCTGTTCCTCTATGTCATTTTTTTTTAAAAAAGAAATCCAGTGAAAAATGTCCATCATTAAGTGTTGACACAAACCTTTGGCCTTGGCCAGAACTGTATAAAACCTGGACACTGATATTTTTTCCATCATTACTTTTTTCTTCTTTTAATTCTACAAAATAAATTATACAAATTACGAGCAGAATATTAGATTTTGTAGCTAACTATATGGTTAATTCTCAAAAGCTGAATGCAATATTTATAAGCAGGCATCGCAAGGGACAGTTTATAGTGCAGTCCCCTTAACTTGTACCGTTCAAATGTGTCTGATTTCATGTCTAATCAGTTTTGGAGGATCCCTGTTTTGAATTACAGAAGGTGAAACTCAGCGTAGCTGAAGGGTACCGGGATGGAGAATTAAGCAATGGTATAGGCAAAAGCATTCTGCTGGGGATACAACTGGTTGCAGAATCTGCTTAGGAACCAAAAACTGCAAATCACATTTCTTCTTTAGAATAGCATCTGTGCCCTGAGCTTGCCAAATAGAGCAAAAGAGTATTGGGGAGTGGATAATAGAGCAGAGTAGACCTAGGGGCAATTTGGCACAACCGCTATATCCCAAATGATGTTGGTTTTAAATTTCAGTTCTTGGAACCTTGAAAAGAATATGAAAAGCCATGCTACATTTTAAACTGATATTAATTTTCAAAAGGGGTTACATTAATTTATACCATTTTTAACATACCTGTGGAAAAACACAGACACACAGAGAGGATATTTGCTACCATTGTGAGAGAAAGGATCCGAAATCCTCACTAAATATGTAAGATCTGTGATAGCACTTTAGAATCCCTACAGAAGTGGATAATAGGGGCCAAAATTGCAGGTGTGTCTTTCTGGCTTTAATTTCTTATTAATCCAGCCAAATGATTCTTTCGTACATGCCTTCAGCCATAATAAAACTCGTCCATAAGTTGTTAATTAACAGGCGTGCACTGAAGCTACACTGAGTATCTAATTTCTTATGGAATCTCATTACAGATTTTCAAAGAATAAAAATGTTCATTGTTATTTTCTCCTGCATGAGAATTATTTGAAGAGTAATTTCTCCATTTTCCTACTCTATTACAATACAATCATAGTAAGGCAAAGACCTAATTGGTGTGGGAGAAAATGAACCACATATTATCCTGGTCCAGTAAGTTTCTTAAAGCTAGCTATGTGAAACTAATATCTACAACATGGTTATATATGTTTTGAACCAACTAGTGTAAACAGATTAATTTAAAGAACAGTGTCTTTGCCATTAGCAAAGACCAGATTTTATATGTAACAGAGTTGTACAAATTGTCAAGAAGATAGTGTGCTTTGATGAATTCAGACAAAGGAATGCTGCTTAAGGTGTTTCATCAAGCAAAGAAAGCTTTTGTTCCTTTCAAGTTCTTACTGAGGGTGAGATACTTGCTTTGCATTTCTTTTTCACCTTCCTGACAATAATTGCATAATCTTTGTAGTGCCAGCCCTTCACTGGGACTATTCAAAATTGCCTTGTGCAGGCCTAAAATATGACATGTAGCACTATTGTTAAATCTGCAATATTGTGCCTTATCCCAGAATCTAAGCTCTTCAAAGACAGAAATTTACACACTTAAGAACAAGGAGAATGAGGCCCTAATCCCAGATTATTTGGAAGTAATCACAAACCAGTACCATGTGTGTATGTGTGTGTGTGTGTGTGTGTGTGTATACAAACACACACACACACACACAAACACACACACACACACTTTGACTTATAACCACAATTAAGCCCAAAATTTCCGTTGCGAAGCAGGGCAGTTTATCCCATTTGATGACATTTTTTTGCCACAATTTTTAAGTGTATCACTGCAGTTGTTAAATGAATCTGGCTTCCCCCCTTGACTTTGCTTGTCAGAAGGTGGCTGGGAAGGTTACAAACGACCCTGGAATAGTGTAGCTGTCATAAAGACATGCCCGTTGCCAAGTGCCCAAATTTTAGTCACGTGACCATGGGGTAGGCTGCAATAGGTGTGAGTGTGAAAATGGGTCAACTGTCACTTTTTCAGTTCCATTGAAACTTTGAACAGTCACCAAACAAATGGTTATAAGTTGAGGACTACCTATATACACGAATCAGAGCAGAAATTATCTTTTATACCCATTTTTTAAGATCTCTTCAGGAATGTGAAATCATTCTGGAATTATTTAACATCTGACTTGGCTCATAGGATTATGCAAAGTCTTAAAAAAAGCTTCTGTTAGAATCTTGAAAAGATCTGCATTTTTGCAAGGCTCATGTATCTGCTCTGGAAGGTGATCCAGGATATCTATATGCATATCCAGGTTCAAAGGAATACCTGCTCAGAGAACTTACAACAGCTTCTGAAGGAACCATTTGGCCAGGCCTACTACAGAAAGTTCTGAATGAGAAGTCTTTCAAACATCTACCCATGGATTGAGAAACATCCCAATGCTTTCCACAGCTCCATTGGCTAACACAAAGTGGAAAACTGGAACTGGTTTTTTTGTGGGGGGTTTTTTTGGTAAGGTCTTTCTCCTGCTCTCTTCCACATAAAGGAAGGAGGAGGGCTTTAGAGTTAAAAAAAAAAAAAACCCGAAGAGAATTAATAGCAAGACCACCTAATCTTGGAAGAGAACAATTAAATAGATCAGGATTTTTCATTAAGTACCGTTTATAGTAATGTGCATCAAACGAGATGCATGTAATATTTGAGACAATTTTATTCTTACATTTTAATTATCAAATTCACATCTAACTTGCACCTAGCCAACGTGTAGAAGATATGAATAGAAATACAGTTGTTGTTGTTTTTATATTTGTACTTTTTCAAATTTTATAATGTAATGTCCTCCCATACCCCCATCAAAAAGTATACAAAATGAGTACATTTGGAAAACAAATGTAAAGAAAAACTGTACTGAAGGGATTTTATTATGCTTAAGGTTGATGTTAGTAGTATTGATATTAGTAGTGATACTTTGTAATCATCTTTGTTTATGTGCAAGCAGCTTTGTAGATGCTTTATATTGGGAAATTAGTTATATAAAAGCAAATGTTTCATGCTTCAGGTACAGGGGATTGCTTACATGAAAAGAGCATGGTAAGAGGAGGGGGAAATGGAGTTATGGTGGAGCCTGGGTTGTTGTGTATGAATCATCATCTAGGAATTATTTTTCTGTACCTTTTGGTTCCTAGTATCAAGACCAGATCTCTTTGTTCTGGAAAGGTATAAAAGGTGGAAGACATCTTTCCTGGTTGTTGCCTTCATCTCTCTACCAGCCACGAAGAGAGATGTGGCCAGCCAACTCTATTTTGATTAAAATAAAAGTTGTTTGCTTGCTGAAACCTCGGCTCAGGAGTTTCTTTTGGCTCTTTTAAATTCCTGAGTAATGCTGGGGAAATTGTGAGGCTAAGTGTAAAACCTTACAGTATATTAGACACATATGTTTACATGCATGGGGGGGCAGGCTGGCTAGACAGATAGATAGATAGATTCACAGTACAGTACATACACACATACAAATGTGAACATGAAAAGTGCTATGAAGTTTCATGTGAACTTCTTTAAAAAAAGAAATTGATCTGACATGCGAGTGAAACTGATTGGAAAAATCATTTCATTTCTAGTAAAATGCATCATTAGAACATACATTTACAAATATAAAGGGAAGAAATTGATTCAATCTGGGGTAGAAGAGAGGGACTGATTATATATATATACATATATATATATATATATATATATATATATATATATATATATATATATATATATATATATATATATATATATATACATATATATATATATATATATATATATATATATATATATATATATATATATATATATATATATATATATATATATATATATATATATATATATATATATATATATATATATATATATATATATATATAGGCTGGCCAGTCTCTTCTTAAAAACTTCCAGTGTTGGAGCATTCACCACTTCTGGAGGCAGGTTGTTCCACTGTAATTGTTCTAACTGTCAGGAGGTTTCTCCTTAGTTCTAGGTTGCTTCTCTCCTTGACTAGTTTCCATCCATTGCTTCTTGTCCTGCTTTCAGGTGCTTTGGAGAATAGCTTGACTCCCTCTTCTTTGTGGCAGCCCCTGAGATATTGGAACACTGCTATCATGTCACCCCTCACTCTTCTCTTAGTTAAACTACACATACCCAATTCCAGCAACCATTCCCTATATGTTTTAGCCTCTAGTCCCCCAATCATCTTTGTTGCTCTTCTCTGTACTCTTTCTAGAGTCTCGACATCTTTTTTACATCGTGGTGACCAAAACTGGATGCAGTATTCCAGGTGTGGCCTTACTCTTTCTAGAGTCTCGACATCTTTTTTACATCGTGATGACCAAAACTGGATGCAGTATTCCAGGTGTGGCCTTACCAAGGCATTGTAAAGTGGTATTAGTACTTCACGCGATCTTGATTCTATCCCTCTGTTAATGCAGCCTAGCACTGTGTTGGCTTTTTTGGCAGCTGCAGCACACTGCTGGCTTATATTTAAGTGATTGTCAACTAGGACTCCGAGATCTCTCTCACAGTTGCTACTATTGAGCAAGGTACCACCTATACTATACCTGTGCATTTGATTTCTCCTGCCTAAATGTAGAACCTTACTTTTTTCACAATTGAATTTCATTTTGTTAGATAGTGCCTAGTGTTCGAGTCTGTCCAGATCCTCCTGTATCTTAAGCCTATCTTCTGGAGTATTGGCTATTCCTGCCAGCTTGGTGTTGTCTGCAAATTTGATGAGTTCCCCATCTATCCCCTCATCCAAATCGTTGCTGAAGATGTTGAAGAGCACTGGGCCCAGAACAGAGCCCTGGGGCACCCCACTACACACTTCCTTCCATGTAGATGCAGTTCCATTGAGGACCACACGCTGAGTACAGCCTATCAGCCAGCTATGAATCCATCTGGTGGTGATGCTATCTAACCCACATTTTTCTATCTTATCAAGTAGTAGGTTGTGATCTACTTTATCAAATGCCTAGTCCAAGTAAATTATATCTACAGCATTCCTCTGGTCCACTAGTTTTGTCACTTGGTCAAAGAATGCAATAAGATTTGTCTGATCTGTTTTTGACAAACCCATGTTGGCTTTTAATGATAACTTTGTTCGCATCAAGGTGTTTGCTGATTTGTTGTTTGATTATCTTTTCCAGAATCTTCCCAGGTATTGAGGTCAGGCTGATAGGTCTGTAGTTTCCTGGATCTATTTTTTCCCCTTTTTTGAAGATGGGAACTACATCAGCTCTCTTCCAGTCCTCTGGTAGTTCCCCAGTGCTCCAGGATCTTTGAAAAATATAGTTCAGTGGTTCTGAGATCACGTATGCCTGTTCCTTGAGAACCTTGGGGTGTAATCCATCTGGTCCTCGTGATTTGAACTCATCTAGGCTGGACAGGTGCTCACTTACCATTTTCTTGCCTATCTTAACTTGAGTTTCTATTCTGTTTTTTATGGCACTGGTTTTGGTAGGTTGGACTGTTTTTTCCCTTTGTGTAAAGACAGATGCAAAAAATGAGTTAAATAGTTCTGCTTTCTCCCTGTTGCTTGTCACCTTCTTGCCACTTTCCCCCACTAATGGACCAATCATTTCCTTAAATTTTTTCTTGTTTCTTATATGTTGAAAGACGCTTTTTTGTTATTTTTGACTTTGGTCGCAATCCTTAGTTCATTTTGAGCCTTAGCTTCTCTCACTTCAACTTTGCAGGCACGGACTGTTTGCTGATATTCTGCCTTAGTTATGTGCCCCTCTTTTCACTTCTTATACTTGTCCTTTTTATCTTTCAATTTATCAGAGAGTTCTTTATGCAGCCATGCTGGTTTCTTTTGAAAGCTGTTATTTTTCTTCTTTGTTGGTATTGTGCTAGACTGGGTCTTTATTATCTCACTTTTCAAAATTTCCCAAGCTTCTTGAGTTGTTTTCCCCTTTAGGATTCTCATCCATGGAATTCTTCCCAAGGTCTCTCTAAGTTTATTGAAATTAGCTCTTTTAAAGTCCAAGACTCTAGTTTGGCGGTATTCTATTGCTTGTGCTTCCATAATGCTGAATTCCAATATTGCACGTGTGTGTGTGTGTGTCTGTCTGTCTGTCTGTGTGTCTGTGTCTGTGTGTCTGTGTCTGTGTCTGTGTGTGTCTGTGTGTGTCTGTGTGTGTAATAAATTTAAAAACTGGTGTAGACATTTGAAATCAGTAAAAATAAAAACGATAAGCTCCAGGATATAAGAAAAAATTCTTCTTTATTGCTGAGCTTTCGTCAACAATCTGTTGACATCATCAGAGCAAGGGCTGAATGATAAGGGAGTCAGTACATACACTTATATGGTAATAATAACGGTCAAATTGTGGAATGTGGGTGTGGCCTACTCGTGACAAGCTCACTCGTGTATAATCACAGTGGTTCCGGCTTTGTTGGAAAAGCCGGTCTCTGGTTGATTTTTAAAAGTCGCGCCAAGCAGCTGATTTTTAAAAGTCGCGCACTTAAAAAAACAAGCAAATTTCCAGAACCCCTGTTCAAGAGGCTAAACACTTGTGAAAGAAAATGCATTTGAATTTATATATCCAGTAAGAATTACCCCTAGGAAGAAAGCCATTTGGCCACTGATTCCTTCATATAAAAAGATGGGCGGGCATGGCAGCAGGAAAACTGTCCGACAGGAGGGCAAGAATCTCCTTGTCTTTGCAAAATGTAGCCAAAATCTCTTAATTTAGGCAGGATTTTCTTAAACTGGCTTAAAGTCAAGTCAATATGCCTTTGGATTATTCTTTCATCCCTTAGATGCTATTAGGTGGTTCCTGACCATTTTGGAGCTTAAGACCATCTTCATACAATAGTTGACTTGAATTAAAGTAACAATTTTGAAGTGTCAGGCTAACTATACACAGATGGAGTCACTTTTATATGGGTGACCATATAGAAATGATGGAATAAATAAATCCTGGGTGTGGCTTCAATCCCTAAATATCATTTCAACATTGATTTTTTAAAAAAATAAATAAATAGAAGTTGGCCACAGTGATAATGTTCACTTAGTTTTATCTATGGCTGTTCCAACAGGACTGATGCCTTCATGCCTTCATGATGACACAGAAAGCTGAAAGGATAGTTTTAGCTGACAGATGGCAAGCACACAGTCCAAGGGACACTTTATATCAACATGATGCGATGAAATTCCTGTTTTTAGGTTAGCGATTGAAGTGGCATTCTGCGCAAAGCGATTTTAAGCGAGGAAGGGGAAAAGGTTTTATTCGTCTTTAATTGTTAACATGTCCAATAAATTGTTGAGAAGAGGGTAATTTGTTTGTTCATTGGCAAGAATATGGATTCCTTGTTTGACCCTTTGCAAATTCAATTTTATTTAATTGACATTGTTTACCAATTTTTCTCTATTACATTAAAATCAGGAGTGAGAAGAAAATTAATTTTCAGGCACAAATCACAACCATGTACCATTAAGGTTGGAGAGACAAAAATTCACAGTGAAATGAAAAAAAGGAACTTGGCAAAAGAGGAGCAGTGTAGGATGGGGTTGTTGGTTGTTGTTTTTTTTTTTTTTTTGGATTACCATATCCTTAACCTGAAGTGAATGAAGAAGATATGTCAGATGTTTGAGAGAAAGTTGATTTTACATTCTATATCCTATTCAGCATTAAATACTTGCACATTCTTCAAGAGTCAGGTTCAACTAGAAGAGGTTTTCACTGTTTTAAGGTCAACCCTTTATTTGTGGGGTTTTTTGTTTTTAAAAGACATTTTGTATGATTGATTTCTTTTTGCCCTGTTACTATAAGAAGAGAGGTACACTTTTTTTTTCTTTTTCTGGTTCTATTTTCTTTAAAAAACAAAATGAAAAGAAACAGCCCAAAAGCAAAAACAAAAGAAAGGAACACACACACAGAGTCACATACGTAAACATTACAACAGGCAAAGGTTGAAGTGAAAATACAATGACTATTAATCAAAGTTTTAAAAGACAAAACAAAAAAGGGAAAAAGAAAGATACAAAAATTTTTCAGTAAATAGAGGTAGGTTGCATGCACTACAACTGTTAAATCAGAGGTTATATATGTAGAGGCACCCGTGCATGAAGGCAAACACGCAACCTATGCACACAGACTCACACTAGTCCCTACATGGTTATTGCAAATGCCCACATGTTAATCCTATCTTAATCTGGTTCTTCTGCAGTGGAGGACTATTTCTTTGCTCCATCTGCCTAGCTTTGAATGTTCACCTGGGAAAAGTGGAAAGGACTGCCAGGATGGAAAAAGTCCTAAGTTATAAGCCTGTGTAACTGGTGTGGAAAGAATGTTGAAACTGGAATATTGATCAGTATTTACTCTTTATTTTTCAAGTGGAAAATAATAGGAAAATTCTTGCACTAAAGGAAATGTATTAAACAAAGCAAATTATATACATATACATATATACATACATACATATATATATATATATATGTGTGTGTGTGTGTGTGTGTGTGTGTGTGTGTGTGTGTGAAATGTCTCAAACAGGTAATTCTAGCTTGATGACGGCTGCTTAGCAACTGTTCAAAGTTAAGACAGACCCCTGAAAAGGTAATTGCAAACCAATTCCAGAGTTTTGATGGCCATGCACACTAGGTCATGTGCTTGCATTTTGGAAACTTGGCAACTGGCTCACATTTACAGCTGTTTGCAGTATCCCCACAGTGATGTGACCACAATTTCCAGCATTTTATTTCTGGTTTCCAGCAAAAACAAAAACAAAAACTCCTATTGGATAAAATAGATTCATTTAATGATCTCCACTTTAGCTTAACGTGACATGAAGAAGGTTGTAAAATCATACATGGTGACCCGCTTAACAACTACCACAATTTATGATTGTAACTCTGGGCACAATTATGGTCATAAGTCAAGGGCTCTTTGTAATTAATAATTTGTATATGTGTGTTATGTATGAGTATGGGTAGATATATACTTCCTTTGGAGACCAGGCAATAGAATTTCATTTTTAATGTGGACCAGTGTGCTTACAGCAAAAAATGACAATAAAGCTTGTTTTGTCTTGTCTTGTCTTGTCTTGTCTTGTCTTGTCTTGTCTTGTCTTGTCTTGTCTTGTCTTGTCTTGTCTTGTCTTGTCTTGTCTTGTCTTGTCTTCTCTTCTCTTCTCTTCTCTTCTCTTCTCTTCTCTTCTCTTCTCTTACCTCATCTCATCTCATCTCAGGTGATCAGATCTTCATGTTTAGTATATTTTAAGTACATCTACTCCAGGAAACGTGAAGGAAATCTTATACTTGAAGACATAATTTAGCAGCCATGACTTTTTATCATATTATGGTGGCTCTGCAAAATATTGCTCCCGCAACAGCTATGACACTTTTTAACTAATAAACAAATTTAAGACACATGTCCATGCACTGATCAAGCTTGTTTCACTGAAACAAAGGAAAGCTGGAAGCCCCAACATTGAGCAAATCTAAGGGCTGCAAACCTACAAAGATGTGAATGTGTTACCTTCAGTTCACTTGCCTTTTCTCTCAGACTCTCCTAAGACCCAGAGCTGAATACTTTGACACAACTGCACAAAAGATCTTTTTTTAATATGTATAATTTAATCTCTATTCTTTTTTTGGAAGTTTATGAAAAATAAATAGAAAAGCAGGACACCAAGCAGAGCTCCAATAGAAGAGATATCTGTAGCTCAGCGGTGAACTGTGGCTTCTTAAGTGCTCACTGAGTTTGGTGGTTTTCTTGCAGCTGTCTCATTACCCAGCTTGGCAATATCATCACTAACCAGGTGGTACAATCAACCTAAGAGCCCATCAAGAATTCTACTAAAGAAAGCCAGCATAAAAGAACCCTGGAATACCAAACTTTTAATAAAGAACAACAACATTAAAGCAGCAATCGAACAATCAAAGGTGTGAAAAGAAAAAGACTTCTTCCAAAAAATCTCTTAAATCTTTTGGCCTAGTCACTAATGCACCAGGCTAGAGCGCAAAAGACCATGATTTAAAGTCTCGTCTTAGCCATGAAAGCTAGCTGGGTGACCTTGGGCCAATCACTCTCTCTCAATCCAACTCACCTCATTGGATTGTTGTTATGGAGAAAATAGGAGGAAGAAGGTGTGTTGGTGTCATGATTCTGATAGATGAAATCATTTAAAAGAACTTCAAGGCAAGGATTTCTTCCTTAAAGAACATTTTATTTAGGAAACAAGATATCGGCACATACAAAGGTGAAGCCAAGACTAAAAACCCCTCCCTCTGGTTACAATTCCCACCCCACTTTGCTGTCATAAATCACATTCAGCAATTGTTACAAAACACGGGCTCTCCTCCCAGCTCTCCAACCCAATAAAATGTTATCAGCAATGACCTTGGTTCTCACACATTTGAATTGTTTTGGCTAACTGTGAAACTACACCCTCCCCCCTTCATCTAAAGTCTCTAAACTAAGAAGTGGCAACAAAATGAAAATGGCTTCAGTTTGGTTTGTCACAGCGTTGACAGTTGGATTTGTTTGCCACTTTGAGTTATTTTTTTAAAAAATAATAAAAGAACGATACAAAGAAAGAAAAATCTTCTAAAGACTCTAACAGAACTGAACAAATTGCAGCATTAAACACCTAATAGATATGCTAAATGTATTAATTAAGTCACTGGCTTACAAAAGACGCCTCATCTACAATATTGTTCCAGAACAAAATCCCACATAATATTCCTCAGCCACTTGGAAATATTAATTGATGAAAGAAATCTATTTCTAACCAGAGTGAAAGGAAAAGAAATAAATAGAACCTTGAAAATTTAGAATAGGTAGGTGATCTTTGAAGAAATGTATCTTTTTATTTAGATATCCATTTATTTATGTGTGACTGTCTTTAGATTATTTAATATAAAGAGTTTTTAACCTTCAGTCTTTATGACTTTGTGAGATGGGGAGGTATATAAATATGCAAAATAAATAAGGTTTTACATCCTTGCAATACTGTAAATGAGTTCTCTGTTCCCATTGCTCATCAGTAACAATAGTAGTTCCTTGTTTGCACATGAAGCTACATAAATTCATTGTAGTGTTTGGCAATGATTTTTAAAAGGAGAAGAAGCAAGTGAAGCTAATTTCAATGGGTTGTTTTATGTATTTATGTATGAATGTATGTATTTACCCTTTCCTTCATCTGGTATGCCATTGCAATCTATCAAAACTCTGAGGAAGTTCCATGTTCATGCAAGTCCCATCTAAGAAACTGTTGTTATTTTTTAAAAAAGCAAATTGAGTGGAAAATCAGGCTATCTACTTGAAGATACAACAAAACACATTCATGCTTTAATAAGATGAAATAATTGTTGAAAGATACAAGAACAGAAGCCTTGTCCTTTTGCCAAGAGAATCTTCATGACCACCTAATAAAGCCCACTTCATATAGAAAGGGCAAAAGGTTAAAATATTGATGATCGGGTAAAATTATTCCAATTTTATCACTGTAAAAAAGAGATAATTTGTCAGGGAAAATATGTGATACAAGAAAACTGATTTTTTTTGCATTGGAGATTGTAATCATTCTAAATCTTGGTATTATTATGTTCTGTACACAACTGCACAGCCTCATGATTGGCTAATCCAACCGGCGGGAATTCCTGGACACCGGGTTGGGTGCCTGAGGCAAGGCGGCAGATTCCAGTTGGTGGGTTGGCTAGCGTCCGGCGGCTGCCAGACATATAAGCGACCCGGGGCATTGCCAGTCCAGTTCTACCACGTGCAGCTAAACATATTATATACAAGGTAATAAGTGTGGAGAGAAGGAACTTTTGCCTTGTTTGTTTGGATGAGGTAATTTGGATATAAAGATACCTAAATGTGTCATTGAGGGTCAGCCCAATGAAAAGTTAAATCTAAAACAGATATTTTAGCATGATGTGTTTATGTAGCCTTATATATTCCATAAAATATTTTCCTATATTTTCTTATCCAGATCAGTACAGAGTTTATCTATGTTCATTGCTCAGGATTATCTCAGCTCCACAGTTCATATCTGGATTAAAACAAAAAGGACAAATCTATATCTTATTATAAATTATCAGATTAAAACCTGGCTAAGGTTTCATTTTTGACCCAAATGGAGGATATTTGTACCTTGAATAGTAGAAAAGTTTCTCATGCTCCATAATACATACGTCTTCAGGACTATGAAGAATATAAGATAAAATGAGGATGGGGATTGAGATGACATGATATAGAAAAGAAAAGAGAAGGGAAGGGAAAGGAGGAGAGGAGAGAAGGAGATGATAGAAATTAAACTGATAATATATTTTAAAATGGTTGGTTAATTCTGAATTGCCATGTTTCTTCCCATTTTTTCCGGCATTCCTTTCTGAGAATTAAGCAACATGGATGTAAACTCTGAACTTGGTGAAACTACTTATTTCAATGTGTCATTAGAAGCAGAAGGCTCGAATTCTTCAAGGCACCTCATTTATTATGTCCAGAATAACAACCCTGAATGGTGACACTTATAATTAAAGTGCTGTATTTTTAATGCCACAGTCCTAATTGTTAATTGTTTGCACAACAGGTGATATTGTATAACTGTTGCTGATGAAGTTTAAGCATTCTTCTTACTCATATAATAATATTTGCAAATTCATGTTATTAAAAAAAATCTTTATTCTGGATCTGGATAAAAATTTAAGTCACCAACAATTAGGTTAATGAATTAGGGAAACAATAGGATTACTATGGACTACAAAACCCTGGAAATCAATAGATAGCATTTTCTAGCCAAAAATAATGCACTTCAAATAGATTCTGATCTTTTTACCTCCAGACATCTTTATGCCACATACACAATCCATAGTAAACACCAGACACAATTGGCAGACAGCTGATTGCATTTAATTACCCAGTATCAATAATATTGAAGTCCATTTGCTACCTCAAATCTCACGCATAATATTTTAAATGAACTTGTAGGTTATGAGTGGGATTCATCATGAGTCCTGAATCCATTAAAGCTCCTGTATATAGTATATGTGTTTTCAAACATACTTCTAGCGGATCCACTAAAAGCTTATTTGATTTCACAAAGCACATTTTGTGATAGGAATAAGAGAAAAGGGATGAAATGAAGAAAGAGAAACATTAAAAAGAAAGCAAGAGCCAGAGAAAGAGATTACAAGTGTAAAAAAGAAATAAGAAAATGAGGTTTATCTAACTATGTCCCTCAAAAAACTAGATGCAATTTCCAAATGTTTTCATTCTGAGCAAAAACAACTATGCAGCAAGTTACGTGGTCACATCAGTGGTCGCCAACCTTTGCAGTTTGGCGGCCCAGCTGGGGTGAGAGAGGGGAGCTGGGCCACATGAGCAGAGGGCTGGTGAGCATGTGTGTGCACACAGCTCCACTCACACAAGAGAAGCCTTTGGGGGGCTGATCCCATGTGTGGAACTGCATGCACTGACTGGGTTTGTCTCTCGTGTGGTCTGGTTGCGAATAGGCAAAAGCCTGAGGGTTGGGGACCCCTGATCTACATTGTAGATGCCCAAAATACTGAACAAAAGAGTATAATGGTGTAAAATCATGAGAAAATGTGTGTGTGTGTGTGTGTGTGTGTGTGTGTGTGTGTGTGTGTAAACAAAAGCTCAAAACAAATAGTCTTCTTCTACTTATGAGACACTTCTAATTGGAGACGTTAATGTATCTTCTATCTATGTTTAACTTCAAAAAGACCTATATGATATTTTGATGTCAGATTCCAGGATCCTTGGAATCAACTCTCTGCTGCAATAATAAAGCATGGCAAAATGGCTAGCAATTTTCTTTATAGTTAAGTAGCAATAGTAATAGCACTTAAACTTGTATACCACTTCACAGTGCTTTACAGCCCTAAGTGGGTTACAGAGTCAGCATACTGCCCCCCCCCTTATTTTACCAACCTCAGAAGGATAGACCTGCCTGTGGAACTCCGGACCGCCCCCGAACTTCGTTCATTTCGCCGGGACCTAAAAACCTGGTTGTTTGATTTAGCTGGCCTGGACTGAGGGGTTTAAAATTTTTAAATTTTAAATTAAATTTAAATTTGGGCTAACGTTATTTAATTCTATTTTAATTTTAACTGTATTCTAACTTTTGTACTGTTTGAACTGTTTTTAACTTTGCCCTGTAAACCACCCTGAGTCCTTCGGGAATAGGGCGGTATAGAAATCTAATTAATAAATAAATAATAAATAAATAAAAACAGAATCAATCTTGATCGAACTCCTGGCTATGGGCAGAATTAGCCTGCAATGCTGCATTCTAAACACTGCGCCACCATGGGAATCTGTTGGGAATCAATAAAATTAGGGACATTTACATAAAACTGCATGTAAAGCAGAGACTCCTGCTATCAGAAGCTAATAAAAGTCCGCCTCTTTATGTGACATCTTCACAAATGGCATTATCTCACTGGGTAATATTAATAGGAAACTAATGTTTTTGGGCAAAACCCATAAAAAGCAATGAGGTTCACATCATCTATTCATATAAAAATAGAGAAGGAAACAGAGGGACTTTTAAAGGGAATTTCCAGCTTTGTTTGCATCATGTGAACATAAAGAGAGTTAGAAGCATTTTTTAAAACAAAAAACAAAAAACAAAACATGTTTCATTGAATGACAGTACATGGTTGGGGGAAAGGGGTGGTGGTTCTGGGGATCATTCATGTCTGCTGTTTTAATTCTTAACTTGTGGTTTGAACAGGAAGAATACCCAAAGTATTTGAAAATGGAAAATGCTAATTGTGCCAAAAGGACTTTATTTTTAGCAGCACTAAGCTACTTGCGTGCATTAGTTCTTATAGTTGCTAAGGCCTCTAACAAATAAAGTTAGAAGATCCATGCAGACAATTTTTTCAATGCTGATCTTGCTCCTTTCCAACATTTAAGATATCTTTTTTCTGTGTTTCATGTTAAAATTCCACAAGTTTAGTAGTAGGGAGGAAATGGTAATCCCAGTGAGCTGTGTTTTCACTTCTGGCTGTGTCAGGATTAAATATGATCCATGGAGCTGAAGGAAATGAGTTCATAGCTTCTTCATCGTTCCAGTACATGAACCTAAACAAATATAGGTACAATTAATTGAAAGGACATGTCCACGAATCTGTGCAAGGCACGTTACAAGGGTATTTTAGTATTACTTTAAGTTAAGGGAAGTTGCCTTGCAACAGTATTAGGATGACTGAAGCAACCTGGAAGGAGAAACTTCCTAACAGTGAGGAAAATTAACCAGTGGAACAGCTTGCCCTCAGAAATCGTGGGCGCTTCATCACTGGAGGTTTTTAAGAAGAGACTGGACAGTCACTTGTCTGAAACAGTGGCGTAGCGTGGGGGGTGCAGGGGGGGCGGGCCGCACCGGGCACAACATCTGGGGGGGCGCGCTCGCACTGAGCTGCTCAGGGAGCCCCAAGGGCTGCACAGAGTCGGCTTGGCTCCGCTCTCGAGCTGCTCTTTCTTGCAAAGCGAAACGAGTCCGGCAGGTGAGATGGGCGGCCACATAAACTGAATAAAATAAATAGAAGCGCCCAACTCTCCGTCCAGGCTCAGGCCAACCGCAAGCGCCCCGCAGGCGCCCCGGCAGGCTTGGCCGAGCAAAGACGGACCCGCCGGCCGGCTGGCCTAGCTTCGTGCGCATGCGTGGCTTTATTTAGCGGGGCTCACGTGCGAGCTTGAATGCAGCGGCTCTTGCAGGTTGGAGCCCCGCCCAGCCGCCCTCGAGAGGGACCCGGAAGCATCCCGCATGCGCGCGACTCTTCTTGGAAAGTCTACGCCGCTGCGGGGCGCGTCTTTTCGGCGGTGCCATGACGTCACCGGGTTAGGGGGCGCAAATTGCCCCGGGTGCTGACAACCCACGCTATGCCACTGGTCTGAAATGATATAGGTTCTCCTGCTTGAGTAAGGGGCTGGACTAGACAACCTCCAAGGTCCTTTCAGCTCTATTCTATTCTATTGACTGTTGCTTCTGGCTTTTTGTAGAGCTGTCTTTCTCAGACATGCAGGAAACTGATTTGCAACTATAAGGGTGGACTTCTGCTTCATGAGGCATCTTTTGAAGTATTCCATCTGCTTTTAGTAGTTTCAAACTTATGTTCTACCAACATCTGAACGTTAGCTTGAGATCATGCCCCAACCTAAAATTTCAAATTTAGATATTACAGGGAGTTTTGGACAGTTTAAAACAGAAAGTGGACGTTTATGATTTCCTTTGGTATGCAAAAGAGGGACCAGAAGGAAGGTAAAGGTCTGAGAAATACTGATTCATTTACACAGATGGAAACTGTGCCTAGCTAATGGACATAAAATGATTGCCAGTTCTCCACAAATTTTAAGTTTACTTATTATAAATCTTAGAAGTGGCTGATGTTATGAATGCTCTTCATAACATCACACCATGTAAGGAATATCAGTGCAAAAACAATCACTTTTCAAGAAGTACATAAAACAAAATGAAAAGTGAAGTTGCAGCCATTCAAATAACCAACATGAATGAAATGGGTCTTCAGGTCTTATCTAAAAGCAAAGAAAGTATGAGGCTTCCAAAGTTGTAGCCAAAACTAACTAATGAATGGATAGTACAAGAAACCAGGATTACATCATCTGGAATTCTGTTGCACAAGGTGATAACACCACATTGAATTCTATCACACAAGCATGACTGAACCATTCGGAAATCTTTTAGCGTGAACCATAGGCAAGATACAAGATTATACCTGTTGCTGTATGTGCAGATTATATTACAATCATCTGGAGTTTCCTATTTAGAACAGAATAGAGCTGGAAGGGACCCTAGAGGTCTTCTAGTCCAGCCCCCTGCTCAAGCAGGAGAACCTATACCATCTCGGACAGGTGATTGTCTAGTCTTTTCTTAAAAATCTCCAGTGATGGAGCACCCACAATTTCTGGGGGTAAGTTGTTTGACTGGTTGATTGTCCTCCCTGTCAAGAGGTTTCTCCTTAATTCCAGGTTGCTTCTCTCCTTGATCAGTTTCCAAACATTGTTTCTTGTCCTTCCCTTTGATGCTTTGATGAACAACATGGCCCCCTCTGCCTTGTGACAGGCCCTCAGATACTGGAATATTGCTATCATGTCTCCCCTATTTATTAATATACAAGTCATACGTATGTTCAAGCCCTGCCTTAGTCATGAAAACCAGCAGGGTGACCTTAGGCCAATCACTTTCTCTCAGCCAACCACACCTCACAGGGTTGTTGTTCAATGGAAAATAGGAGGAGGAAGGTGTCTTGCATATATTCATTGCCTTGAGTTATTTTTACAAATAATAAAGATAGGATACAAAAAATAAGTCATGCATAAAATGTCACCTTTAGTCTGTTTTTAGACAGAGAATGTAATACCATTAATAAACCAAGACAGAGACATCACTTTAGATCAGGGGTCTTCAAACATGGCCCTTTTATGACTTGTGGACTTCAACTCCCAGAATTCCTCAGCCAGCATGCCTGGATGAGGAATTCTGGGAGTTGAAGTCCACAAGTCATAAAAGGGCCAAGTTTGAAGACCCCTGCTTTAGATGGAATATTAGAACGTTTTGCAGCAGAGATTTGTTCTGCATAGCTTTAAGTCTCTACTTTCTGGTATTCTTTAAACTGTTTTGAGGGTAATTCTTGAACTGAAGATGAATGGTTAATGTTATGGAATATGACCCTGCCCTGGAGAGCTGTTTTATAAAATAAATCTGATTATAGTTATTGCTCGAAAGCAACAGTGAGGTAAGGGATAGATTGTCAGGTTGCAGCTGTAATCTCACAGGGCTGTCTATATGAAGACTATTAAATATTCCATAATGGAAGTTGCACCATTAATCAGCATATAAATCAAACTCTTGTTTGCATTCTTAAGATATTTATCCTATAAGATGGCTCTAATACAAAGGAAACCTCACATCCCTTCTGCTCAGGCAAGAATTTAAGGTTGGTGCTGTAGTACTAATTGACAGTAATACCAGAAGACGTCTAAATTGTGATAGGACAATATAAATTTCTGACAGACTGGCTAGTTTTCCTTAGTGCCCTATGGACAATAAATCGGAACGATGATAATGATCACAGCAATAGCACTTAGCACGTAGACTTATATATATATAGCTTCACAGTGCTTTGCATCACTCTCTAAGCAGTTCACAGAGTCAGCATATTGCCCCCAACAATCTGGGTCCTCATTTTACTGACTTCAGAAGGATGGAAGAATGAATCAACCTTGAGCCGGTGAGAAATGAACTGCCAAACTGCAGGCAGACAGCAGTCAGCAGAAGTAGCCTGCAGTACTGCATTCTAACCACTGTGTCACCACGCCATCATGATGTACACCCAATGCCTATAATTTGAAACAGTCTTATATCTATTTTTTTGTTGTTGTTAATAAAAGATGCATGTAGCTTGCTGTTTTAAAATCAAACTCTCTGCATTTCTTTGTTTTGGTGCTTTATGAAGTACTGCAAACTTTCTTCCCCCAAATATAAATGGCCTTATTAGGACAGTTCAGGGACTCTACAGGGAATTCTGGGTAATTTACTTATCCTATCCAGAAGAAATGGCTTGACAGGGAACGTGATTTTTATAGTTCCTTTTCCTATCTGACTAGTCTTTGGATATATTTTCATCTGGATTGCCCAGTTCTGTTCCACTATATGTATTATCCAGTTGTCCTCAGGTCTGGAAAAGTATATTAATTTTATTTCTTTTTAGTTTTATACATGCTCATTTTATCTGTTTTATTTCTGACTGGCTGCTGGCCTTATGGCCATACTGAAAAATTGATTGATGAAGTAAATGGGTAAATGCACACTGAAATAGTTGAGACTAATGTTTCAGGGCATGTTAGCTATGGTTCCATCTGAATTTGGGGCCATTGGCCAAATCTTTTCTCTAGGAAAAAAGATTCCAAATGAGAAAAGTTGCAGCTACTCTAAGGTTGCATGTATTCCTTAAAAGCACCTGCAACTTTATTTTCAGGGTTACTAGAGGCTGGAAAACTGCCAGGAGAGAAATTAATGAATGGGAAGGAGAAATAATTTTTCCCAATCATGCTTAAAGTGCTCGCCAAAATAATTTAAGCTAATTACTGCACCAAGTTAATAAAGATTTTCTACAGATGAAAGCATGAAACTTAAAACCATTATTTAGGGTCTATATTGTCATATGTTTCAGTCAGTTGGTGCAATATATGGAGGCACACATTCTAATTTGCATTCTACCCTAAAGAAAACCTAGTCACTTGGACCCATCAATATTAATATACCTGAGATTTTTTGGGATGGCCATAAGAACATCTATATACAAAACATCTATACAAAATATATGATAGAAAAAGGTGCCAAAGAAACAAATGTCCACATTAAAAAAAGACTAAGACATTCTAACATGACTTATTCCATGTGTAAAGCCTGTAAGGAGACACAATTATACTTGTATTGACTCAATACCACTCCAATAGCTTCTTTTATTTAAAGGTCCAATCATGCAGAGAACTTCAGATGAATCTAGTCTGTTCTAGTGTGCCCAGCATATTTCAACAAAGTTGCTTTACAGGATTGCTCTTGCTAAATATAGGATTGCTACTGAGTTCCTCTCTTTGTATGCCAATCCTGGGAAGTTCTTTGATTTTTAAGTAGCTCAGGGATATGGAACATTAGATAAGAAATTGGTGAAGAGTGAAGAATGAGTAGGAAGGAAGGAAGGAAGGAAGGAAGGAAGGAAGGAAGGAAGGAAGGAAGGAAGGAAGGAAGGAAGGGAGGGAGGGAGGGAGGGAGGGAGGGAGGGAGGGGAGGGAGGGAGGATTACCTTATTCCATACCTCCCTATTCCTTGTCTCCCAGTGCTCAAACCAGAGACCTCTATCTTGCAGTGTCCTGTCTGGAGCACTTGTGGGCAATTTCCCATTCTCTTTTTGTCCAGAGAGGTCCAAAGAACCAGTTTACTCATCAGCTTTGTTCTTTGCCATGGTTGTTGGCTGTGTTTTTCACAGAGCCATCTTCAGCCTGTCATTTTTTTTCCTCCAGAAATCCCCTAGTTTTAGCATTTTTAAAGACAATGTCACTCTCATCCACTTTGAATGCTGGCCGGGCAAAATTTCACAGAAGGCATTTTTTGAGATAATTTGATATTAGTTCAAAAAGGTTTTTGTGAGATGAGCTCTGCCACCTGTGTGTTTCATCTTTGTGAGTTTCAGATGGTCATAAATGGTCCTTTAAGGGAGAAAGAGATGTCACTTGCTTTAAAAGGAAACTGTGCATCCATTCCTTCAGAAACTGTCCCTTAACTGAGATATTTGGAGCAGCTTGCCTCTTGAGGTGAGGAAGACTCCTTCCATTTTGTCTTTTTGAAATTCAATCTAGGTCAGAGGGTGCAATTTAGGCAAACAGCTAAGTTATGGAGGAAGTTTTTGAAGAGTGAGTGCAAAGGGTTTTTACATTTATTTTATAGCTTTGATTGGCCATCATGCTGTTCTAATGTTACATTGTGATGGTTTTAGTTATGAGTCCCTTAGAGTCCTATGAGGAAACGGCATCTAAATTAACATAATAAATAAGTAACTCTTGTGGTAGGACAACCACATAAATAAGTAACTCTTGTAGTAGGCTTTTCCCACAGAGTATCTGCAGTGCCATCCCACAGGCTTCACCAAATGTCCTCCCTAGATGGAACTTCAAAAAATTCTTACTGTTGCTCCTTTTTTCATTTTTCCAGTTTTACCTCACCATTTGCACTGTTATTCCTGAAGTATATTTAGTTTCAGTCAAGTGAGCTATGTAAACATGGATGTCCTTATACCAGATCAAGTGATATATATGAGAGTGAGTGAGCATGGTCATGTACATAGTTACATTTGCTTCTAGATATCCATTCCATGATGTTTTTTCTTAATGAAACATTTTGGAGTCTTCAGAAATGAATTTCACTCAGGAGAACACATAGAAACGAACCGTGCTACTTCATACCAATGTGTCAATTCAGTCAAATTTTAATCTATTCCAATTTTACAAGACACATGGACAGAAAAGTTTTCCACCAGTAAGCTTATACTTCTTTATCTTTATCCTACCTTTACAAAGGTAGGACTGGGGATTTTTTAGACGATTTGAAGACCTTTAGAAGAGGCTGTATCCTCATAAGACACTAATGTGATTTTAGATGCATGGGTGAAGTTTATGCTTTAGTGAACTGTAAAGTTTCTTTCTCTTTTCAGTGTTCCAATGAACGGGCTCGTTAGAATCTAGTCCATTCTGTGCATAACAAATGACATACGTTTACAAGTCTGTGGAATATTATTACTGCAATCCCTCAGGTCTGTTCTAACGACAAAATAGGAAAAGCTTTGGTCTGAAGCCTTTTTTTCATAAAGAGATCAAGGAGTATTCAAAATGAATTTCATAGCTGTCAAAAGTTCAAGTTCTTACGAGCTCTCAAGACCTTTTGAAGATGGGAGGAAGAAGAATTACCAGCCAAACTAATTCTTCTCTCTGTTTGAGCTGTGGGGAAGGAGGTGGGGATGCAAAAGGGAGAGGATAAAAACTGACAAAATTGTATGTGACTAATGGTGTAAGACGTGTTCCAAGTATTGTTGCTAAGTCCTTTAGGACATGAATAGAAATCACATGGAGATACCCAGGACTCCTTTGAGCGTTCAGCATTTCTAAATTTGTGCCAGGTGGCTGTAGTTTATTGAACATAGGTTTTTGTGCAATCATAGTCCTGTCAGGAAGAAGATTGGCATAAGAGAAATGGAGATAGCTAAATCTCTGGGGGTCTTTTTTGGCAAAAACCCTGCACTGCGTCCTCCTGTGACTTGGGCTCATAACTGCTGAAGAAAACAGGGCCTGCCATCTGTAAACTGTGATTCATAAACACACTGTCAATCTGCCACATTACTCTGACATCACAAAATAACAAGAAGCAGTATTATAATAAAGAGTGGAGGCTTGCAATCAACCAATTAAGTGCATCTAATTTATTTCTGTTACAGCTGAGGCTTTATTTATTAGTAAACAGCTGCATTTATTACAGGGATTTAGAAAAGAAAATTTAGGAGAGTGCCAAATGGCATTTTTGATAATCTATTAATCCTAAATAATCCTCTGGGTGTTTCATGAATTTTAGGAAAAATAAAAATAATCCCTGGTTATACAGCAACATGGCAAGCCAACCTGGTGTATTTGTTCAATGGTTTATTCCTGGATTTATGCCTTGATACTCAAATGAAAACTAATTTAGGAGTAAGCTAGCCTATGTATACTGCAACTCTGGACTTCTTAAATTGAAGCTGCTGAGTTGTGGCATCACACTGAAGAGTAGCTTGTGGAATAAAACATAGTTTGGCCAGATTACATGGGGAGGCCAGTCTGCATTGAGTTGTTGCTGATGAGTTGGGGTATGTGCTGAGTTGGGGCATCACACTGGAGAGTAGTTTGTGTGAAAGCCATGTTTTAGCTAGATAACCTGGAGACAATGACTGCAGTGGGAATATGGGTTTTAGGGTAATCTGAGGCTTATTCTACAAAACCAACCCTTTAGCTTTGGCTCGCATTGTTCCATGTTTAAGAGCATTGTGCAAAACCAATGCTTTGACTAAAGATGATGCTCAAGCATTTCATAGGAGACTTCTCTCAACCAGGAAATTCTTACAGGCTTCGGCAACATTCCATTCTTTCACATGCTGAATAACAAAATGGGAAGTGAAAATTAGTTTTACAAGACATTTCTTCTCAGCAGAAGAAGCATTTCATAGACAAAAAATAATAGGCAAAGATAAATACCATGTTGTCAGATAGTAGAATTCATCAAGGGAAATATAAAATAAAATCAAGAGAACAACTGATGATAGGGGGATATAGTTGTCAGTTGTCTTTGTTAGTTGTCATAAAAATTAAAGTAGGCAAAAGAATCCACGGTATTGAATATTTTGACAGAACCTGAAATGGAATTGCGTTCAAATGATAAACATGTAATTGCTAAAATGCATGAACTTTTACTGAAATTTGAAATGGATTAACAGGTCAAAGAATGCATAATAAGGCGGGCTAAATACTTCAGGAAAGAATAACATACAAAGGAAAGAATAAAAAAATATGCGGTTAAAGGAATTTATTCCATTATGCTATTATCTTAATGAGAATTTTTATAAAATGGTGCACTGTTGATATATGACACCATAAAAATTGTGTAGAAAGTATAAAGGTGCTTCAAATTTATGTTGGAAATGTGAACAACAGGATAGGTTATTTTATCATGCTTGGTGGATGTGTAAAAAAACTAAAAAAATTTGGGCTCCAATATACCCAGGGATTCAGATTATTCAAAGATTATCATTTAATTGAAACCAGAGCTTTTTCTTCTGGGACTGAAGGATAAACAGAAAAGAGCCATGGAACAGTATTTTTATATATGATAATTGCAACAAGGCTTCAGAAAAATAAAAAGATAGGGCAATATCTACAAGAGAGGAATGGTTGCTAAAGGTGACAGAACCTACTAAAATTGTTAAATTGATCTGATTAGAGAAAAAACAGTATTGTATTAACATATATTGGTGACAGGAAACCTGTTATAGACATTTTGCAAAAAAAAAGAATTTACAATTTATGACAGGGGTTCCAACCTTGGCAACATTAAGATCTGTGAAATTCAGTTCCCAGAATTCCTCAGCTAGCCATGCTGGCTGGCAAATTCTGGGAGTTGAAGACCACAAATATTAAAATCGCCAAGGTTGATTTATGGCTTTCATGATTAGACAGAATAAATTATAGAATGAAGAGAGTCATAATGTAACTTTAGAAAGAGAAATTAAAATATAATTGTAGATATAACTGTAGTGAAGAAGATTGGAAGACAATTTTTATATCTTTATGAGAATCCAACAATCCAATCCTACCCTACATCTATTCTCCATATATTTCCTGGTCAATAAGTGTTCTGCTATGTGAAGCTTTCTGAGCTTGTTGGTGACAAAGGCAATATATAAAAAGCAATTTGCAAAATCCAGAAGTTTATGATCCAAACACCTGTACAAAACATTGATATAAGAATTTAGCAAGAAAAATTGAAAGGATATCCATCTGTGAAGAAAACCAAATTTTTGAACCTAAGTGGAAACCCATCCAATGAAGCACCTAAGCCAAGTGATTAATGATGAAGATATTATTTAATAAGCAAGCAAGTCTATCAATAATCCCATTGGTTAGTAAATAACACAATATCACCTGTAAAGAAATATCAAAAATAACTTGAATACAGAAAAGCAGTAAAATATGAGAATTAGCTGCCTATGACTGAATTTGTGGGTTGTCATGAAAGGCTTATAAAACCAGAGTCTCTGTTATCTGACAGACAGTCATCCTTTGGAAAAAGCTCCTGTTTCTGACTGGATTTGTACTCTTATTTCTTATGTCTGAAGGAACCTGTTAATTAAATGCAGATTCCACCTTTGGGCCTAAGCTTCTAATGCTTTGCATTCTCTTTGGCTTGACCCAAACAACTGGTCAAAGCTCAGACTGGCTCTGCCTTAACTTCCTAGGGTACAAAAAAGGGGGAAAGAAAAATGCAATCAGTTTTCCGAATTCTATTATCATTATCAATAAATATAGTTCCACTCAAATTGGTAGAGTCAGTTTCTCGGTTAGGCCTACCTCGAAAGACTGACTGCTGCAGATCCTGATGGGATCAAATGTTGGTGTTTCACTCCTAGAAAATTCTTGGAAAAACACATGCTAGAAAGGAAAGAAGCCTGAGTAGTCTGGTCCCAAAGGTGCTTTCCCAAAAGGCAAGTGGACTTTCTTGGTGTTTTTTTTTTCTTTCTTGAAAACATTTCAGTTCTCATCCAGGAAGTTCCTTCAGTTCTGAAGAAGCTTTTTAGATGAGAAGGGAAACATTTTCAAGGGAAAAAAAACCAAGGAAGTCCAGTTGCCTTCTAGAAAAGCACATTTGGGGCAAATGTTATCTAAATGTAAGACAATGTGTTAAGGATAAATTAATACAGCTAGAGTATTGTTCATCTGATCTAAACATCGCAGACCATTTTACGAAGGTACAAAGTGCTGTGAAACGCAATGCTAATTGTGAAAGAATGTGCATAAGATTGTAAGAGGTTATATATTGTTCTACCCAAAGGGGAGAATGTTAGGCATATGGTGATAGCCTACAATGTTGGGTTGGAAATATATAAGCCATGATGATGTTGTAACTTTAAGATGTTAATTGGCCAATGGGTGTGTAAGTGTAAGTGTTCTCATGGCTGTAAGAGGAAGCTAGGAACGTAGCTTCTCTCTCTCTCTCTCTGAATTCACTGCTCTCTACTATTACTGTTTTTGCTCTGTTTTGCTGTACTGTTGGTTTACTACTGTGATAAACCTGTACAACTGTGTATTGACCTCTGGACCGGTAAGAAGACTTTGTATTTTGGATTACTCCTTGGACTGTTGCTATTGTGTATGACCTGGACTGTTTATTTTTGACCGTGCATTTTTGTTCTTTACACCACCTCAAAAGTTAAGTATTTTTTGTTTTCACAACTCAGTGTACTCTTGTGGTTACTGTGTGACTCTTACTGCTCTCAGTACCCTTCCTTGTCTGTGCAACTCCTTGGTAGCACAAGTAGACCTCTGTACAACAATCCTTAACAAACCATGACCTGGATGACTGAAAATCTCTATAGCCATCTAGGTAGACTTCAACTTCCCTGAAACAAAAATCTGACATACTGTTAAAACTTTCTGAAATTGTAAGTTTTCTGACCATTTTTGTTTGCGCTTTGTTTCCATTTTGACTCTTAATAGAGCAGTATGGGACTCTCACCAAATGGGCAACTATTTTTTCCCCCAGTGCTTTATGAGCTGACTATACCAAAAATGCATAACTACATAGACAGGCTAGGAAATGCCGCAAAGAATTTGTGGACAGGCCCATGTTGAAGACTCTATGGATAGTTCCCACCCACCCACCCCCAAACTGCAGGGCATTTCTATATGTAAAGGGAGGAAAAAGTGAGAGCTCTGCCATCTCATATTTTTAAAAAGTACATCCATTCTTTTATGTTTTTTAAACGCTCCAGTGAGTTTTTGTCCAGAGCTTTAAATTAAAAATCTGGAGGAAAAACTGCTGGCTTGCTCGTAAATCTGCCCTGCAAAGCAGATAATAAAACATCAACATTTTACGAACTATCTTTCTGTAATCAAATACTGTCTAGGTATCTTGGCAAGGACTGCTGGACTAAAGTCAGCAATCATGGTGCTTGTTGTCACCAAAAACCACGGGCAAGTATTATAAATATACATCTTCTAGAAGTGGTGTTTAAATTACTAAATAGGATGGGGAAAGCCACAAATTTCAAGGCAGCTTTTGCTGAAAAGATGCCTATTTCACATGCAATCAGCTAGACAGGTAAATTGAGTCATCTCTTCTGCCACTGACAGTAAAAATGGATCTGTCTGGGGTGCATCTGTGTATGAAGGAAAAGAGATATGTTTGTGAATATGGAGGAAGGAGTATACATATACCTACAGGTTTTTACCTTCTTGGTTGCAAATCCAGGAGCCTGGAACTTTTTACTAATAATCAAGGAAATTTTCAGTGGTTCAAAGGAATGATGTAAAATAAAAATGGTCACAAGAAAATCATTTAGGAGCCCTAGTGACATAATGGTTAAAGTGCAGTATTCCAGGCAAACCAGTGGTGGGATTCAGCCAGTTCGCACCAGTTCAGCAGAACCAGATTTTTGTTGCCCAGGCACAGAATGGACTTCCAGAAGCGGCATCCACACAGAGAACCAGTTGTTCACATATTTGAATCCCACCACTGAGGCAAACTCTGCCCACAGCCTGGAGTTCAATCCCAACAAGGCTTAAGATTGATTTAGCCTTCCATCCTTCTGAAGTCAGTAAAATTAGGACCTAGATAGTTGGGGGCAATATGCAAATAATGCTGTATATTATAAACCACCCAGAGAATGATTTAAAACACTATAGGTGGTATATAAGAATAGCTAGAAGAGATAAGAATGCCTTCTTAAATGAACAATGCAAAGAAATAGAAAAAAACAATAGAATAGGGAGGACCAGAGATCTTTTCAAGAAAATTGGAGAGATGAAGGGAACGTTTCATGCAAAAATGGGCATGATAAAGGACCAAAATGGCAGGGACCTAACAGAGGCAGAAGAGATTAAGAAGAGGTGGCAAAATTACACAGAAGAACTATACAAGAATGAGCTTAATGTCCCTGATAATCACAATGAGGTGGTCACTGACCTCGAGCCAGACATCCTAGAATGTGAAGTGAAGTGGGCCTTAGAAAAGCTGAGCAACAACAAAGCTAGTGGAGGTGACAGTATTCCAGCTGAGCTATTCAAAATCTTAAAAGACGATGCAGTAAAAGTGCTACACTCAATTTGCCAGCAAATTTGGAAAACTCAACAGTGGCCACAGGATTGAAAAAGATCAGTTTACATTCCAATTCCAAAGAAAGGCAGTGACAAAGAATGTTCAAACTATCGCACCATTGCACTCATTTCTCATGCTAGTAAAGTTATGCTTAAAATTCTACAAGCTAGATTCCAGGAGTATGTGGATCGAGAACTACCAGAAGTACAGGCAGGATTTCGAAGAGGCAAAGGAACTAGAGATCAAATTGCTAACATACGCTGGATCATGGAGAAAGCTAGAGAGTAGCTTCTGCTTCATTGACTATGCTAAAGCCTTTGATTGTGTGGATCATAACAAACTCTGGCAAGTCCTTAAAGAGATGGGCATACCAGACCATCTTATTTGTCTCTTGAGAAACCTATATGCAGGCCAAGAAGCAACAGTGAGAACTGGACACAGAACCACTGATTGGTTCAAAATTGGGAAAGGAGTCCGGCAAGGCTGTATACTGTTGCCTTGCCTATTTAACTTATATGCAGAGCACATCATGAGAAAGGCAGGGCTAGATGAATCAAAAGTTGGAATTAAGATTGCCGGAAGAAACATCAACAACCTAAGATATGCAGATGATACCACTCTAATGGCAGAAAGTGAAGAGGAACTAAAGAGCCTCTTGTTGCGAGTGAAGAAGGAGAGTGCAAAACTTGGGTTGAAACTAAACATTAAGAAAACCAAGATCATGGCATCTGGCCCTCTCAATTCCTGGCAAATAGATGGGGAAGAAATGGAGGTAGTGACAGATTTTATTTTCCTGGGCTCCAAGATCACTGCAGATGGGGACTGTAGCCAAGAAATTAAAAGACGCTTGCTCCTGGGGAGGAAAGCCATGGCAAATCTAGACAGCACACTAAAAAGCTGAGACATCACCCTGTCAACAAAAGTGCGTATAGTCAAGGCTATGGTCTTCCCAGTTGCAATGTATGGCAGTGAAAGCTGGACCATAAGAAAGGCTGAGCGCCAAAGAATTGAAGCCTTTGAACTATGGTGCTGGAGAAGACTCCTGCGAGTCCCTTGGACTGCAAGGCGATCAAACCGGTCAGTCCTAGAGGAGATCAACCCTGACTGCTCTTTAGAAGGCCAGATCCTGAAGCTAAAACTCAAGTACTTTGGCCATCTAATGAGAAGGAAGGACTCACTGGAGAAGAGCCTAATGCTGGGAAAGATTGAGGGCAATAGAAGAAGGGGACGACAGAGAATGAGGTGGCTGGATGGAGTCACTGAAGCAGTAGGCGTGAGCTTAAATGGACTCCAGAAGATGGTAGAGGACAGGAAGGCCTGGAGGAACATTGTCCATAGGGTCGCGATGGGTCGGACACGACTTCGCAACTAACAACAACAAGGTGATATATAAGTCTAAAATGCTAATGCTATTTTAGAATCCCTCATCTACTCACCTACTCCAGTATCCTATTTCCAGCTCTGAGTTTACTTATGCCTATGACTGGCATTTATGCTTTGGAAAAACATTCTAGCAACTGCTGTATACGTGGATTTTCAACTAGTTTTAGCAGTAGCAAAACCTGCTACAAAGCTATCTTAAAATCCCAAGTGGAGTTACATTTGTTGAATAGAAAAGATGCCAGTCTAATCTTTTTACTCGATTTAATTACTCGGATGGAGAAGGTGGCTGGGGTAATGGAAAAATAGACAGAACAAGAGGAGAAGTCTCAATACTATTCCACAAATATTCTTTTGACTGTTAAACAAAGACATATCCTATCTTGGCATATGATACCAGCTAATACAATGGGGCTTGTTCTGACAACTGTCCAGTTTCTTTTGGGCTGTATACTTTAATTGAGACTAAAGCCCTTATTAGGTTTCGCTGTCTTCCATTAAAAAGTAAGGTCTCTTTTGAATTGAGCGTGCTTTTCAATGGCAGATTGTAATCCTCCTGTTTGCCATCTTCCAGTCGGTTTTTGACATCCAAGCCTAGCTCACAGAGACAATCACTTAAATATGAGCCAGCAGCTGCCAAAAGAGCAGGAGGATAAGAGGAGTTGATTATGGTCTATCCTGCCCATCACTACTGTGGTTTAGGGATATTAATGGTTTGGGTTGGGCCACAGCAAATCCAGTTTCAACAGAATCACTTTTGGCAAAATTATAGCAATGCATAACCGTGTCGGCTTAAAGTGCTTTACTGGGCTCAAGACGTGGGTGGCCTCATCTCTATCATGCTTGTCTGCATCTCTTTGTTGAGCACATCTTTAGCAATCCCTCCAAACATGTTTGCTGTGAGCCTGATTTCCCACAGAGAAGTGTTAGCGCAAAGGTGTCTCTTTCATTTTAGCCAGCCTGTTCTGAATAAATAGCTCTTGCAGGAAGGAAGGCACCTTGTTCAATAAATTCTAGTTGTTGCCATACGCAGCTGGTGCCAAAGAAATCCACTGCCCAGGCAGAATTTGCAAGCCTCTTGCTTTAAATGCTTGAACTCTGCATCTCTTTCAAGCCCAGATTTCTCATTCCCACAACGAACACTGATACTTTTGTTGAGATGCTCCAGGCTGCTTTACTTGCTTGCATTGCCTTCCCCTCCCCAATAAAGCTCCCTCCTGGTACAAAAATGAGCCTCCCCACCGTTTGATTTTATTTTTTCCTTTGCCTGTGATGTATCTCTTTTTACCCCCTCTACCCCACCCCCTTCCTTTTCCAGAGGACATTGTCCTGTTCACCAGACCTGTAACTTTAACAGAGGGTGACAGGGTGACCTTGACAACAGATGTTCTTATGGCAACATATGGCAGTGGTAAACCCGAGAAGCTGCTGTATGCCATTTTGTGCCACCTGTGCACGGTCAGATTGAGTGCATCAATTATCCCAGCATGCCCATTCTCTGCTCTAGGCGCTTGGATGTTGTGGCCCAGAAGGTTTGCTACATTCATGACAATAGCCACAAGGCAAGGCAAGGTGCATTCAGGTGAGAAGCTCCCCTTTTTTTTATCTTCTCCTTTCTCCGTCCCACCTGCTTTTTCAATATATCCTTTGGAATACTAAACATTAACGTGACTTCTTCAAGGTGCTCAGGGAACATGGAAGTTATTGCAATAATGAAATGGTGGCGGAAATCAGGAGAATAAATGACATGTCATATCAGGGCATCAAGAGCCCTCCTTTGAGGAACTCTGATATTTCAATCAAAGGCAGGGGGAGATGAACACACTGAGCCCTGCAGGATATTTGTACCGGCTTTTAACATCTGATGTCAGATCAATGCAGTCCAGCAGAAGTCTGACTTCTTACTCTCCTCTATTATAGACTGCAAAACTCAGCTGGCAGTAAGAGACTAGTCTTAATACTGTTACTGTTATCCTGTTTTTGAAATTGTACTTAATGTCTCTGGGGTAGTTTTCTCCACTCAGTGGGTGGGGGGGAAGCTGGAGGGGGAGTACAATACCGTCTAAAATCATTGGTAGAAGTTAATCCAGATGGTAGCGTCATTTCTAAAGAAAAGCATATGTTGGCTATTATAGTACTTACGGTAAATGTAATGGTTTTATATACCTCAAGTGGGTAGAATAGAAAAAAAAAGATCCAACAAATTTTCTTCCGTCTCCATTTTTTACATAACAACTATAGCAGAAAATAGATTTCATCCTCTCTTCCTAACTGAAATGTCCTAACAGATGTAGCAAGTTTAATGAATTAGAAAGCTCATTAATATTATCGTCCTTTAGGAGAGAAGCACCTTTATTGCTTAAATCAATAACAAGATAAAGTCTTAATTTATGGCTCACTTAGGTGTCTTTCTTTTTTTTTTACTTTACTATTACTGCATAATAATAATAAAGAGGATCACACCAACTGATTATAAACAATGATATAACCAAAACAATTCACCGGAACATCTCTAAAAATTATCACGTGGCAGTAATGAAAGTTTGTTGGGATCTAGAGTTGAAAAAAATAGTTGAAAATGAGCAGGTTAACATATTATGGGATTTCCAAATACAACCTGATAAAGTCTTGGCTCATAAGACTACAGGTTTATCTCTGGTTGAAATGAGAAAAATATAGATAACTTGATGTGGCTATGGAACTGAAGACAAAGAATTGGAGAAGATCACAAAGTATCAAGATTGGAAGACCGAAATTGAAATTTTATCACAATGATCCCATTGGTTATTGGCACACTGAGAGCCATGCCAGAAAGCCTTGGTGTTGTGATTCAGGGTCAGCCTGTGGGTTCGGCAGTTGGGTCAGACGACTCAGAGGAGGAGGAGGGGGGTGTTGAAGAGCTTGCTGAGAATAATATTGAAGCTCCACAGAGCCCTCAGCCAGGCCCCTCCCACCTGGTCACGACGCAGACCCAGCTGTGTGAGCCTGACAGTGTGGATGAAGATGACCCACAGCTGGCCCTGTTCAAGGACGCCCGACGCAGGAGGCAGTCAATCAGGAGTAAACAGAGGAAGGCAATGGGGCACCTCGGAAGGAGGCAGAGAGAAGCCACGCCCTGAACTGTATAAAAGGGGAATGAATGGATTGAGTATATCCAGAACAAATACGGGACTAAAAAGTTTCATGTAGCATTTGAATAAGTCTTCCTTTCTTTTCTTTTTTCTTTTTTTTATATATTTAATAGTAATAGTGTTTGTAGTTATCCTATTTGAGCTAGAGAGTGATAGATTTTAGAGTTTGTGGTTGTTAGCATTTGGATGCTTATGATTGTTTTTATTTGTTTTTATACCCTGTACTTAGCTTTGGGAAGTCGGGGGGGGGGGAAGGGGGGAGGGGTAGGGAGGGA
The DNA here is from genome assembly GCF_964194415.1 of Vipera berus. Classification (NCBI taxonomy): domain Eukaryota; kingdom Metazoa; phylum Chordata; class Lepidosauria; order Squamata; family Viperidae; genus Vipera; species Vipera berus. The sequence goes on along the minus strand of NC_138204.1, from coordinate 67,776,753 downwards.
TGGGTATGGGAGGGGGAGGGGGGATTGTTAAAGATAAAATGTATGTTAAAACTTTTTAATAAAAAAAAAAGGGGGAATGCATGGGAGGGCTGGTTTGCTGAAGGCAACCGCTTGAATAGCTCCTGTTTCATGGTTCATGTCTTGTTCTGTTTGCTTTTGTATCCATAAATTTGGCAGGCTTAGTTCCAGCCTCTTGCCTTCTTGTAAAAGGGGTTGTCCCTGCCTTTTCTGCAGGGCCGGTAGCAGGCTGGTACAGAACACTTGGATGGCACTTAGAAAATATGTATAGTGACAAAATCCCCATATATCATATATCCCCATATACTTGGATCCGCACATCTACTTGAGGAGAATTTGATATGTATGAAGGCCAACACCAAGTAAAGAACTGGCAGCTGTGACTTCACATTTTTGTGTCTATAATGTCCTGTGATGATGACTTGAACATCATCAAACAACAACATCTTCCTATCCCAGGTCCTTGGGAAGGACTCAACAGCTCGAGATAAAAATGCCAAATCCAGTCTAAACATCTGGCTGATTGTGCAACTGACTTTAATAATAGAAGGGATAACTATATCTTGCATGCCAATCACATTATTGTAACTATTGATCGGACAACTGCTTGAGAAGACACAGGCAAGGAACAGTTCTGCCTCTTCTCCCTTTGTTTTTTTCTTTTTCTTTTTTTCCCTCCTGTACTTGCTTTTCTAAAAAATAAAATTAGTGCTGGACGCTGTACCTTTTTTCCCTTCTGTCGCGGTTTCAGATTGAAATTTATTTACACTCTCATTGCTACAAAATAGGCACTCTAATTAATTTTATTCTTGCAATGATTAACTGCATATAACTTCCTAAGAAATTAGCAAGGGGAAGAAGAACTCAGTAAATCATATAAACGGCCTCTAAGTGAGGTTAAGACCGTCATTAAATAAATCACAGACCCTAAAGCCTGGCTTCCTTCTTTTGTATGCATAACATATATTTTTGCTTGTCTTTCTTCCTTAAACATTTAAGGAAGGGAGAGGGACTGTTTATTTTCAACATGCCATTGGCAAAACCCAAAATTATCTTGGTTCCAGCAAGCACTCTTCTTTTATCCCTTCTTTTGTGACCTTCTTTATGATCTCTCTCTCTCTCTCTCTCTCTCTCTCTCTCTCTCTCTCTCTCTCTCTCTCTCTCTCTCTCTCTCTCTCTCTCTCTCTTCTCTCTTTTCTAGACTTACCTTTCTCAACTTTGCAATGTAATAATATCCTAACCTATGCTGGACTCGTTGCAAACAGGACTGGCTAGTGACTATGCTGGGAGTGAACATTGGACCAAAACATGAACAGCAGATATTAAATTGCTACCTAAATGAGTACAAATTTTGGAGTTTGCACACAACCCACTTAACTTGGTTACTGCATTACCTCATCTTTAATTCATACACAATATTCTTCTTGTTCTTTGTGTTATTCCTGTCATATCATGAGGTGTATAGTTTTACATTTCACCCGCCACTTCACCCGGTCTGCAGCATTGGCAAGACATACGACTACAGCTTGCCTGTCTTCATACAGGCATGAAGTTATACACAATATAGGTAGCCCTTGACTTATGATCACAATTGAGCCCAAAATTTATGTTGCTAAGAGAGAAACTTGTTAAGTGAGTTTTGCCCCATTTTATGACTTTCCTTGCCAGAATTATTAAGTGAGTCACTGCAGTTGTTCAATTAGTAACATGGTTGTTAATCTGGCTTCCCATCAATTTTGCTTCTCAGAAGGTTGCAAAAGATGATTACGTGACCCCAGGACACTGAAACTATCATAAATATGAACCAGTTACCAAAGATCCAAATGTAAATCACATGACCATGGGAATGCTGCAATAGTCTTAAGTGTGAAAAATGATCGTAAATCACTTTTTCGGGTGCTATTGTAACTTCAAACGGTCACTAAACAAACCGTTGTAAGTTGAGGACTACCTGTACATTGAACCATAAATCAACCATCTGGGCTGGTTTGTATAATAGGTTAAATAATTTAAAAAAAAACACCAAGATTTACCATCTTGCACCAATGCAGTCTTTAAATAACCTACAAAGTATGTTTAGTGAATGCAGCTTTCATTAGCTAAATAACACCAAAAGCAGAGCTCAAGGGAAAAAGTACAAAACATACAAAGCAGCCAGGTATTGTCCCTCTTCTGTTTGCCAGTGAAAGGCTGCTGCCATCTGTTTTTAGTAGAATGCTTCCAACCGTATGATAAACAAAAGCATCAATGTGGAACCCAAAAGCGTGTTGTTAAAAATACTCATGATACTGGTGTATAGGTTTCCAGCATCTGTAGGAAGGGCAAGGTGGTCATATAGATGACAGCAGCCTCTTTTCTGTGTATGGCAAGACATTGGGTGTATATATATATACCCTTCTCATTAGGTGGCCAAAGAATTTATTTATTCTAGAAATTCTATCCTTTATTTGTTGGAATTCATTGTTGGAATGTATTTGTATACAACAACAACAGTAGTAGATGGCAATATTTACAAGTTTGGATCTATGGTATATATCCTATGCTCTTTTGTTCTGAGTACAGTTTTCTGTTACAGTTATATAGTTGAGCAGTAAAGCACATGGTGACTGTACTCTTCGTTTGCTCTGTGTGGTGCTTTATATAAACAGAATTTCTAACATTATCTACGAAATGTAAGCTGTGGCATGTATACCTGTCTGGGTGCTCTTCACTATGCTGCCTTTTTCTTTATTTCAGTAGAGCCTATCTATGATCTAAACATGGCAAGGCTATCATAGAGGTAAAAGAGAAAGTAAGAAAAGCATTTACAGTTGATCATTCCTTTGTGTCCATGGTTCTAAACTGAGATTAGCAGCTGAGAAACTAATCAGGAAATAGAAAAAGCAAGAGCAAGGAGGAAAAAAAGCATGAAGGAAGGAAGGAAAGAAGGAAAGAAGGTTCACAACATTGGAAAGAGCCACTCAACAAAATGAAGAGCAAGAAAAGGAAAAAAAAGGGGGAGGGCAATCCATTTAGCAATCTCTCTTCATCGTTCGTCAATGTGCAGTGCTTTCCCCACTCCCTGCCCGAAGTTTTGAAAGTTAGGATTTCATTGACATTGAATGACATGGAGGACACCCCTGGAATTTAGGCAGTCATGAGATTTGGATAATTGAGGTTTAGATAATGGGTGGTTTTCATTATATCTGACACATCTGTTCAATGTAAAACTTACATTCTCTCCCATTTTAAGATTAAAAATTCCAAATTGATCTCTGTTGGTAGCTTGGAAGCAGCTGCTCGCATTATGTTGTCAGCTCTCAACCATTTCACTGGATCCTTTCCCGAAATGGAGGTTGAACACATGAAAGAGATTACATGCTAAGTATCTGTAGGAAAGGACACCATCTGTACGCTACTTCCATTGGATGATTTAAACTAGGTACAGAGGGAGGTCACAATGGGGGGGGGTGTTGAAAAATATCTAATCAGGTTTATAAAGAGTTAAAAATGGATTAAAATAGCTCCTGAGCATTTTTTTAAAAAAATGTGCACTCTAAATTAATTTTTACTGGTAATCCAGATTGGGTTAAATAATGCCTCATTATTCTGCTGCACAGCTGAGGCTTCTCAAAATGTTTATCTTGTTTTGTAACTGGTACCTTCTGGCATATTCCAGTGCCAATTCGTGTAGCTATATTTTGGCTATATTTCATTCTCACTATTTTTGGAATGGAGTTGCTGGTTCCAGGTGATTTAATAAATTGCTGCTGCAGCTTTTTTTTTTTTGGTGTGTTCCTTTTAACTTACCCATCTGCGCAACACATGCGTAACTTACAATCTGTTGGCAGTTTGCAGAAAGACAAACTGTCAGAGCTGTGTGCATTTGACAACTTTGTTCCCAATTAGATTAGTGGTAATTTTAACAGATTTCAGGCTAGTCGGGGAAGAGGGGGCAGAAGGGGGGAGGGGGAGAAAGAGAGAGAGAGAGAATGACACATTATTAAAGCATCAATTTTGACAGACCTTGAGCACACAGGGCACCAGTGTAAATTGTATTAAATGCTTTGATTAAAGATATAAAAGTATTACCCTTTTAAGTCATAAGTGACTGCATTGCAAATATAAAGGGAGAGTGGATAACTGTTCTGTAAATGGTAGAGGCTGACCCAAACATGCACCAGACACTTCCTGGGCTATAATCTGTGGATGTAATGGTAGAGGCATCATTAATTATTCATCACCCCAGCTACATAACAGATGTGATTAAAAAACAAGAGCAGCAATCAAAGACCAAAGCCACTACCTCTTCTAAAAAATTTAAAAATAAGAGTTCCAGCTCCTGTTCAAGATGCCAGTGTGATCTTTAATATGGTTTATTTGTCTCAGCAAGCAGTGGTCCGTAGCTGGCCTTGGTTGATCTCTGGTGCTAAGCGTGGTCAGTACAAGTTATTGCTTGAATGGACAGGACATTCAGGCTTTGCGCTGGTCTGGGAAGCTGATAACACCCCTGAAGGAAAGAGTGGTCAGTGACTTCCCCAACACTGCATAGACCAAATTATCAGGAAGTGAATTTGACTTGAGAGCTTGCTTATCTTTGGGTTTGCATCTGTTTCCATTGGCCCTGCAGTATATTCTTTCTCAGGATAATGAATTTCTCCAGATAGAATGGAACTCCCAGGATTCCCTGAGATTTCCCCTGCTTTGTTGTTGTTGTTGTTAGCTGCGAAGTCGTGTCCGACCCATCGCGACCCTATGGACAACCTTCCTCCAGGCCTTCCTGTCCTCTACCATCTTCTGGAGTCCATTTAGGCTCACGCCTACTGCTTCAGTGACTCCATCCAGCCACCTCATTCTCTGTCATCCCCTTCTTCTCTTGCCCTCAATCTTTCCCAGCATTAGGCTCTTCTCCAGTAAGTCCTTCCTTCTCATTAGTGGCCAAAGTATTTGAGTTTTAGCTTCAGGATCTGGCCTTCTAAAGAGCAGTCAGGGTTGATCTCCTCTAGGACTGACCGGTTTGATTTCCTGGCAGTCCAAGGGACTCGCAGGAGTCTTCTCCAGCACCATAGTTCAAAGGCCTCAATTCTTTGGCACTCAGCCTTTTTTATGGTCCAGCTTTCACTGCCATACATTGCAACTGGGAAGACCATAGCCTTGACTATACGCACTTTTGTTGACAGGGTGATGTCTCTGCTTTTTAGTGTGCTGTCTTGATTTGTCGTGGCTTTCCTCCCGAGGAGCAAGCGTCTTTTAATTTCTTGGCTACAGTCCCCATCTGCAGTGATCTTGGAGCCCAGGAAAATAAAATCTGTCACTACCTCCATTTCTTCCCCATCTATTTGCCAGGAATTGAGAGGGCTGGATGCCATGATCTTGGTTTTCTTACTGTTAAGTTTCAACCCAACTTTTGCATTCTCCTTCTTCACCTGCAACAAGAGGTTCTTTAGTTCTTCTTCACTTTCTGCCATTAGAGTGGTATCATCTGCATATCTTAGGTTGTTGATATTTTGAGTCTAGCTTGTAGGATTTTAAGCATAAATTTACTAGCATGAGATATGAGTGCAATGGTGCGATAGTTTGAACATTCTTTGGCACTGCCTTTCTTTGGAATTGGAATGTAAACTGATATTTTCCAATCCTGTGGCCACTGTTGAGTTTTCCAAATTTGCTGGCAAATTGAGTGTAGCACTTTTACTGCATCATCTTTTAAGATTTTGAATAGCTCAGCTGGAATACTGTCACCTCCACTAGCTTTGTTGTTGCTCACCTTTTCTAAGGCCCATTTTACTTCACATTCTAGGATGTCTGGCTCGAGGTCAATGACCACCTCATCATGGTTATCAGGGACGTTAAGCTCATTCTTGTATAGTTCTTCTGTGTAATTTTGCCACCTCTTCTTAATCTCTTCTGCCTCTGTTAGGTCCCTGCCATTTTGGTCCTTTCTCATGCCCATTTTTGCATGAAACGTTCCCTTCATCTCTCCAATTTTCTTGAAGAGATCTCTGGTCCTCCCTATTCTATTGTTTTCTTCTATTTCTTTGCACTGTTCATTTAAGAAGGCATTCTTATCTCTTCTAGCTATTCTCTGGAATTCTGCATTCAATTGGGCGTATCTTTCTTTTTCTCCCTTGCCTTTCGCTTCCCTCCTTTCCTCAGCTATTTGCAAAGTTTCCTCAGACAGCCATTTTGCTTTCTTGCATTTTTTTTTCTTTGGGATGGTTTTAGTTGCTACCTGTTGTACAATGTTGCGAACCTCTGTCCATAGTTCTTCAGGCACTCTGTCTATCAGATCTAATTTGTCACCTCTACTGTATATTCAAGAGAGAGATGATTTAATTCATACCTGAGTGGCCTAGTGCTTTTCCCTACTTTCTTCAGTTTAAGCCTAAACTTTGCAATGAGAAGCTCATGGTCTGAGCCACAGTCAGCTCCTGGTCTTGTTTTTACTGACTGTATAGAGCTTCTCCATCTTTGGCTGCAGAGCACATAGTCAATCTGATTTCTGTGTTGACCGTCTGGTGATGTCCATATGTAGAGCCGTCTCTTGGGTTGTTGGAAAAGAGTGTTTGCTATGACCATTGTATTCTCTTGACAAAATTCTATCAGCCTGTGCCCTACTTCATTTTGTATTCCAAGGCCAAACTTGCCTGTTATTCCGGTTACCTTTTGGCTTCCTACTTTAGCATTCCAATCCCCCATGATGATCAGGACATCATTTTTAGTGTTAGTTCTATAAGGTGCTGTAGGTCTTCATAGAACTGGTCAATATCATCCTCTTCAGCACTGGTGTTTGGGGCATAGACTTGGACTACTGTGATATTGAATGGTTTGCCTTGGATTCGAACTGAGATCATTCTGTCATTTTGAGGATTGTATCCCAGTATTGCTTTTCCTACTCTTTTATTGACTATGAAGGCTACTCCATTTCTTCTGAGGGATTCTTGCCCGCAGTAGTATACCTGGTGGAACATTCAAAATACTTTTAAGAGAAAGATAAAGTTTTCTCCACAATTGTTTTTATTGGGTATTGTTGTAGATTGTGATACTAAAGAAACCAATCTGATGTTGAATTTGATAACAGCAGCATGGTTACTGGTGGGACAATACTGGAAGAAGGATAGTTTGCCTGCTATAGAAGAATGGGTACTTAAAGTATTGAATCTTGCAGAAATGTCTAAGGTTTCTGCTTATTTGAAGGATCATTCACAAGAAAGATATATTTCAGTTTGGAGAAGATGGATAGATTATATTCAGAACAAATATGGGACTAAAAAGTTCCACTTAGCTTATGAGTAGATTTTAGAGGGATGTTGTTATTTATTTTAGTATTAGTATTGATTATATTCATGTTTAAGTTATTATTATTATGTTTTTAATAATTTGAATGTATCTATGTTAAAGGGGAGTTAAAGCACATTATGAATTTGGTTAATTTTATAATGGATAATTTTCGTTAGAATATGATTATTATATCTATAACCCTGTATTCAGCTATGGGAAGTGCGGGGGGGAAGGGGGTGGTTTGGGGTGGGTGGGTTTTGGGGATATGTATTGTAATTTTTTTTTGTAAAACTCTTTAATTAAAAAAAAGAGAGATATAAAGCCATTACTCTTATATTTCAGCACAACTAACACCTGATGACATGAAAAGTCTTTAATGGGGATTCTACATCAGAAGCTAGAATTCAGAAGACATCTGGCTTAGCACATTGAAGAATGTGCTTCCTTCTTCTGCAAAGAAGTAGCTAAAGGAATCACGGAAATGCCTTACTTAGTTTTTTCATATTTCTCTTTCTGATGTGCAGACATTGTAAATTTAATTTTGGCTAGTAGTATAAATATAACATCATCATCATCTTATGCTATAAAGAGATTATAGGAGAAGGCTCCATGTGGTTTCTTGTTCCTGCCTTGCTTCAATTTTTTTTCTTTTTTAGTTCCTGCTTCTACACATGTTGCCAGGTAGGGAGAGCCATCATTCATGTTTGTTAGTCAATAAAATGGCATAAATGATTGGGGTGCTGTCAGTGGAACTTCTTTAGAGAGTTTCTAAAGCATAACTGCCAACAAGGTTAAGCAAAAGAAATGTGTGTTAAAATCAGTTGTCAAGCTAGAAATGGAACAAAATAGATAAATAGAATGATTTTAAAATGCGTACAGAGACTCTAAGGGACCCACCAACAGGTGCAGAACAACAGGGCTTTAAATGTTCTTTTTCTTTTGTCCAATGCCAGAAATGTTGTTCTTTAGAAGAAGAGGTATTTTTCCCAGGTAGGTATCACAGTTTAGCATCACTGGAGGGCTTTGCCAAGATCTTTTCAACAGGGGTAGGCTGATTATTAATCCCTGGAGTGCTAAAGTTGCTGCTGACCTTTTATTATTGCAGCTATTATTCCTGCAATCAAGGGAATGAGTGACCATTGAGATAATCAAGGAGAAGTGATGTGAAATGGTCCCGATAATAGCTGGAAGTAGATTTGCACTGAGGAGCACGTTATGGGGTGGGGGTGGGGGGGTGACAAAAAGGATACACCAAGAGGATAAGTTCACTAAAATAATCTTGATCTGACTCCAAAATTGGAAGCACTATATTATTCAGAGTATTTTCCAGCATAAACCTGAATTTAATGGTCCTCATTTCTCATCTTACATAAGTTTGATCTTCAGTAACATAGCAAAGGCTTGTACCATCACTTGAGTAACACATTGCTTGCTGAAATGATTTATGATGGGCAATTCTTGGTAAAAGGTTGTTTCCCTTTTCAATTTTTATTTTAGCTTTGGACAGATCCAAACTTTGATGCTGTTGCCTGAACTACTAGATCAAACAGATAATGAGATGATAGATAGATAGATAGATAGATAGATAGATAGATAGATAGATAGATAGATAGATAGATAGATAGATAGATAGCTCTTTTAGGCGTAACAGTAAACTTAACTACTATTAGCTAAGTGCAATACGCTATAATGCAAAATGTTATAATTATTATGTCCCCCTTTTTGAGTTTTAAAATAGTTTTACTATCAGTAATGGTAAAGATAGAAAAGAAAAGCCTGCTGGATTAACATTGTGAATGTTGATTGGGTATCACCTGCATTGCTATGTAACAAGTCTTTGGTGAAGAATCATAAAGGATTTTTAAAGTCAAATATTCTTCAATTTATAAATGCAGGTAACCCTGTAAAAAGGTATATTATCATCATGCAGTATCCACAATGTGGACATTTATATATGGAGGAGACTGTTGTATCTATATTGGCCAATTTATATCATATATGTAGATAATACAAAAGTATATCATAAACATAATGGAGGAGCTGGGCAAATTGATAAATTTTCATTTATAGCTTGAGACAAAATCAGTCATGGAGCTTGGATGAATGGGCAATTGAAAGTAATACAGGCAAGGATGTCTACAACAATACACCTTTTTTTTTCCTGGTATTTTAAACATTTCTTTTGAATCAACCACCCATAAGATAACAGATATCCTTTCCCACCTGAGTAGGTGAGACTAATCAAGCTGACTTAAATGATAAATAGCCACTATTATGACACTGGGGTATGTTTTATAAAAATAATCTGGTCATGATTATACCATATGAAAAGCGAAGCTGGGAAGTGAGTCCAACATGTTATTATTACACAGACCATAAGCCAGGCTACAGATGTGGTTGTCATCTAAGTGTCTGGTGTGGCCAATTTGGGAGAGGAAGAAAACATGCAAAGAGGCCAAGTCTCAAGACATCCTCTCTTTCTCTTCCTCCTCAGTACATATTTTTTAAAAATTCTGTAAGGTAGCAACCTTCTGTATTCATAACATGTGGCTTTAAACAACAACAAGAAGACATTTGTTACATGGGTTGGCCCTGAAGCCCCCTGGATACTCTGGCAATGAACATCTCAACTGATTTTAAGAGCTGTGGTTTGTTTCTGAACTTTAGCAGTTGCCTTTTTAACTGACCTATGAAATTTAGCTCTGTCCCTTTAAACCTGCTGTTTACTTTGAGCTACTCATTTTCTGTCCTTATTCAGGATTGTAACTCTGGTAAATCAGCCTCAATGGCCACCAGAGAGAGAGAGAGACATCTCTGGCAAAAGTTCAGAAATCAGTGTTTCGGAAAGATTGGTTTGACCAATCTCTCAGGTGGAATGCATGTTTTTGACCAGCTGCAGTCAAATTCTAAATGACATTTAACTTCTCCCTTGCTGCACTCCCTTAATACAGAAGTCAGTCTGTTTCATTTTTCTCTTATTGGGGGCTCAAGTGTGTCTCTCTGATTTCTTAGGCTTTTACATCTTAAATACCTAATTTGGATGGGATTCTCTGAATAGTCCTGGGGGGAAAAACATGCATGTTAAAATATGCTTGTACAAATTAAGAGGGGGGAAAAATAAACAAGATTTGTCAACACTTGCAACGCATGTAACTCATCCATGCTGTGCATTTTACTCACAAGTAAGTGAATGAGTGGGTTGCTCATATTGGAACATAAAGAGTTAATGACGGCATGGAACTCCTAAGTTGCATGTTTCTTAAAACTCATGGCCTAGTTTGGTAGTCATTTGTCATAAGATGTCAGATAGGAAACCATCACTTAAGGACTGGAGAATGCAGTCAGTCAAGCAACTAATTGGTTGGACAATGGCATGAAGGTCCCTGTCCCGGAAGAGGGTACATTATCAGAACAGCTGAAGCAAGACTAGATAGATGAGCATCTCACTGGTATAAAACTGAACACTTGGCTGAATTACACAAATGTCAACTGGGATGGCATCTTCATTTTTTTTTCTTTGGGGGCTGAACATCACAACAGAAAACTGAAATATATCATTCCCCTTCCCCACGCTGATTTCTGAATGAAATTGCTAGTCAGTTGAAAGCTTGAGACCATGAGACCAAGCTGTAAGGGACTTGAAAGACCACAAGTTTAGATACCTCACATCTGAAATGCTTGCAAGTTGTTTGTTTCTTTCAACATACCCTTCTTCTCATATTGCCTTGCCCGGTCAACAGTTAAATCTAGAAATGATGGTAATGTAGTTTCTGTTCCATTGGTATTGTCAAAATGATGATCTATTATAGGGGTCTTCAAACTCGGTCCTTTTTATGACTCATGGACTTCAACTCCCAGAATTCCTCAGCCAGCGTGCCTGGCTGAGGAATTCCGGGAGTTGAAGTTCATGAGTCATAAAAAGGACCGAGTTTGAAGACCCCTGATCTATTATCATTGCAAGTTCTCCTTTTTACCTTCAGTGTACCAACAGACAGAAAGTCAAAGTGGTTCCCAAACTTCTTTTAATGACCAGCTCAGCCACCATACAAATCCTAAAAAATGGGAGAGTTTCACAGTCCACAGCCTGAAAGTCACATATGATCTGTCTAGATAAATTATTTGGAATTCAAACAACTGCCTTTGGCACTTGATTGTAATTCCTGAATAAGTTCAGGATTAGCCATGTATATCACATATTATAGTAATCCAATCTTAGACCCCAGATGCTAAAGTGCTACATAGGGTTACCCTTGAAGAGCATTGGGAAGCTACGACCGGTACAGAGTGTGGCAGCTTTTGGGGCCCTTAGGGTGGCCCATGTTCCACCACTGTTTTGCAAGGTACATTGGCTGCTGATGTGCTTCCGGGTGTTGGTTATCACATTTAAAGCTCTTCATGGCATGGGGCCAGGTTACTTGAGAAACTGTCTCATCCCATTGGGATTGGCCCATCCCACCTGTGCCAGCAGAGAAGGCATGCTGCAGGCCCCGCCAGCCAGGGAATTCCAGGTGATAGGATCCAGGAGAAGAGCCCTATCTGATGTTGTTCCCAACCTCTGGAACATCTTGCCTTCTGGAGTGAGTTCGGGTCCCACTTTCCTGATATGTGCAAGAGCTTGAAGACCTGGCTTTGCCAGTTGGTCTGGAACATCATGTTGGAAGTGGTTGATAAGTTAATAACAGATCCTACTTCTCCCTTACTGATCCTACTCCTTCCCTCCCCATCTTTTAGTTTAAGCTGATAAATTGTATTTTTATAGTGTTTTATTCTTATTGTATATATCTTCTTGTATTGCTTTATTCTTTTTAACATTGTAAGCCGCCCAGATCCACTTTGTGGTGAGATGGGCAGCAAATAAATTCAATAAATTCAATAAATAAAGTGTGATGCTAGAGTTCTCTCTTCCAGCTACAAAGTGTAGGTAAGAATGCACTCCCAGCTGAAAAAGTTGTATAGGGAATCCTCAGATAGTGTCCATTCATTCAGTAACTGTTCAGAGCTAGAATGACACTGAACAAGGGGGTCTTATGACAGGGTCTCATAGTTGTCACCATTGCAACATCCCCATGATCAGGCACCTGGCAATCAGCTTGCAATTATGACACTGAAGTGTCCCACAGTGATTTGACCGTGGTGGCACAGTGGTTAGAATGCAGTATTGCAGGCAAACTCTGCCCATTGCTAGGAATTCGATCCTGACCGCTCAAGGTTGACTCAGCCTTCCATCTTCTAAGGTCTGTAAAATGAGGACCCAGATTGTCGGGTGGGGGGAATACACTGACTCTGTAAACCATTAGAGAAAGCTGTAAAGCATTATGAAGTGGTGTATATAAGTCTAAGTGCTAAGTGCTATTTGCAGCTTTCACTGCCAGCTTCTGACAAGCAAAGTCAATGGGGAAGCCGGCAGAAGGTTTTGAGAAGCTGTAGCCATGATTTGGGATTTGCCTAATAATGGTAACTGGGCTGTTCAAACTGCCATCGTAAGTTACCTTGGTCACATGACATTGTGCCTTGCAACTGCATTGCTTAGCCACAGAGTTCTTAGTCCCAATTACTGTCAGTACTGCAGCAGCCTAGCAATGAAAACTACCTAAATGCATTTCTTCTGTCTTGCTTGAATTCAGCTTTATTTTTTTTGGCCTCTGTCCATTCCACACCTCTACTTATTGGGAACCTTGTAAAAAAAAGGTTTTTTTCCATCCGCATATCAATTAAAAATGATTCCTCAAAACACGACCTTATTGAAATCATTCTTCCCTTGGTGACTCTTGAGGTCGTTTCACTTTGCATGAAAGGACCATGTTGTGAACTCCCTTGGTTCTAGCCCAGCCTATTAGAGAATAGTTGGAAATGAAATGCCATAAATGAGAAAATTAATAGGTATCCTTGAATATCTAAAGCAGGGGTGTCAAACTCGCAACGTCACGTGATGTGTCACCACGTATTGTGACTTTTTTGCCATTGCTGGCAATGGGGTGAATATGATGCATCCGGCCCGTGGGTCGGCAGTTTGACACCCCTGGTCTAAAGCTATCTTTACACTAATAATCAAGACTGGTCTGCAAAACTCAATCAGCCATGCCTGTTTCAAACATACTGCTTATCTATGCTTCTGTATTTAATATTAATATAGCTGACTTTATTTTTTTTTTCAACTAGCTTCCTTTCTAGGACAGTACAGCAATTAGATGACTCATTGTTTATCTAACAATGTAATTAGCATTTTCAAGCCTCTGCTACTTAAAGCACTGTCTTAAAACATGTTTGAAAAGTCACCTTGCCTTAGAACTGTCATTTTTAATATGCCAGAAATTATTACTCGGAATTATGCAGATTAAAATATTATGAGTTTCAAAGAGTTTGAAGTCATAAATAAATGGTTTATTGTGACTGTAAATATTGTGCGGGTGTAAATGTGTATGTATAATCATCCTGCATAGAAAAGCAGTGCTTTTCTTTTTATAGTTACGCATTCTCCTTCTGTTTCTCCTTTTCAGACCACTTTTTTTTTTGCAAAATTCTTTTACTCAAAACTATTTGTCACATCACCATACAGTATGTCGTAAATCAATCTACTAAAATAACTTCAGATAGCTCTGAATTTGATGCCTCAGATACAGCAGGCAATACAATAGTTCCCCAGATATGCTGTAAGCGTCAAACATCAGGGTCAATATATTTTTTTAAAAAGGGTTCTAACTATCTATGGGAATCTATCCCTACTCTGGTGTAGATAAAGGGCTGTATGTATTAATTTTATTGAACTTCAAGTGTTTAACATTGCGAAGGGAGAAGATATGTACAGTATCTAAAAGATATATAACAAATGAAATGTCTTTTAATTGTTTTTATGGTGTATTGTAAGCCGCCCTGAGTCTTCGGAGAAGGGCGGGATATAAATGGAATTAAAAAAAAATGAGGCTTTGTTCTATCTCCTATTCATGTAGGTTTCATAAGACTTTCATAAAACTTATACACATGCATCTTAGCTATTACTGTTATGCAATAGGATGGAAGAGATTCTGGTATGTATGTCTCTGGGAAGGTTTTGAGATTCAATTTATGGATCCCCAACAGTTCTCATCTCTCAATATAAATCAGTTGGAGAAAAGGCCAAAAAGTTTATAATGTGTTTTTATGCCCTCTTGATCCTTCCAGCAAAAGACAAGAGTATCGTAAAATGCTGACTGCACTGCTTTTTTAGTAGAAAAAGTCAAACTATAGAATGTGGAGATGTGAAGTGAGAACAAAGGTCACCAAACCAATAAGAAGAAGAAGGATTTTTCCTCACTGGTTAAACTCCACCGTGAGTATTAAATGCTACCATGATTTATTGAAGCAAATGGCTTCTCTGCTTGTTTTTCACAATTTGGAAAATATACACTGCATCAATTTGAACTTCTTCTATTTAACATTTATATACAGCATCCAATGTTCACTAGTAAACCACCTTCCTTTGGAAATCTGAACAAGTCATTATTTATTTATTTATTTATTTATTTTATTGGATTTATATACCGCCCTTTCCCAAAGGACTCAGGGTGGTTTACAGGGTATTTAAAACAAAGATCGATACAAAAGTTAAAAACAATTTTAAAAGATTAAATCAAATCCCTAAAAAATAAAAACCCCAATTAAAATTCTCAGCCCTGGGCCGGAAAGCTCAAAGAGCCAGGTCTTCAGGTCCCGGCGAAATGAGCGAAGGTCGGGGGCAGTCCTAAGCTCCGCGGGCAGCTGGTTCCAGAGGGCAGGCGCACCCACAGAGAAGACCCTCCCCCTGGGTGTTATCCGCCGGCAATCTTTTACCGCCGGCACCCTGAGAAGACCCTCCCTGTGGAAGCGCACTGGACGAAGGGAACTTGATGCTGGCAGCAGGTGTTCCCTCAGATATCCCGGACTCAAGCCATTTAGGGCTTTATAGGTCATCACCAGCACCTTGAATCTCACCCGGAGGGCAACTGGAAGCCAATGCAGCTCGCGGAGTAGAGGTGTTACATGGGAGTATCAGGAAACCCCCATCACAACTCACGCGGCCGCATTCTGCACCAGCTGAAGCCTCCGAGTGGTCCTCAAGGGCAGCCCCATGTAGAGAGCATTGCAGTAGTCTAAACGGGAGGTCACGAGCACATGCGTGACTGTGCGTAGGGCATCTCGGTCCAGGTAGGGTTGCAACTAGCGCATCAGGCAAACCTGGGCAAAAGCCCCCCTGGTCACGGCTCCTATATGGTCTTCAAAATTGAGCTGTGAATCCAGGAGGACACCCAAGTTGCGAGCCCTATCAATGGGGGGGTAACACCTCACCCCCCATCGTTAAAGGTGGAATAATCTGGTTAACCTGAGATGCCGATATGCACAGCCACTCAGTCTTGCCAGGATTGAGACGAAGCCTGTTTCTCCCCATCCAGACCTGGACCGCCTCCAGGCAACGGGACATCACAGCAAGGGCATCGCTGGGCTGGTTCGGGGTGGAGAAAAAAAGTTGGGTATCATCAGCATACTGATGATACCCCACCCCAAAACCATGAATGATCTCACCTAGCGGCTTCATATAGATGTTGAACAGGAGGGGCGAGAGAACCGACCCCTGAGGAACTCCACAAATGAGAGGCCTCGGGGTGGATCTCTGCCCTCCCATCAACACCGACTGCGAGCAGCCCAGGAGATAGGAGAAGCACTGTAAAACGGTGCCTCCCACTCCCAACCCCCTGAGACGCCGCAGTAGGATACCATGGTCAATGGTATCAAAAGCCGCTGAGAGATCTAATAGGACTAGGACAGAGGAACAACCCCTGTCCCGAGCCTGCCAGAGATCATTCACCAGCACAACCAATGCCATCTCCATGCTGTGTCCGGGCCTGAAACCCGATTGGTACGTGTCCAGATAATCAGTTTCCTCCAGGAACAGAGGAAGCTGATGCGCTACCACACTCTCAACAACCTTCGCCAAATAGCGAAAGTTGGAGACTGGACGATAGTTATTTAAAACAGCCGGGTCCAGGACAGGCTTTTTGAGGAGGGGTCTCACCACCACCTCCTTCAAGGTGGTGGGGAAGACACCCTCCTTCAAAGAAGCAGTTATTACTGCCTGGAACCAGCCTCGTGTTTATTTATTTATTTATTTATTTATTTATTTTATTATATTTATATACCGCCCTTTCCCTGAGGACTCAGGGCGGTTTACAGGGAATTAAAAACCAGCAATACAAAAGTTAAAATCAATTTAAAAGAGATTAAACTAACCCTGTGAAATTAAAACCCCGATTAAAATAAGTTACTCCTCAGCCTGGGCCCGAGAGCTCAAAGAGCCAGGTCTTCAGGCCCCGGCGGAATGACCGGAGGTCGGGGGCAGTCCTCAGCTCCACTGGCAGCTGGTTCCAGAGGGCAGGCGCCCCCACTGAGAAGGCCCTATCCCTGGGTATCACCCACCGGCAATCTCTTACCGGTGGGACCCTGAGCAGACCCTCCCTGTGGGAGCGCACTGGGCGAAGGGCACTTGATGCCGGCAGCAGGTGTTCCCTCAAATACCCCGGACCCAGGCCATGTAGGGCTTTATAGGTAATAACCAGCACCTTGAATTTCACCTGGAGGGCAACCGGAAGCCAATGCAGCTCGCGGAGTAGAGGTGTTACATGGGAGTATCGGGAGACCCCCATTACAACTCGCGCGGCCGCATTCTGCACCAGTTGAAGCCTCTGAGTGGTCTTCAAGGGCAGCCCCATGTAGAGAGCGTTACAGTAGTCCAAACGGGAGGTCACGAGCGCATGAGTAACTGTGCGTAGGGCATCTCGGTCCAGATAGGGACGCAACTGGCGCACCAGGCGAACCTGTGCAAAAGCCCCCCTGGTCACGGCTCCTATGTGGTCTTCAAAATTGAGTCGTGAATCCAGGAGGATGCCCAAGTTGCGAGCCCTATCAACGGGGGGTAACACCTCACCCCCCATCGTTAGAGGTGGAATAGTCTGGTTAGCCCGAGATGCCGATATGCACAGCCACTCAGTCTTGGCGGGATTGAGACGAAGCCTGTTTCTCCCCATCCAGACCTGGACCGCCTCCAGGCACCGGGACATCACGGCGAGGGCATCACTGGGTTGGTTCGGGGTGGAAAGAAAAAGTTGGGTATCATCAGCGTACTGATGATACCCCACCCCAAAACCACGAATGATCTCGCCCAGCGGCTTCATATAGATGTTGAACAGGAGAGGCGAGAGAACCGACCCCTGAGGGACTCCACAAATGAGAGGCCTCGGGGCGGATCTCTGCCCTCCCGTCAACACCGACTGTGAGCGGCCCAGGAGGTAGGAGGAGAACCACCGTAAAACGGTGCCTCCCACTCCCAACCCCCTGAGACGCCGCAGCAGAATACCATGGTCGATGGTATCGAAAGCCGCTGAGAGATCTAATAGGACCAGGACAGAGGAGCAACCCCTGTCCCTTGCCCTCCAGAGATCATTCACCAGCGCGACCAATGCCGTCTCCGTGCTGTGTCCGGGTCTGAAACCCGATTGGTACGGGTCCAGATAATCAGTTTCCTCCAGGAACAGAGGAAGCTGATGCGCCACCACACTCTCAACAACCTTCGCCAAAAAGCGAAGGTTGGAGACTGGACGATAGTTATTTAAAACAGCCGGGTCCAAGGCAGGCTTCTTGAGGAGGGGTTTCACCACCGCCTCCTTCAAGGCGGCAGGGAAGACACCCTCCTTCAAAGAAGCAGTTATTACTGCATGGAACCAGCCTCGTGTTCCCTCCCGGGCCGCATAAGCAAGCCAGGAGGGGCACGGATCCAACAAACAGGTGGTGGTGCTCAGTCTCCCCATGATCCTGTCCACATCATCAGGGGAAACAGGGTTGAACTCAGTCCAGATAACGTGCTCAAGACCGCCCGATTCCTCCACATCAGACTCTGCCCAGTCAGAGTCCAGACCGGTCCGGATCTGAGCGATTTTGTCCGCCAGATGATGACTAAACTCCTCGGCCCGTCCCCGCAAGGGATCCTCTCTTACCTCCTGGTTAAGGAGGGAGCGAGTCACCCTAAACAGGGTGGCCAGGCGATTATCTGCGGACGCGATAAGGGCAGCAAAGTAGTTAGACTTCGCCGTCCTTATCGCCGCAAGATAAGACCTTATAAAGGTTCTTAACTGCAATCGGTCGGATTCGGATCGGCTGGACCTCCAACCGCTCTCTAGACCTCGTCTCCGACGCTTCATCTCCCGGAGCTCCACAGAGAACCATGGGGCCCAACGGGATCTGCGCCGGGTCAGAGGTCGCATGGGTACAACGCAGTCGAGTGCCCTGGCGGCAGCCGTTTCCCAGGCATCCACCAGAGCATCGACTGGGCTGTGGGTAAGGGTGATGGGTATAGGCCCAAGCGCCCTCTGGAACCGATCTGGGTCCATTAGGCGCCTGGGGCGGAACCACCTGGTCGGTTCTGCCACCCAGCGGCGGGGGGTGGCATAATGGAAAACCAGCCTCAGGAGGTAGTGATCTGACCATGACAGAGGGGTGATGGATGGGGAACCCCCTCCCAGATCATCCAACCATTGTCCAGATAGGAACACCAGGTCGAGAGTATGATCCCCCACATGAGTCGGGCCCTCAATAACGTGTTCCCTCCCGGGCTGCATAAACCATCCAGGAGGGGCATGGTTCCAACAAACATGTGGTGGAGCTCAGCCTCCCCATGACCCTGTCCACATCATCAGGGGAAACAGGATCGAACTCAGTCCAGATAACATGCTCAAGACCGTCCGATTCTTCCACATTAGACTCCGCCTAGTCAGAGTCCAAGCCGGCCCGGATCTGAGCGATTTTGTCCGTCAGATGATGACTAAACTCCTCGACCCGTCCCTGTAAGGGATCCTCCCTCACCTCCTGGTTAAGAAGGGAGTGAGTCACCCTAAACAGGGTGGCCGGGCGATTATCTGCGGACGCGATGAGGGCAGCAAAGTAATTAGCCCTCGCCGTCCTCATCGCAGCAAGATAAGACCTTATAAAGGTTCTTAGCTGCAATCGGTCAGATTCGGAACGGTTGGCTCTCCAACCACTCTCTAGACCCCGTCTCTGATGCTTCATCTCCCGGAGCTCTGCAGAAAACCATGGAGCCCAACGGGATCTGCGCCGGGTCAGAGCTCACAAGGGTACAACACAGTTGAGTGCCTCAGTGGCCGCCTTTTCCCAGGCATCAACCAAGGCATCAACTGGGCTGTGAGTGAGGGCGATGGGTATAGACCCAAGCACCATCTGGAACCGTTCAGGGTCCATTAGGCACCTGGGACGGAACCATCTGGTCGGTTCCGTAGCCCAGCAGCGGGGGGTGGCATAACGGAAGACCAGCCGCAGGAGATGATGGTCGGACCATGACAGGGGAGCAACGACCGGTGAACCCCCTCCCAAATCATCCAACCACTGTCCAGACAGGAACACCAGGTCAAGAGTGTGACCCCCCACATGAGTCGGGCCTTGAATTACCTGGGTCAGGTCCATGGCCGTCATGGAAGCCATGAACTACCGAGCTGACTCCGATGACCCTCCCAGGGAAGGCAGGTTGAAGTCACCCAGCACTATAAGCCTGGGGAACTCCACCGCCAACCCTGAGAGGGTGTCGAGCAGCTCGGGCAGAGCTGTTGCCACACAGCTGGGTGCCAGGTATGTGAGCAACAAGCCCATCTGAACCCGAGGACCACATCTCAGGAGGAGGGACTCACTCCCACCAATCTGGACAATGGTGGTCTCCCGCAGACATAAAGTCTCCCTGATAACCACCGCCACCCCACCACCCCTACCCTGAGCCCGTGGCTGGTGTAGCACACGGAAACCTGGGGGGCATAACTCGATCAGAGGGACCCCTCCCTCCGAGCCCAACCAGGTTTCCGTAATGCATGCCAGATCCGCACGTTCCTCCTTGATCAGGTCACAAACGAGGGGAGCCTTATTAACAACGGATCTGGCATTAAGGTAAACCAGCCTGAGCTCAGGGACCTGATCACCCTCACCCCCGGGCAAAAGGTTGCTTCTCTCTCAGAGAAGGTTCAGGTAATTATGCTAAGGCACACTTGTAGGGTATTCTGACTCAGCCCAAAGACAAGAGAGCAAGGATTTCTTTAAAATAAATTAAAAAGGAGTTAACAAAACTTTTTAGTTTGGTTCCTAGGTATTATTACAGATAATGTTCCCTGTCATCTGTTCATTCTCAGATGAAACCAGTTTAATTACAATCCTTATTCACAGTTTATTTATAAGGGTGTTTTTAAATTTTTGTTTCATCATCAAAGTCCTATATAAAACTGACAGAAACATACTATTGTATTTGTGAAATCACTGATAATTTTTTATGAAACTTACATCAACAGGAGATAGACTGAAGCTTCATTTATTGAGATACACCATAAAAACAATTACGAAGCATTTAGTTTATTGTTTAGTTTGTTAGACGCGGTGGCTCAGTGGGTTAGGACGCTGAGCTTGTCGATCAGAAGGTCGGCAGTTTGGCAGGTCGAATCCTGAGTGCCGTGTAACAGAGTGAGTGCCTGTTACTCGTCCCAGCTTCTGCCAACCTAGCAGTTCGAAAGCACATAAAAATGCAAGTAGAAAAATAGGGACCACTATGGTGGAAAGGTAACAGCATTCCGTGCGCCTTTGGCGTCTAGTCATGCCGGCCACATGACCACAGAGACGTCCTCGGACAAGCGCTGGCTCTTCGGCTTTGAAACGGAGATGAGCACCAGCCCCTAGAGTTGGAAACGACTAGCACGCATGTGCGGGGGAACCTTTACCTTTTTAGTTTGTTAGATATAATTCTATATGATGTCTACATAGTGCACATTTCCATGTTTTATGATTTGAAAAAGGACAACTGGAATGAGTTTGGATTTCATACACTTTTCAGCAAGATTTGTACAATTTGATTCTAGTAAGGATACTATTTAAAGTGGTCTAAGTATAGTTTTAATAGATAAAGGCTTAATTTGTGTTGCTGTGTTGAGCCAATCAACAGATAATTGCCTTCTCCAAATTTACTTTTATAAGGAGAATTTAATTCATGATCAACAATTTCTCACATGAAATGTAAAGAAATTTGGAAAGTTCAAAAAGCAGTTTGATTACTCCCGAACTAATGAGATATGAGAATTCTAAAGCTACTGAGTAGCCATCATATCCAAGGTAATATTCAAACTGAATACTCTGATTCACATTTCATAGCAATCATGTTTGTTTTTCTGTTCCAACCTTCCCAAACTGTAAAATGATGCAGGCATCAGCACTCAACAATCTTAGTCTACCTAACAATCAGAAATGATGAAAGTTGTAGCCCAAATCATTTAGAAAGACTCGGCCTTTACATATCCAGCTGATGAATTAGCATCGCATTATTCAGTCTGGATGATGGTACACCTGATTTATATGAACGAAGGCTAGCAACAGGTTGAAAGGTTTGTACCATTAAAATCTGGCTGCAAAGACCTTTGATCCACAACAGATATCTAAATCATCCATGTGACAGTCAAAATGCCAATTTTTTCATCATACAATAGTTACAATGCTAGTATACCATGCTGCGCATTTACAACAGTCTCACTGTTTTTCCCCCCATTGCAGCTGTAGGTTAATTGCAGTGCTTCTACACTGTAAATGGCATAATTAATAATTGCATACTGATTAGTATTATGATTATCAGGTTAACATTTGTTGTAATTGTTTACACCATGATAATTGTTTCATAATTTCACTGGTAGCTGATTTGTTTATTTATTTAGCTTTTCTTATACAGTCTAGAGCAGGTGTGAATTTCTGCCTAAATTCAATTAACATACTTTTGTCCTAAAGTATACTCTATCACTATTAAGGCAACTGGCAATTCAGTAGATATTGTTTAAAAGTGGAATGCCTGGTGAGAAAGGAAGGAAGGAAGGAAGGAAGGAAGGAAGGAAGGAAGGAAGGAAGGAAGGAAGGAAGGAAGGAAGGAAGGAAGGAAGGAAGGAAGGAAGGAAGGAAGGTTGGTTTACACATACAGTGGTACCTTGGTACTCAACTGCTTTGAAACTCATCAAATGTGGTACTCAACACATTTTGACTAAAAATTTTGCCCCAGTACTCATCATTTGTTTGGTACTTCCAGTATCGGCTGCTTTATGACTTACTACATTATTCCTTATGAAAAAAAATTATTTGCTATTCATCGTTTTTGGTACTTACCACTCCTCCAGGAACTGGTTAACAATGATTACTGAGGTACCTCTGTATTTTAATCAGTTTGTTGAATTACAGCCATCACCTGTTACCATTTGTGGACTGCAAAATCTGATGACCACTAGATGGCAACAAAGAGTGCTGACACCTATTGATTTTTGCTATATATATATATTTTAATTATCCAGTCTGGTAGCCCTATATTAATTGGAAATAAATGTAGCACCAGTAAAAGATAGCACAGTTTGCTCATATTAGATTTTGATAGAATGTTCCCCATCAAAATGAAACTGAACATTCAGGAAGGTAATGCTGTATGTTCCCCACTGTGGGTGGGTAGTCAGATGATTATGTAAAAAGAGGTGATATCAGCAGTTGAAAAGCATCTCAGGTTAATCATCAGGTAAAAACTGAACATGAGGTAGTTTAATGTAGCTGATAAAACAAACAAACAAAAAATGCTAGTGTGGCTTTGTTGTTGTTAGTTGCGAAGTCGTGTCCGACCCATCGCGACCCTATGGACAATGTTCCTCCAGGCCTTCCTGTCCTCTACCATCTTCTGGAGTCCATTTAAGCTCACGCCTACTGCTTCAGTGACTCCATCCAGCCACCTCATTCTCTGTCGTCCCCTTCTTCTATTGCCCTCAATCTTTCCCAGCATTAGGCTCTTCTCCAGTGAGTCCTTCCTTCTCATTAGGTGGCCAAAGTATTTGAGTTTTAGCTTCAGGATCTGGCCTTCTAAAGAGCAGTTAGGGTTGATCTCCTCTAGGACTGACTGGTTTGATCGCCTTGTAGTCAAAGGGACTCGCAGGAGTCTTCTCCAGCACCAGAGTTCAAAGGCTTCAATTCTTTGGCGCTCAGCCTTTCTTATGGTCCAGCTTTCACTGCCATACATTGCAACTGGGAAGACCATAGCCTTGACTATACGCACTTTTGTTGACAGGGTGATGTCTCTGCTTTTTAGTGTGCTGTCTAGATTTGCCATGGCTTTCCTCCCCAGGAGCAAGCGTCTTTTAATTTCTTGGCTTTAGACTTCATTAATAGAATCATACTTGCTTTCCAATTTAGTAGTAAAAATTTCACTTCCCTCCCACAAGAAGTTAAATCTCATATGTTCTTCTGTGATGCAAATATAAAAGAACTAAGTCTGTTTAACTTGGAAAAGGGGAGATTTAAGGAAATTACAAATACTAGAAAGAGGGTCATGTAGGATCTAGGGATTTTTTTCTGCAGGATTAGAGATTGGGTTTCATGGGAGGGTGTCTGAGTTTATTTATCTTTTTGAGGACTTACCATGGTCCTGGATACTTTCATGAGTGTACGGGAGAATAAAGTTTGGTGGCTGTTTCTATATGGTACCATGCCCTATTAGTCTTGACTGAAATAGTTTTTCCTCCTTGATTGTTGTTTGAGCTGGGTTTTTTTCCCTGTTTATCTAGGGCTGGGTCTTGTTTGTTTACTATTAGTTAATAGGTGTGTGATGAGGAATGATTGCTTAGGGCTGCTTGCACCTTCCCTTGTCCTTTGTTTGCCTCCTTTATCAAATGGTCCACAAATGGAGCTTCTCTCAGTATATCTGTTAATGGTAGATTTGTCAGAGTGCCGAGCCTCTTGCATTTTTGGATCAGGCTTATGGTCTAAAATATCTGGCTCTGATCCAATTCTACCAAGACTGCATAGCTGTGGATAATAGGGTAGCTGAATCTCTAAATATTCTATCTCTAATCCTGGATGGAGTATCACTTGCCCGTTCAAGAGTAATGCACAATCTGGGAGTACTTCTGGACTCAAAGCTCCTGCTCCATGAGTAGGTGATAACTGTGAAAATCTTTATACAATTCCACCTAGTGCACCAGTTATGCCTTTTCTTGGACTAGGAAGCCTTTGGACAGTGACTCATGCCTTGGTCGCCTTGACTATTGCAACACACTCCACATACGTCTGTCCTTGAAGACCACTCAGAAGCTTCAAATGGTCCAGATTCCGGAACTTCAGGCAGTGATGAGTATGCCTCAGTATGCCTCCATGTGACACCCCTGTCTACAAGCTGCACTAGTTGTCAGTATACTTCCAGATGCAATTCAAGGTACTGGTTATGCCTAATAAAACCCTACGTGGCCAGGGGCCTAGTTATCCAGAGGGACTGCCAATCTTTCATGGTGTATCTCCAGCCAGTAAGAATCAACAGGGTTGGCTCACTCCCTTCAATTAAACAATGGCTCTCCTCTGGAATGAGGTTTCTCTGGAGATCCATATGGTTCCTGACCTGATAGATTGCAGGAAAACCTTAAACAGGTTCTTCCAGGCTGTGTGCAAAGGTGGTTGTATAAATATATGAAGACCTCTTTTTTTTCTCTCTGAACTTGAGCAAAGAAGGAGGACAAATGAGACTAATATGGCTTTATTTTAAAGAGTTAATTTTTTAAAAAAACACAATGTTCTATGTTGTTTGGTTATAGCTCATAAAACAAAACAATGTTGGAGGTATTTTGCTTTTCAGTTTAATATCAGTCTCACTATAATTATTCCTGTCTATTGTATTCTGTGTCTGAGTGTATATGCACATTTGTATATTGTATATTCTGCACTGCTTGGTGCTACAAAATCCTGATTGTACTTAAACATGTGCTTAAGTACTTTGTTGAACTGAAGCCCAGGATGGGAATAAAACTTCATCTGGGCCTACAATCCTTTTAGGCCTACAATCCTAAAATTGCTCTTGCAGCACTTAACTGATTCTGGTTAGTGGAACTGGTGCCAGCAATGTGCTTTCAAAATTGGTCTGTAAGACCCCTTCATGGCAATAGTATATTAAAATATGAACATAAGGAGATTGCAAAATCATCTGCTGGGTTTGTATGTTGTTCCACAGAAGATGAAAGGTCTGGAGAAACTTCTGTAGGGTAAGAGATGAATAATATTAATGCAGATTTTAAATCCTGGACATTCTTGATATTTAGAAATTTCCATAGTCCCCTTTTTGGCCAAATTGCTGTTAAAAATCTACCAAAAACTTATATTATTTTCCTGTTCATAATTCTTTACTTAACACTTCTCTCATCAGTTCTTTAAAAAAATGGAAGGATCTGGTTGGTCAAACTCTGTTTTCTCATATGAATGGATGAACATTTAGTTACAGATGTGGACCAGATCATAAGAGTTACAACAAACTCAATACAATCTGAGAATGCAACAAGATCTCATTAATTAAGTAAATTGCTTACTTCTGTTGTCAATGTAGCAAGACCTTATGGCTTGGGAACAGATAGTTTATAAATTAGTAGCCACAAGCACCTATCTATGGTGGATTGTTGAAGTCTGTCATATAATTAGGGTTTGGAATGGGTGTCAAAAGCTACTAATACCTTAAAGCAGCGGTTCCCAACCTTTTCTATACTCCGCATGCCTAGAATGCTTCTGATATATTCTTGCACCCCTTACAAAAGTTCTAAATAACAAGCAACGAATTATGCATATACACTATCATTTTGAAATATCTAAAACGAAGTTCTCGCACCACCTGGAATATCATCTCACACCCCGTTGGGAACCCCTGCCTTAAAGCATGTGAATGTTTCTTAGAGTTATAGGTATATATATTCAGATGTTAGAGGAGAGAGAGTAGTCTAAAGTTCATCTTCCTTCCCTAAAGCCTTCTTACTGAAGGTGTCAAACTCGCCATGTCACCTGATGTCTCATGATGTATCGCAACTTTTTTCCATTGCCGGCAATGGGGTGGGTGCAGTTTCGGCATGACACATCTGACCCGCAGACCAGCAGTTTGAAACCCCTGTTCTAGGGAATTATCTTACTCTAAGCAATTGCATAGTTACTTATGTAGATGTTTTGCAAATGTATATGTCTATATTGGGGCAGGGACTGCCCTATTGTCCTTTTTTAAAAAAAGACGGTCATGATGATAGTTTTGTCCTTGTTCTCTGAAGGGCATGCAGAGGAATAAAGGAAAAGAGAGAGAACTGGAACCCACCAATTTATATGGGTCTTAATTTAGTTCAGCTGGAATGAAATCATTTCCTGGGGATTTCCTTGTCTAAAACTGCTCAATTAGTTGCTTAATTTTTGAAGTGGTGATCAGGAGCCAAGGAGGGATGCCATTGCTGGTCAGGTTTAAAGGAGCGTAGCAAGGATGTACTCAGGCATTAAATTCAGGGTTGTTGTTGTTGTTGTTTACTACTCCTAGACAATGTGAAAAAATAATATTGCTACTAATATGTGCATGTTCCTCAGGGAGTTTAATTTTAAAGGCTGCAGAAAAATCTAAAATCTTTGAGAGAAGGGCAGATAATTGTTTCAACGTGGAGTAAGCTAACAAGCATTTGTGATTGTACTCAGGGCTGAAAATGCAGTAGAAAGCATATTTTGTGGGAGGTTTATATATGGAGGAAATGTATTTGGAGTTGTGTGTGTGTGTGCACGTGCGCACCCACAGGCACGCATGTATATTTGTTAAAACATTTCACCAATATTCTGAAAAGTATTGCAAATCTGGGAATTCTTAATTGCCTGCTTCAGAAGAGTAGGACAATTATTTTCAATTATAATGTAAAACGTACACAATTAGATGTCACTTTTTAAACAGGTATTCCAAGCAAGAAGAGTATTCCTCCTCAGGATGATATCCCTAAAGAAGACAATGAAATATTTAACATTACACTGTCCTGAAGAATCCAAAAATGGTATTCATTGTTATACTTCTGAAGTGCTAGAGAACTGCTGCCTGTCCAAATTTCTCTGGAAAGTTGTCTCCATTAGTTTGACTCCATATGAAGGGTGTGCAAAATGTTTTTTATACAGCACTCTCCCTTCATACTGGTGGTATTTTGAGTATCCTAGAAGTAGTGAGACCTTAAAGTACTCCTTGCATCAGTACAGTATAGAGATTTCTGTTCCAGCATTTGAGGGGATGCCACAAAGAAGAGGGGGTCAACCTATTTTCCAAAGCACGAAGGCAAGACAAGAAACAGTGGATGGAAACTAATAAAGGAGAAAAGCAACCTAGAACTAAGGAGAAATTTCCTAACAGTGAGAACAATTAACCAGCAGAATGGCTTGCCTTCGGAAGTTGTGGGTGCTCCATCACTGGAGGCTTTTAAGAAGGGATTGGACAATAATTTGTCTGAAATGGTAGAAGGACTCCTTCTTGTGCAGTGTGTTGGATTGAAAGACTTCCAAGGTTCCTTCCAACTCTGTATTCTCTTTCTGGTCCTTCCAACATATACCTGATGAGATTGACAGCTTCTGATTTCAGCGTTGTAATCACTATCTTTCAGTGTGGACTTACTTCTGTGAGTGATGTTTCCCATGCAGGCCTCAAAAATGTTTCCTGATTTTATATAAACTGTCCTTCCAAATAAACAAAACATATTAAATTTGGAAAAAAATATTGCTTTATATACTGACATTTTAAAAATATGGCTAAAAACATTAAATTGTGTCCTAGTTAGAAGGAAGCCAGTTCTTTATTATGAACTGGAAATTTAATGTTGTATGATTACCTTTACCTAAGGATCATTGTGTCTGTAGCATCTGACCACAGCATGAGGCTATATTATCCATGCTTCCATGCGACTAATTGGAAATGTCTATGCATGGGAACAAAGTTGGGAGTGATTGTAGGGCAAGTGATACAGAATATGCACTTACACATAAGATATTATACAGGTAGTCCTTGACTTATGACCACAATTGAGCCCAAAATTGCTGTTGCTAAGCAAGACAAGTGAGTTTTGACCCATTTTATGACCTTCCTTACTACAGTTGTTAAGTGAATCACTGCGATGGTTAAGTTAGAAACATTGTTGTTTAAGTGAATCTGGCGTCCCCATTGACTTTGCTTGACAAAAAGTCACAAAAGATGATCACATAATTCCAGGACACTGTAACTGTCACGAGTACTTGCCACTTGCCAAGTGTCTAAATTTTGAGTACATGACCAGAGGCAACTATCATACATGTGAAAAATGGTCATAAGTCATTGCTGTTGTAACTTTGAATGGTCACTAAATGAGTGATTGTAAGCAGTGGTGGGATTCAAATACAGTACGTGAACAACCAGTCCTCTGTGAGGATGCTGCTTCCGGAAGTCCATTCTGGGCCTGGGCAACAAAAAATTAGCTACCGGTTTTGCCGAAGTGGTGCGAACTGGCTGAATCCCACCACTGATTTTAAGTCAAGGACTAGCTGTACACACCATTTTCCATCTTTGCATTTAGTTTTGAATCTCTACTTAAACAAATGCAGAAATTTAGAAAGATAGGAAAGCTGGCCAGATTGAGTTGATAATGCTGTCTAAAATGGACAATGTGAAATTTGAGCAGGCCACGAACAAGGAGTATATATCGGAGGTGGTGACCCTTTGAGAGCTGTATGCGATGAAATTTCATTTTGATGTATGCCAATTCGTGTACACTCAAAGTGACAATAAAGTTATCATTATCATTGTCATAATGCTGTCTAGCCTTTTTGTTTCAGAACATACACAGTAACTGAAGAGCAAAAGACCTATCCAGATCCACAGTGGCCCCCAGTAATTCCTCCACAATTTGTCTTTGCTCCTTTTGATTTCAAGAATGATAGTTATTGACTCCTTCATAAAATATTGGGACATTGTAAACTGAATAGCTTTATGAATAACATGTTGTTTTAGAGCAGAAAGAAGAGAGTGAGTATTTTTGTTATTTTGTGACCTTTGAGCATTAAATTGCCTTTTCAGTTGTTTTAATTAATTTTAAATGAGCTATATTTTTCAAGTATTTTTCATTTTCGTCAGTAAAAGCAATGGACTATAATCAGTGGTATTTTAAAAAATTAAAATTGTGAATAGTTCTTTTGCTTTTTATAACATGATACTCTAGGTTTCGCCCAGAATAGTGTTAATTTTGAATGGGTTGTCAAAGTATTTCAATTAGGTCCAATGGGGGGGGACATTGATTTCTGCTTTTTTTCACAATAGATGCAACCTGCTTAATCAAAACACAACAGATGTGTAAATACAGCAAATCTTCAATTATGTAATCCTTCAACAGCAAAATAAAATGCTTGTTGTTTCATAAGAATGAATTGCTATGTCTATAACATTCTGACAGAACCACCAATGCATGCCACGTAACAACGAAGAAATTTGCAGTCAGCCAAGATAAATCCTGAATAGTACTTTCTTGAGATATTCTTCTAGGGGGAAAAATGAAACAACTTCTGCAACTGAAAAAGAAACATATAAGACATGAGCTAGAAGTGGAAATGTATACCTATCTCTATATCTATCTTTCTACTTCCATCCTGTGTCTTTTATAAAGTGGGGATAGAATATGGAGTCCTTAAACTGAATTTAACCATTCCTTTCCTCCTTGGCAGCTGGTGATAGTTGAATCCATTTTTCCTCTAAACAGCCCTTGACTTTTTTCCATTCCTTTTTTTAATTGACTTCCTAGGAGGGATACGACTTCCTAACTGATAACCTGAATCAAAACATTGTCACAGCTTTGGAACACCTGAGTTCTATCCACAGAGAATAACTTCCCCTCCTTTCACGGACTCCTTCTGCAACCCAGATGTCACTTTCAGATGCCGTGTCTCCAAGGTGATCCAGGTGTTTCTGCTAACGTAGATCACTTTTGATTGGGTTAAGAAAAAAACAGCTCAGATTGTCAGGATGCCTGGGGTTCCATTATGCTTGGGGGAGGGGGAGGGGTGGCATTTGCTTCTTTTAAATGTCTGTTCTGTATTTTATACCCTCAGCTTTGAATTAGCTTGAGCTGGATTTTAGCCCCCAGTTAGAAAATGTATGCAGTGCTGACTGACAGGTAGTTTTTGAGTTTGAATATTTAAATTCTTATGGTGCAACCAACTACTACTATTTTATTGAAAGAGGCCCATGGTGCCAGGGGATTTTCATGTAAAATAAAATCTCCAGCTGCTAGAGACAATGGAGGGACTAACCCAAATTTGGGTCAAGAGTGACACCCTGTGGCCAATTATTCTTTTTTTCTATCCTTTTTTTTCTCCTCCTCATGTCTTTTCCTTCCCTTCCCCCCCCTCTCCAAATGTCTTCCCACTTTCTGCTTTTTTGCATTTTGTTTCCACATTGCTTGCTCGAAGAAGACGGATCCTTGGGCAATACAGTTTTGGTTTCTCCTCAGGTGTTTGGTCAAAATATTCAGCAACCTTCTTTTTTCTGTCATTTCTAAACTATTAAACTGGAAACTGGAAACGGAGCTGACTCTGCAGGCATAAATCTGGAACTTAGACATTGTTCTGGCAAACAAAAACAAAAAACCCCCCAACCCCTGCTCTTGTTGCTTGGGGCTTTGTCTGCAGCATTTGGCTTCCGGCCCTTTTAGAAAGAAGTTCTCTGAAGATCACAAAATTAATCTTATTTCTGGTTTATTTCACAGATGACCTTGAATTGAAAAGATTACAGACCACCATGTAGCACAGCTCTCTGGGAGAATGACAGAATTAAATACTGGAAATGTCCAAGTTTTCCCACTGTTAAAATTTCTTTCTAAAAGAGGCAGGGAAGGAATTAATTAAAAAAAATTGAAGATCTTACAGTATAAAGGAGTGGGGACTTTTTTTTTTGCTACTGATCGATGCTGTTCTTTCTGGATAATATTCTGTAGTGTTTTTTGGTTACAGCCTATTGTTTGCAGTCCTAAAAATATTAATTATAGATTTTAGGATATTCCCAGGTGCGGTGAAATCCTAGTCACTTCCTTGGATTTTTTTCCCCTAAAATATGCCAATTAATTTTTTGTTACATTTTGCTTTAGAAGTAAAATGTACAGAGTAACACTCTTTCAACAGGAACAAATTACACAGCCTCTTCTATTACATGAGAAAAAGAACAAAAAGATATCCTATTAATCGCACTCCGTTTTCTTGCTGATGTTGCAAAATAAGTCATCATAAAATTATGAATATCTTTGCTTTTCAGGATAAATTAACCTTACAAATGTAACGGTGGACACAGAAGATCATCTAATGAAAAACCACAATTAAAATAATGTCCTAAGGATGTACCTGCTAAAACATAATTGCTTAAAGGAATCTGATTTGTTTTGCTAATTTAACCATTGTGTTCTCTCAACCAAGGAAATATTTCTAGCCTTGAATAGCAATGAACTAAGAGAACTTTTCTAGCTTTCTCATTCAGGTGCATTGGCCTTCATGTTTTATGATCCATAAGCAGCACGAACAATGTGTAGGCTGGCTGGGGGATCATGGGATTGACTTCATGATTCTGGGTGGCATATAATTTAAAAAGAGCAATGATTTTTTAAAAAAAAATATCAGTGGCCTGAAATAGACTTACAAACAACTGGAAGTTTTTAAGAAGAGACTGGACAGCCATTTGCCTGAAATGGTATAAGGTTTCCTGCCTGAGCAGGGGGTTGGACTAGATGACCTCCAAGGTCCCTTCCAAATTATTATTATTATTATTATTATTATTATTATTATTATTATTATTATTATTATTATTATTATTATTATTATGAGCCAGTCCAACAGGAACTATTCTCCCATTCTGCCCCATGATGGAAGAGAAGAAAAGAAAAGTTCTTCAAGAGCTTCCCAAACTTCATCACATGGAAAGACAATACCTGGAGAGCATTAAATCAGATGTCCAGTTTAAGAGCTGTAAACAAAAAGTTCAAATAAGCGGGTGCTGAAAATTCTAATGCAGGTTTTGGGGGACAAGAAAAGCTAAGAAAGGGGTTATTAAAGCAAACGATAAGAAACCCTTTTTATCATTTTTATTGTTTTTAAACTTGTGTTTGGCTGCCTGCGTTGTCGTGTGATTTTTTAAAAACAGCTAAAAGTCTCTCTCTCTCTTTTCCTGCAAACCAGTCAGAGGTAAATATGGCATCGTGGAGCCATATATCTAAACAAATCTGACTTTGTGTCTGAATTTGATACTGCTAGTAATGAAAAAGTACATTGGACTTAATACAGTTATGGTCTTCTACAGCCTCAAAACCAAGAAAATGGGGAAATGTTTGTGTTCTTTCATCTACTGCAATTTTCTGTTAAAGTCTAATGCAGCCTGACATATTTCATGTAAAGAATGTGCCATTCATTTCCATGACCTAATATGTTATATAAAATAGGCCAACTCCCCACCCCCTTCTAAATTTACTATGAGTTTATTTTGCACAAGTGTTGACAGGTTGGCATGAGATTGAGATACAGACTACTTACTTGTCAATAACTTCAAACTATCATTCATTCATTTGTTTGTTTGTACTTATTCAATTTGTATAACTGCCTATCTCAATCAAGGGCTCTGGGTCACTTACAATTCCCAAACTATAAAAACAATAAAAAAAACTAAAAACTATCTAAAATAAATATACACAGAAGCAGAGATAGTTAACCAGTTAACATTAAAACAAAGAAACAAGGCCTTTAAGACATTCACTATCCCATGCTCAGGAACACAGCCAATTTTTAAAAACCTTACAAAAGGCCAACAGGGTTGGGGTCATTCTAATCTCTGAGGCAATGTTGGAATTCAGCCATTTTGCTCCAGTTCGATAGAACTGGTAGTTAATTTTTTTGTTGCCCAGGCCCAGAATCCACACAGAGAACCGGTTGTTCACATATTTGAATCCCACCACTGCTCTGAGGTGCTACTGCAGAAAAGGTCCGTCTTCTAGTCTTCTAGTCCCTGCCACTCTTTGGCTGACAGGATCTGCAGCATACCCAATCTGCTAGATTTTCGGTAAATATGTTCACTATTTTTGATGAAATAATTTTTCAAATGATTAGTATTAAAAGAATCTCCCAACTGAAGTGACCAATACTGCTAAATCATATAGTTGTGCATTGAGGAACTGATCCAAGACCTGCTATGAGGAAGATTTACAGCATTTGCTTTTTATAATATTGACAAAATATTTAACAAAAAAAACAACCCACACCACCTAACTGCTTCTTCTGCTTTGCTCCACTAGAGTTCCCAAAACTCGAGGAAGACAAGGGCTGTAAGAAAGAATTAATGATAGGGAAGCTGGAGTATCCACCATATTTACATCAAACATGTTTCCAAGTTTTTGTATTGTTTAAGTAAAACCTAAAGGTAGGAAAAGTTAGGAAAACGACTGTACTGAGTTTTAATTTTCTCTTAACTATTTTGGAACTAAGGAATTCACCCAAGAGAAGCTGAAGTACAATTTTCTCCCCCAACTTACATTGCCTACTTTCGTTTTCAACCACAAAACCAATGTGAAGTTTCTTGGGAAGATTTGGAAGTGAAGAATGATCCAAAGCAATCACAAACAAGCACCCGGGAGGTTTAATGTGTTTATGGGAAGAAACTCAGTGACGAAGGGAAAGTAAAAATGTATTTAAGAATGCAGTTATCAGGTACAAGCAACCAGATTCACACATATAGAATTCAAGCTATTTTATTATATTCTACCTATAATACAAAAATCTCCCAGACTGCTTGCCTTCCCTTGGGAATAGATAAGGTTCCATGAAGCCCGGGGGAGAGGTCAACCTTGGATCTCTTGTGGGTGCCCAATGATTCAAGGTTAATTCTCCACTTCAGCCCTCCTCTCTGCCTGTCGGGTATTTCCCAACAGCAGTGCAGTTCTTATAACTTTAATTTTCACCCAACTGTGTTTAAAATTAACTCAAGCCTATAAACGTCTTGCTAATCTTGTGCCCCTAAATATCAAAGTGCCTTCCAAGCATTGACTAGGATCTCAGTCCCAGCCATCTGTCATTTATTATTTACCTGTTAAGGTTTTCTTTATCTTGGATGGATGGATAGATGGATGGATGGATGGAGAAGAGAGAGAGAGATGGGAGGAGTCTGTAAACCAGTATCTTCTTTGGACATTTACCAACCTAGCTGCAGTAGTAAGAAACATAGGGGACTAGAAGCAATAGCAGTAGCACTTAGACATATACCACTTCACAGTACTTTACAGCCCTCTCTAAGCAGTTTACAGAGTCAGTAAATTGCCCCCAACAATCTGGGTCCTCATTTTACTGACCTTGGAAAGATGGAAGGATGAGTCAACCTTGAGCCGGTCAGGATTGAACTGGCAGCGGGAAGAGGTAGCCTGCAACACTGCACTCTAACTATTGTACCACTATGGCATAGAAGATATGGTGATAGATAGAATCCTTTCTCCAAGCACTGTAAATGTCTCTCTTCCAGAGTGCTGTCTCAAACTGTAGAAAATCATATAAAGGCGTTGTTCGTGTGTTTGTGACTGTATGTGTGCTGTGTGTATATATTTTAACTTGCAAATTTTCCTTTCATGACTAGCTCAGACTTGGGGTGGAGGATAGTTAAACCTCTTATTGTCCTGAACAAAACCTGGCTTTCCATGCTTGTCAAAACAATTCTATAATATAAACATAGTTACTTACAAATGTAATATGTAAAGGATAAACTTGATTATAACCTAGAAAAATATGGAAAACTCAGGCATTGCAGATGTTCATAGTCTAGTGGCGTAGTCGGTACATATTTGTTGCTTTCAATTATTTTAATACATCACTTAGGTTTTGGGGGATTCACTGAGCATCTTAGCTTGAATGAAGCAATAGATTTCGATACTTCTGGAATCAATGTGCTGGCCTCTGGCTCTAATCAGTTAGTCCTTCTTGTGGATAATAGTTTAATAGCTATTAATAGCTTCTGAATTTTTCTTCTTTAGAGACAGTAATTCTACCAGATATAATTTATTAGGCAGTACTTACTTAATTTAGTGCCTCTTTGGTTTTGGCTTGCTGGGAAATGTGATAGAAATTCAGAAGTATGTTGTGATTTGTTTCTTAGATTCTGGAATAAATTATCCACACCCATCGGGACTTACATTCTATTTATCAATATACACATAGCATAGGCTGGTTGAATATTATTGGATGACTAGCTGAATTCTGGAAATGGATGATTATGAAAGGGAATGACTAGATGGATCTAGAAATTATGAACTCATATTTAGGAGAGGGAGTTTTAAAAAAGCACTCTGGAACAACCGTAATGGCTCCATAGGTCACTGACAAGATAGTCAAATGTGTTCAGGTTGATACTAGCTAGATCCAGGCATTGTTTAGTGATTTTGCAGGAATGGTTTCTACTTACGAATGTACTCTCTAAACAGGTCCATCTAAAACCTATTTTGTTGATCTCTACTTGCCAAGCAAAGGTATTTTCATTGTCTTGCACCTTTAATTGACTGTACACTTAAGTTGCGTCTCAAAGCTGCTTTGATCTCTCTGGGTATATTTTCAAAGTTGTAAAAAATGTGTTCTTCTACTTTCTGCTATTTACAGTTACAGTTATGGCAGCTGGATTTTGTTGTTTTGTTTTCGTTGGTTTTTTTTTGTGTGTGTATGGATGGATATCACCCAAAGAGCTTCTGCTGCAGAGCGACATATAAACCAAATAAATGAATAACAGCTTCACATCGTGCTTGTGAACTTTCTAGAGCTACAGTAACTGGTTGCCTGTGGCGGGAGGCAGGATGTTGGAATAAATGGGTTATTCTAGGAGGACTCTTTGTTCTTATGTCTATGGTAATCTAGTCTGTCATCTGCACTGGTTTAGATAATGTAACTGTAGTCATAAGGATAATATTAAGAAAGGTAAATGCAGTTTGTTATAGTTAGAAGTGAAACTAGGAACACATTGCAGCATTTTATTCTAACATTTTTTACAGGGAATAACTGGAAATATAGTGAAATCATGCAAAAGAGCAACCAAGAGTAGGCGAGCATGAGAGTTTGAGCCCAAGTTTCCCAAACTCAAATTCTGGACTGACGTAACTGCTTTGTGACAATGATGGCAGCATATATCTCTGGTCTCAAATGGAGAGGAGAGGAGAGGAGAGGAGAGGAGAGGAGAGGAGAGGAAGGGGAGGGGAGGGGAGAAGGACAAGGAGAGGGGAAAGAGGAGTATGAGAAGGAGATGGGAAATCAAGGAGACTCTGCTTCAGTCAGCCAGGGCAGAAATGCAGAGGGTTACCTATGGGAAATATAAGGGTTGAATGGCGCATGAGCTTCTAAAGATAAGGATAGTTCATTGACTTACTAGGCTAATGGGTTAACTGAAAGATTATTAAAAATGAAAGCTATATAGAAGCCCAGCAGCCCAGGATAAAATGCCTACATAGGGCAGTGAGCAACTGTTGAGGGCAAGGGATCTGCCAGAGCCTGTAGCTAACCAGACAGTTGGAGCTGCCCTTAGATTGGAACAAGACCATTGACCAAAGGGCAAAAATAGCCAAGGCTAGCAAAGAAGAGTTTTGAATGGTAGCTGGAAAAGGCTTGTGCAAAGTTTTAAACTGCTGCTTCACTTTGGCAGAAGCTGGAATGAAGCCTTAGTCAGAACATCTTCTCAAAACAAGGAAGCTACTCTGCTTCTCCAACTGACTACATGGCTTTGCTTCTTCCTCCTTTACCACAGAGGGACCTATCAAAGGGGCCGGGGGGGGGGGGTTGGGTAGAGGAAGGGATGATAGAGAAAGTATCATGCCATTACAATATAAGTTGTGTCCCATTTGCTTATGTGTCATGATATCAGCCTTTCAGGAATTGTATGCCAGCCAAGTTGTACACCAGCCATTCCATATTTTCCCTCTTTCCCCAAGCCTTGATCAGAAAACTAAGGTAGGAAAAGAATGGTGTCATTCCCACTGTAAAACAAAATCAATAATCAAGGTCTATACAATCAAAAAAAAACCTCCTCCTCCTCCTCCCAAGAAATTTCCTTATTTTGTTTTGCTTTAATCCACTTTCTTCCAGGCCCTGAGCTTTGTGGAGCCTCATAATATCCCATGTTAACTGACTGAAATCCTCATGAACACATATATTTTTTTATGGTTGCTGAAGAGCTGGAAACTGAAGTGGACAGCAAGGGACTAGTTTAGACACACTTGTTAATAAACTCCTTGTTCCAGCATGAAGCTGGACTGACCTTGCCCAGAAAGCCCTGGAGGATCATTACCACTAAATTGAAACAAAATATGTTGGCAAACATTTTGCCCGGAAAGAATAGAAAGCAAATGGAGGCCTGAAACTGTATATTTCCTCAATTAGACTTTTATACTGTTTACAGTGCCTTGTAAGAATTGAAAAACATTTTTGTTTTGTTCAACTGTTTTTCATACAAGGAAATAAACCATACAGCTTTAAACAATTTTTATTAGATTTAAACAGGAAAGAGGATGTGGCCTTTTTAAAAACCAAACCAAAAAACAACTAAAACAGCAACTGTTTCATTCCATCGCTTTAAAGCAACTTTTTAAAAAGTAAAATGTTAAGTTAATTTGGTACATTTAAAGAAGATAAAGAGCCTAATAGCAATTTTTAGTGAGTAAATTAAAATCATGTGGTTCAGATTAAAATGAAAACATATACCCCCAGTTTTTTTCAATTATCAGCCAGTTCTTCGCTGTTGGTCAGGATTAAATCCAGGCAAAGGAATCTGTTTGCCTATTCCTTCACGTGCAGAGACTTGAACTTGGCTCATTTCTGTAAAAGTTTTTTCCTCTATTCTTTGTAAACACATGCATTACACTTCAAATCAAAGTTTTTCTCAGGATAGACTCAGAACTTTTTAAATGTCTAAAAACTTTGACTTTCTGTTATTGTTTTTTTTAAATAATATTTTATTAATGTTCCAATTTTACACTTAAGTATTTAAAAAGCAACATGGTGGCTGGGTTAATCAATAGTTCGATAACATATAAAAATCTTTAGTACAAATCTCAAGTTAGAACATCAAATATTTTCTCTCTTTTCCCCTTAACATCTATCTCGAATCTAGTCTAATACAGTTCTTATTATATCAACTCAGTAAAACATCATTACATTTATCAATAAATTTTTAGCTTGTACATATCTTAACTACTTTTTACATTCAATCTTCATAAACAATCCATATCCTGTTATTAATTTTTTTCCAATTTTTAGTTTCCCATCAATATTCCAATTTAACATTTGATATTTATAATTTCCAGGCTTTAGGTAACCAAAATTTCCCTTATGTCAATTCATAACAGATTCTAATATTCAAAATACACATTTTATCTATTTGAATATAGTCTTGTTCTATTTCCTAAAAGTTATCTATTTCCCACCATATTAAATCATCTACTTAATAATACAATATTTCCTTTAATAAATCAAAACCATTATATATATATTACCTGGGTTAATCAATAAATCAAATATATTCATAATAATGCCATCCCCCGCACCACCCTCATCAACATTAACATTAAAAGACTTACAAGAGGCGTTAAAACTTCAATCTGAGCAAATTGCGGAGCTCATTAGTGAGAAAAATAAGGAAATAAGAAAGGATATTTTACTGGCATGCCAGGGGTTGGCAGTTTGTATTGAGCGTTTGGATGAACGTGTGGAAGAAATTAACCAAAATAATTTGATATTGGAAGCTAAAATATGTGAAGTTGAGAATAAAATGGATAAGATTGATGATGAGGTGGTAATGATACAATATAGAGACATGGAGTTTGCTTTGAGGATAAGAGGTCTGAAAGAAAATCCACAAGAAAATTTTGGAAGAGACATTCGCAAAGGCCCTGGCACCTATATTGGGATGGCGAGTTGAAGATTTTATAAGGGAAATAGATAGAATATTTCATGTCAACTCTTGGATTGCCAGGCAAAGAAAACTACCAAGAGATGTGGTTGTTTATTTTACAAAGAGAGCAATTAGAAATGCGATTATTCAAGTTTTTTATAATAACAGATTTAAAGTGGCTGATCAAAAGGTCCTAATTTTGAAAGAAATTCCATCAAGAATTTCAAGAAAAAGGAAAGAGTTTGGTTTCTTGGTAGATGAATTTAAAAAACGACAGATCCAGTTCAGATGGGAGATACCAACTGGGATGGTGGTGAACTATGTAGGTACAAGATATTGTCTTAATACAGTTCTGAAGGCAAGAGATTTTTATTGTAATGTACTGAAAGTAGATTCACCGCCACTCCCAGAATTCAAAAGAGGAAAGGAAGAAGGAGCGCGACAGCCTCAAATGGAAGGAATACAGTATGGTGAAGAAATAACCTCGCTGACTGTAAAAGAAGCACAGCAAACTTTGGAAACTGCGCAGCCCCTGGTACTATTAGAAGAGCCAAAGGATCAAATAATGACATGGGCTGCAACCAGACAAAAGGAACGACAACAGGAACAACAGAAACAGTATTCTAAAATCACAGCTCAAGAATCTACTAATACCGAACCAGTGGGAGGAGTGAGACCAAAGAGGCAGGTGTTTATGGATCTGCAAGATATGTTCTGAAAGCTTCAAGCTGCAAAAGATGGCGACAAAGCTTAATAGAAGGGAAGAATATACTTTTAATTGGAATATATGTACCTATAAGAGCAAAAGGATTTTTGGATTACAATTTGGTGGATATTTAAGAAAAAGATAAGGTTTTCTTTGCAGTTTTTTTTTGTTGGACATTATTACAGATTGTATTGTTATAGAAATTAAATTTATGTTGAATTTAATAGCGGCAGCAAGACTTTGGGTATCGTAATATTGGAAGAAGGAGGATCTGCCTATTATAGAAGAGTGGACTTTAAAAGTTTCGAACTTAGTAGAAATGGTAAAAATTTCAGTATATTTGAAAGGTTAATTGCAACAAAGATACATTTCGGAATGGAGAAGATGGATTGATTACATTCTGAATAAATATGGGACTAAAAAGTTTTATTTAGCATATGAATATTAGAATTTAATAAGATGTATTATTGTTTAGTTATGCTTAACGGGAGTTAAAGCGCGATAGGATTTAAAGTGTATTTATAGATAGCATATTCTAGCTCAAGCTTGGTAGATACAATACCCTGTATTCAGCTCTGGGAAGTCGGGGGGAGGGTAGAGGGGGAGGGAAGGGTGGGTTTTATGGGGAGGGGGGAAGTTGGGGGGGAAAGGGAGGGAAGGGTGGGTTTTATGGGAAGGCGGGGGCAATTTATGTTTAAAATCTACTGTAAAACTTTTCAATAAAAAAAAAGAAGAAGAAAATTTTTGGTCCCCAAGTTTTAGGAACATATAAATCCAATTAGATTAAAGTTGTTCTTTTAGTGCTTTAATTTCCCTGGGTAGTCAGTTACTACTATTAGAGGGTGGGAT
This sequence comes from Vipera berus, assembly GCF_964194415.1. Classification (NCBI taxonomy): domain Eukaryota; kingdom Metazoa; phylum Chordata; class Lepidosauria; order Squamata; family Viperidae; genus Vipera; species Vipera berus. Next base: position 67,736,146 of record NC_138204.1, on the reverse strand, counting down.
AAAAATTCCCTTCCCTCTCGCCTCAAAGGGGGAAAGATACTTTGGGCAGCTTTTACAGGAAAAGAAAATACTTAGGAGAAAGAGAAGATCAGATCTCACCTAGTTTCATCTGCATTGCTTTCAAAGTGCTTGGTGGTGAATTTGACTTCGGCTGTCTGCAGCCTAATGATGAGCCATATTACTATGGCTGGTCTTTCCTCTGCTGGTTTGGAGAGCTGCCCCAGATCGAGCGGAAGGGCTGCCGCTCTCCCACAATCAAGGGGGTCCCTTTCTTGCTCATCACCCCTACAGGGTGACTTTTGACCCTTTCCAGGGTCCCCTAGTGGAACAAAACCAAACGCAGAAGATGGAGCTCACCTTCCAGCGGCTGCGGCTGCGGCAGCCGCGATGGCAAACCAGCATTCGACTTTCTGTTTTTATATGGGTGGTTTAGATTGAGGGGGAAAAAATCCCTTGATTGCAAACTGTTCACTTCCAGCATCTTTTTTTTCTTGATCAACATACACAGAAATAATGTGGGAAGAAAAATGAATGATTCTAAGCCCTTTATTTTATTTCCTTTTAAAACAGAGGTGTCAAACTGGTGGCCCACGGGCCAGATGCATCACATGCAGGCCACGCCCACCCCAGCTCTGCAAAGGGGAAAAACATCGCAATACATCACAATACGTCACAAGACATAATTGAGTTTGACACCCATGTTTTAAAACATTTAGGACATATTTTGATTTTTTTTAATTAAAAAAAAGTTACTGATGCCTAAATTTGAATATCTAAGTTATTGATATCTAAGATCAGCTTTAGAGAGCCAGGTTTTGATCTTATTTCACAACACATTTACATTTAAAACAAATGATCTCATTCAACAATTGAACAAGTACTTCTCCCTTGTGTGGAAAAAAAAGCAGCTGTCTCTCAAATTAACTTGCACAAAAACATTGTTGGTATTGCTCTCAGAAACTTCTTTCAGCAAAAACAGTGGATCAGTATTCCCCAAACCATACCTCCTTCATCTACTTGGGGACAACCAGGCCCATGTCATGAGACAGGCACACTCTGAAGAATATAGCATTGAGCATTTAGCCATAGGGTCAACTGGGAAGCCAGCATTTGTACTGAACATATTAAATGAAGCAGGTTTCACTGTTTATTTATAAAATCTTATTAGGAATCCAACTGAAAAAGTCATTTGTAGTGGTTCTATTCTATTTCCATATAATCTGTGATTTCAGATATACAGTAGGTAGTCCCCGTTCAGCATTGTTCAACGACCATTCAAAGTTACAACAGCACCGAACGAGGAGTCTTATAATTGTTCTTCATAATTCCAGCCATTGCAGCCTTCTTCCAGTCATGTGATCATTATTTGGGCACTTGGCAACCCTCAATCCCATTATCACCATTTGTAATCTTCACTTCTGACTTCCAACAAGCAAAGTCAATGGGAAAACTATCAGGAAAAGACAAATGTCAGTCACGTGACTTCAAGATGCCGGAACCTTTCAGGATTCACCCTAATGACAGCAATTAGAATTGCTGCAATTGTCATCAGAAATTGATGTGGTCACCTGACATCACACTTTATAACTGCATTGCTTAACAATGCAACTGTCGGTCCCCTCACCATCGTTAAGCGAGAAATACTTATATATGACTAGAAGTTTGAAAGCTGTTTGATTAAACTAATGAAGGAAAAAGTAATTTTTTTTCTCTCTCTAAACAACAAAAGTAGGATGCTAAAATGCTGTAATTTTTTTTAAAAAAATCACACTTCTAGTTGGCCAATGTATCGTAAATTTTAAATGCAATTTCACAGCCACAGAATGTGAAAAAAATAAGTAATTAAATTCTTAATTTTACTGCAATCTTCCAAATGTTCTACCAACATGCTACACACATGCCAATAAACAGATGTGGTGTCAATTTTATACTTACCAACAGATGTGCTGTTAAGTACCTTTATTGGCCATGCAGTTTAAAAATAGCTTTCTTCATAGAAGTTTAAATAAGTTTTAAAATATCTTTCTTTTTTTTCTGGAAGAAGACACTAGAAGCTACTTACTGTATCTTCTTTTTTTGTCTTAGCCTTCCTTCTCATATAAAAATGTTCAAAAATAATCATTTTTTGTTTGGTTTAAGTGTTTTAATTTCATATAACTGTACGTGGTTTTTTTGTTTTAATTTTTGCAATTATTAATAGTCCCAGCCCCAGTTCTAAAGTATCTGTATCCCTTTATGCAGCACTTTTGGGTAACATAAATGTTTAAAAGTCAATCATTTATTTCATTGGATACACTTAATGTTAAACTGCCTAGCTGGGACTCCTCAATTTCATTAGAAGATGGTAGTGCTTAAAAAGAAAAACAGAAAATTGTGTAGTAATGTAATGTAACTAGGAAATAGCATCACTTTATACATGTGTTTTTGCATATTTTGTATTGTGCATTTCATTGCAAAATTTGTGCCTATTTGAATTTACTTATAGATTTGCAAAGTATGAATTACCTAAAAAACACATCACATTTCTCAACCATCCATATATGTGTGTGGGTTTTTTTTTCTGCAGATCATCAATTTTCAATAGGAGGTTAAGCTGACAATTGATTTGTATCATGTGTTAAAAATGATTTGAGCGTAAACAAAATCAGGCACTACCTTTTGAAAGTCCCCCAGTACCCAAAATACCAATCAGTGTTTGAACAGATGGAACAATATTTTTCATTCCAGCTTCTTGAAGTTCTTTCTTTCCTGCATTAGTAAAATCATAAAATAAAATTTAAAAAACCATAATGCATTGCATTTAACATCAATCAACAATGCCCATCACCAATAGAGATAGATTGAATTGGATTGGATTGGATTGGATTGGATTGGATTGGATTAGATTAGATTAGATTAGATGATTAGATTAGATTAGATTAGATTAGATTAGATTAGATTAGATTAGATGGAGAGAAGGAGGGAGAGATATGATGGATAGATAGATGATTGATGGATAGACAGACAGAGATAGGGGATTTTTTCTCTTTTTTTCCTGACACTCTGAATTAACACAGAGCATCAAGTTTTGGAAGTGGTGATGGAAAAATTCCCTTGACATAAACATCATACACCTTTTCAATGGATATATCTTTTATTCTCCCATATAAGAATCCATGAGGATTTCTGGGATTTGGGTTCAGAACAGTATCCAGTTATGACACAAATATGCCTCCAAGAAGGAAGTCCAGAACCTTTTATAAATGAAAATATCATCATCTTTTCTACACTGCCTTAAGATTTCTCTGATTTTTTTTTAAAGAAGCAAAACAGTGTTAACATTTTTTTTCCTTGTGTACATCAATTAGTACTGGCAGTACTTGCAACATTAGCCAACCTGTATCATGAATAATTTTTTTTCGAGTTTCAAGAACAAAGGAACGATGGCATTTCCCAGAATGAAAATAAAACAAAACAAAACAAAAAACTTATGCATCTTTAAATGGCTGTCTTTATTAATATGATATGGCAAATGTTTGCTCCTGTTTATTAAATCAACATGAAAGGTTAATTATGCTAAGTGACTATGGGTAGAAAACAATTCTTGGAAGATGCTTTTTAACAACAGGTTGGCAGTCTGCAGGAGCCATCTGTTTCCCCCAAATGTTAAGGTACAATCTTAAATTTGTGAGGTTAAAAAGTACAGATTGCTGAGTAGTTTAGGAGATATAAAATCTGTGCAGTGATGATAGGAAAGTACTGATTCTCCTTGACATACAGCCTGGTAGGTGTGCCATGTTTTCCAAATATGGTGGTGGGATGCAAATAATGGTGGAAATTACTGACACTAAGTAACAAGAAGACTCTTTTCCTTCATATATAAGGAATCAGGTATCCTGGAATGAACTATGGTTTGAATCTTTTGTAGGATAAGCATCCATTTTGTTTATTTTTAATACAATTTAATAATGATGAGAGTCCATATCTTGACTTTAAAAATCCTGAAGATACCCAGTTCAGTTGTATGAATCCTTAGTGCTTTTCAAAAACTAGCTTGGTTGTTTTCTTGCCCTATTACAGGGGTAGGCAACCTTGGCTCTTTTATGACTCATGGACTTCAACTCCCAGAATTCCTGAGTCAGCACAGCTGACTCAGGAATTCTGGGAGTTGAAGTCCATGAGTCATAAAAGAGCCAAGGTTGCCTACCCCTGCCCTATTAGGTAACATCAGCAGTGCTAGTGATGATGACTTTACCTAATTTGGGTAATGAAACGTCCACAAGAAAACAACCAAGCTCAAAGAGCACCAAGGACCTCTCATTTCAATCCTGAGCTACAAATATTCTCCTTTATTGGTACCAGTCACTGTTGTCCAGGGCTTAAAATGCTGAACAAATCCCCATTAAATTATCAGGTTCAATGGAGGGACTCACTCAGCCTAATTTACCTCACAGTTTTGTGGATGAAATTGAGGGTGGGGGAAATCACATACATGATATATATAATATAAATTCTGGAACATTCGTGCCTGTCTTTTTGTTAGTATATAGAGCTCAATCTGCCTACAATTATTATAGAACTGGTGTTAACAGACAATTCCATCCATTTTTAAAATAGTTAAGCTAGGACTGAGCTATGTTCCACATAAAATCTTTTTTGTGTTCTTCTAAACTTTTTGCTTCATAATGGATATAGCATCCCTCCCAATCTTTTTATATAACCCTTCTATATCAGACATGTCAAACACAAGGCCCGGGGGCCAGATCCGGCCCGTGAAGTGGTTTCATGCGGCCCGCAAAGCCATCCTGGAAACAGTGAGGGAACGGCCCCCACTGCCTTGGCCCTGGCCCAGAGACCCTCCTCCTGCCAGAGACCCTCAGATCTGTCCCACTCCTGCCCAGGCCCCCATAGGCACCCTTGATGCGAATGATGTGGAGCTGGCCACGCCCACCCAGTAGGCCATACGCACTTTAGCCACGCCTACCCAGTAGGCCATATGCACTTTAGCCATGCCCACCCAGGCCACACCCACCCGGCCCCCTGAGGGCAACCGCAATGCTGCTGCGGCCCTCAATGAAATTGAGTTTGACACCCCTGTTCTATATTCTAACCCAGGGGTCCCCAACCCCCAGTCCATGGACCGGTACCAGCCCACGGCATGCCAGCAACCAGGCCGCACAAACAAAGCCCCATCTACGAGATGCAGGCAGCACACAAAACCACACACTCTCCAGTCCATGGAAAGACCTCTCTCCACATAACCAGTCCCTTGTGCCCAAAAGGTTAGGGACCTCTGTTCTAACCAATCTGCACAAACCTATCAATTATTAATAGTTATGTAACTCTGAATTCAGTTCCATTAAATCCTTAGAGTTCAGTTTTGATTTAGCAAGAATGTAAGGACAGCAACATTTGGTCTAATCCAGACATGTCAAACTCACAACATCACGTGACATCGCGAGACGTATCGGAACTGTTTTGCCATTGCTGGCAATGGGGTGGGCGTGGCTTCCGGATGATGCATCCGGCCCATGGGTGGGCAGTTTGACACCCCTGGTCTAATCTGTTTGGATCAAGAAGAGCATTTATTACCTGTCCAGAGCACACTGGACTCAGGCAGCTAATACATTCAAATAAATAATACTAATCTTTACTGCATCATCTGAGCACTGTGGTTTAAGGGCTGGAGTAAAGGCTACATTTCACTGGGGTGAACTCAGTGATGAGATTCAAATATGTGACCAACCAGTTCTCTGTGTGGATGCCGCTTCCGGAAGTCTCTTCTGGGCCTGGGCAACAAAAAATTAGCTACCAGTTCTGCCGAAGTGGTGCAAACTGGCTGAATCCCACCACTGGGTGAACTGTTCTTGCTTGATTTGACCGTACCATTCAGTCTCTGCTTTTTGAGATTGTTTTAAATCTTTGCAAACTGCGAGTTGGAGAGAAAGATTTTGCTTGCCAGCCATGTGGATAAGCAAAGCCATCTCCCTTTTGTGCCCTTTGGTATTGCATGCACTACACTTACAGTCTGCTAATCTAATTATTTGAAATGCATGCCTCTCACTACATTGACTATGGAATGACAAGCACTGCTCAGCCCAGCAACGCCACTGCGTCCTTAGTAACAGCAGCTTCCTTGCTACAATGAGTGTGAAAAGCAGTTCATTTATGGTGGCTGGATGCCTGTTGCCTTTGCAGGTAAAGAAAGGCAAGACTACAAAGAGGTGGGTGTCTCAAAACTCAGAGGGAGAAAGGAAAACATATGCTTAAGGCCAGAAGGTTATTATTATTTTTTGCTGAGTGTGTTCTTAGGGAACAAATGACAAACTTTCCTTAAAAGTTATTTTCTACTTAGGGAAAGTTAATTCTCTGGGAATGCAATTAGGCCATTCAAAACAAGGTAATTGGATCCTTCACTAATCTTGAAAGGAGAAATTGGATTAGATCTGATTATTTCATGGACAGGAGTCTTCCAGGAAATACTGGAACCTGGATTGAGGTGTTAACAGAAGGCAATGGCAAACCAATTACATACTGTTTTCAAGAAAGCTACGTAGAGTCAACAGGAACTGAGTTCACCTCAAAGATTTTAGGTATTGTAGTAAGTTCTAGTCAACTATTTCCATGGAACTTTCCAGCATGAAAACAGTGTACTAATCTAGCTATGATATTGGGGGAAGGGAGAGAAATCTAACTATAATAAAGCAATGCCATTATTATGAAGAAGGAAAAAAAAGTATTTCAGGTTTCCTCCAGCAATACAGGAAGAAATTAGGAGTTCTGGAGATGTTTCCTGGGCTTTTCAAGAATTTTCTAGAAAACCTGCCAAGAAATACAACCCAGCTATTTTTACTGGGACAGCCTTGGTTTGTAGTATTTTTCTACAATAAAATCTCTAGACCCCAAAGTGATCCGTATTGACCCACATGATGGGATTACCCAAGGGCAATAGATGTCTGGAGGTCAAAAAAGGATCAGTAAATGTCACAGGTGGTCAATAAATGATGGAAGGACATATGGGATCAATAATTTTTTGGTGTCTCTGCAGTTAGTGGCAAGACAGGGTAGATGATCAGCCATCAGTGAAAGCGGTCTGGAATATTATTGTTATAGCTATTGTTCATAGTACTATTAGTTAAAGTTAAATTATTTTCTTATAATAAATTATTGGGATTCAATGAACAATCTGAAACTTTATGAAGGAGTCAATGAGCTGAAGAATTGTGATAACTTGCTCTATTGTTTGTTATGTTATTAACTGCTGCAAATGCTACTAATTTGAAAAGTAAAATGGGAGTGGTTTTTTTCAGACTGTTATTAACAACAAAAGGTATTTAGAAGGAAATGATTTTCCCATGTCACATTTGCAGTTATAATATTTAAATATTAAGACTGAGGAATCCTCTAAAATTACAATAATGTAGAGGTTTCACTAAGAGAAAGTTTTACCGACTTTAAGAGTGTTTGCAACTTCTTAGAGTATCATAGAACTGCACTTAAGTAGACATTTCTTTAGATGCAGAACCAACAGCTATTATGAAAATCAAATACCATGATATAGCTGATTCCCAATATGGGCCCAATATAAATCTCAAATTATTAACTAATCTTGCTATTGTGCTGGAATTGGGCCAGTTGTGTGGGAAATTCTTTCAGGATAAATGTATGAACATTAAAGATAGAGCCTTTTACATTTGTTCACACTTAATTTACTTTCCTGAGCTCCTTTTAAACAAGACATTTAACTTATAAGCTGTTTGCCAAGCTTTTGTTATTTTGTTACTGACTTAATATTGCTAAAATATTTGCAGGACCAACCATCTACCCACTTTCAGTTTCCATTTTTAAAGAAATAAACTTCTCCTGGGAAATTACAGCAAAGTGATCTTTTGGGGAAAGCAAGATAGAACTGGTAATGGCTTCAGTAAGAAACCTACCTTATGGGTTTGGTGCAAATTACGAGACTGTAATAAAGATAATTGGAAGCAAATATGTCCGATGCCTTGTAGAGAAAAGTGATGGGTAAGTATAATCTCAGGGAAATATAATTTTAATTAGAATTCATAGCATTATGTCTTTAATTAAAGTATCAAAGATGCCACAAAATATATATTGCAATTAAAATGCAGTAAATGCTGATACCTGGCATTAAATTATTATCAGCATCAGGACATTTAAGAGAATAAGGAAACATTTCATTTTTTAATCCATTGCAGGAAGAACACATAATATTTTACAAATCAAAGGGCTTAAATAGTTTTACTTCGGTTTTGAGTTATTTTTAAATGGCCAGGAAGGAGGATAAATTATTCTTTTATTGTTGTGGCATTTACAAATCCAGAGCTACTCTATATTTACAAGCAGTCACACATTAAAATTGTTTCCTTATTTTATTACCTCTGTCTATAGATAAGAATTGAGATTTGAACATTTAAGTGCTGTAGACTAAACATTATTTGCTATTCTAAACATCTGTAACAGGAATATTGGTTTATATAAATCAATGAAAAATACCAAAAGAGTCCACAAGACAGCAGAGCCCAATCAAGTAAAAATTTCATCTCTTAGACTATTAAATACACACACACACACACACACACACACACACACACACACACACACACACTTAAAATAGGGCAAGGATGGAGTATTACATAGGTCTGTTTACCATCTGGAGTTATTCATATATAAAAAAGTGAGATAAAAATAAATGAAGGGCACCATTGACCAGAATCATGAGTACTATGTGATCTTGTTTTCTCTCACTAATTTTTACTATGTGTACACATAAACACACAGGGGTACAGTTTGATATCATCCTTGTAGTGATGACACCATACCCAAAACTGACAGATGACCCATCCAAAGTTTCATGTAGATGTTTAAGAAGAGAGTAAGTATCAGACCCTGAGGCAGGAGTTATGGTGTCTCCCCTCCTGTCAATACCAACTGGAAACAATCTTTGAGGAGGGAGGAAAAGCATTACAACACAGTACCCTCCCTCACAACCACACCAGGGAGTCCAGAAGGATACCACAGTTGATAGTAATAAAATCTGTTAAGCAATCAAAACATTCTTGGATAGATTCACCACCATTATCTCAGCACCGTCAAATGTCATTGACAAGTGCAACCAGTGCTGTCCCTGTATGATATCCCAGTCTGAACCCTGACTAAACTGTGCCCAGATAATCCATATCCTGCAAAGCCCTATGTAGCTGGCATTTAACTATCTTATTCATAATCTTCCTCGAAAAGAGAAGAAAAGAAAAGAAAAGAAAAGAAAATATTGGAAACTGGATGATAATCATCCAGCATGGAGAGTCCAGTGATGGCCTCTTGAGAATTTGGGAACAAAATACATCATATAAATATTATTTTATTGATTATCTGCCAAAGAAAAGAGGGAAAGGAAGAACATGTCTGATCCTTTTACCCCAAATTTCCTTCTCCTAGATCAGGGATCCCCAGTCTCTGGTCTATGGCCCAGTGCCAGGCCGCAACCCATTCAGAAGTGAGCTGTGGAAGTGTGTGAGAAACTATCCCTTCTTCCCCCACTACCACTGCCACCTCCACTGTCCTAGATGCTTTTAACACAATGTTGCAGATCCAAGATAAATATTTTCTGGGTGTTCAGACACACTTGTAAGAACTAAAATCATGTTGGATGCATACAAACCTGGCTTCTATTAACCAGGGAGGGTTAAACAGGACAATCTCTGAAAACTTTGAGTTCAAATTATTTCATCTTCCTTTCCACTCTTTCAGCCTTGTAACAACTTGTGTACACAATTCTATAAATTATATAGAATAACTTCTTTGTAATTTTCATCAAAGACTTTGTGGTGTAAAGGAGAGGTTTATTCTCCTTTTTCACCATGCCATTGTGCTTCTGTTCAAACGGATTGAATGAGCCAAAGCTTCATTTCTTTTGTGCCTTGTTAGATGGCTTAACTTCAACTGAAGTTTTCTATTACAGAGCAAATCCTTCTTATGAATGTCACAATGAGAAAATGTGATGGACCAACCACTTCCCCATTCCTTCTAAACAACAGTATTTTCCTTGTATTTTGCATACATCTCACAGAAAAGGGAGACGTTCTAAGAAACAACCTTTCCTTAACGTTTATCTTTCAACAAAATACAATAGAATCACTGTAAGATAATGGCCTCAGTAATCTACTGCTAAGCTTGTAAGCCGCCCTGAGTCTTCGGAGAAGGGCGGGATATAAATGGAATTAAAAAAAAATCCAATATTGCAAGCTAGCACTGGGTGACCTCTTGCCTGCATGAAGATAGTCCCCCTTAACTCTTCTACCATCACATTGCAAACATTTGGTTTCTGTAGGAAAGAGTAATTCTAAGTGAAGGTGCCTTAGCTCAGTATTTTGTACTTGGGATGCATTAATACATGTTCCTACTATAGTGTGCCTTTCCACACATCTATTATTGGCCCTCTTGTACTTGGAAATCTTACCTTAATTGATTTTTTTTCTTTTACTGTATATAATTAACTAGCTTCATTCATCGTTTTGAAGCCTTTTTCTTTAGAACTCTTGAAATATTGTACTAAAAGAAGTATGCAGATCAAAGAATGAGTTGGCTGCAAAATCTCCTTTGAAGTAGGCCGTTAAGATTATGCAAAATATTTCTATTATTTCGTAGTAATCAGTTGTATTGCTCTTCCCAATGTTTGGATCATTCACTTTCCTATCAGTTACTAGGGACGCGGTGGCTCAGTGGGTTAGGACGCTGAGCTTGTCGATCGGAAGGTCGGCAGTTTGGCGGGTCGAATCCCGAGTGCCGCGTAACAGAGTGAGCGCCTGTTACTCGTCCCAGCTTCTGCCAACCTAGCAGTTCGAAAGCACGTAAAAATGCAAGTAGAAAAATAGGGATCACTACGGTGGGAAGGTAACAGCGTTCCGTGCGCCTTTGGCGTCTAGTCATGCCGGCCACATGACCACGGAGATGTCCTCGGACAAGCGCTGGCTCTTCGGCTTTGAAATGGAGATGAGCACCGGCCCCTAGAGTCGGAAACGACTAGCACGCATGTGCGGGGGAAACTTTACTTTACTTTACTTTAAGATAATGGTACAGAGGTCTAGATTTAAAAAGTGCAAGAGCTGAAATCTCACAAAAGGAAGAAATAGAAATAGAACATTGATGGACAAGGTTTTTCTCCACCACCTACTGTTAAGCATATCCTATTGTAAAATTGTCAGAGTAGCATGGTGAGCACTTGCCTATAAAATCAACAACAGTTGGACATGACTAAATGGTTACAACTACAATTGTTAAATATGATTGGTTATTATTCCTTATCAACTCCCTGATAAGTAGATAACTCTATTTCAAATATTCATTCAAGCATTCATTCATTTATCAAGCGTATATTTCCTTTGTTTATTTGATGGCATAAACCAACACTGCTGTTACCACCACGAGCTCAAAATCTAGTCTCATGCTTTCTGGTGATGACACCACATGCTTTTGGTGGTTCAGCAATAGCAACAGCACATAGTCTTATATACCACTTCACAGTGCTTTGCAGCCCTCTCTGAGCAGTTTACAGAGTCAGCATGTTTTCCCCAGCAATCAGGCTCCTCATTTTACTGACCTTGGAAGGATGGAAACCTGAGTCAACCTTGAGCAGGTGAGAATTGAACTACCAAACTGCTGGCAGCCAGCAGTCAGCAGAAGTAGCCTTCAATACTGCATTCTAACCACTGCACCACCACAGATCTGATGGTGGTGCAGCAACAGATATAGATGTAATTAGTTTCCCTTTGGGACTATATTCATTGGTTACACTACTTCGTTTCTGCCTAATGAACAAATGTTCCATTAAAAAAAAATATTTTGTATGTAAATGGAGAAAAGATAAAGCAGTTACGTCTCGGTGCCAAAATATGTATTGAATACTTCCCACTCACAGGAAAGCAAAGGAGATTGCGAAACCTGAGGCACAGTCCATGCTCCAAACTTTATCTCTGCGTAATATAGGACAGAGAAATGGAAAATCTCCAGAGCACAATAAGCCACCTGGTCAGCAAATCAGTAATGGTGTGAATATTGAATCTCTGAACAAAGATGGAGTGGAAAAATATACATCCAAACAAACAGAAATAAATGTTAGCAGATCTGTGGACAACAAAGTAAGTTGTTACAAGTGTTATAGTCCCTTCATTTTCTCATTCAGTTACAGATGGGAAACAGTCTGGGGATCAGGCCTATTAATAGACCAACTTTTCATAGGTGGCCTTCAATAAGATAGAGTGGGAGCAAATGATGATGTGGAATGGGTCTTTCTTAAGATCTTGTGACATTATTGTTTCATGGACACAGTGATGTCATGATGTACATGTCATCACTTTCAAGTCACCATGTCTTATTATGAATGCTGTCTGCCCCTACTTGGATAGTAGTTGCCAAAATTCCAAGAGCTCACCCAGAGCAGACTAGACTGGGAAAGATTGCATGAACAGGAATAAGGCAACTGTTTTAGTGGTAGATTATGGGCAAGTTATCAATTAAGTGGTTGCTATTGTGCTATTATTGCCCTAGATGGACAGAGATGCATGCTGGACATGACAAAAGACTGTTTTTTGTTAAAAAAAACATTTGCCCCTCATTCTTACATGTACCTCATGAGGACTCAGGCCACCAATTCTTTCAGTTTTTCTCTTCCAAGTGAGATATTAATAGTTTTAGTATAATGCAGTAGAATGTGCCAATTTGTGGAAAAAGGAGCTGGAACTTCCTCAGCCACAAAGCTCAGCCTATATCCTTGCCATGGCCATGATCTTTCATTCTTTTTTCTGTTGAAAGGATTTTAGTATTTGTACTGATTTTACATCATGAAAATTTGTTTGTCTTTATTTCTCTTTTTACTTCCTGTTCATTATTTAAGGAATTAAAACCACCGAATTTATACTGTGTTACTGCACCCTGTGGAGATAAGTCTTTATCTTATATTCACTCTATCAAAAAACCATCTTTTGAAGCTCAGAAATCAAAAACATTTCAAAAACAGGTAAGTAAACACGATTAAACTTCCAGTAGTTACACTGGGTTTCATAAGCATCTTCTAGAAAGGCAGAAATAGCCCAATAGATTTTATCACAGTGGTAAAACTTTCTTACCAAAGTCTTATACCAAGCTTGTTTACTGAGGCCAAGTAGTTTTATTGTAGCATGCCCATGGCTTGACCTGTGCATAGGATCCTAGATCCTTTCTAGGCTGATTTCAAAGTGTTGGCAAATTAATTTTTAAATTATATTCAGAGGATCTGAAGGTTCACCACACATAGCTGCCTTGGTTTTCAGTTCCTCTGATCCTTGACCATATGTCCTTGCAAAAGGCCAATCAGGGTAAGGATTAACCTAACCTCAGGTGAAATTATGTTCCACAGAGTGGGCATCATGGCATAAAAGCCCCTCCTCTTGAGCCCCATCAGCTGACAGTCCTTATCTGATTGTGACCACAGCATGACCATCCTGCTAGATTGGGTGGGACAGATACCTGTAGAAACAATTGGGAAGAGACAGTCCTACAAGTAAAATAATAGTATTTCTTTCAACAGGCCATTCTACCAGAGGATGAGGATGATTCTCTTCTAGTTCTGCTCAGAAAGGAATTTGAGCTGCATCCTATAAGTCTCACTGCTTTGGCCAGCCTGAATGAAGAGCTCAAAGAGACAGATCCCAGGAAATCAGGATTTCTGTCTCAGGCCCAGCTGAGCTCCCTGCTTCTCAAACATGATGTCCCGCTACAATTACCAACTGTGAAACTGCTTTTCAAGAGGTGTTCACAAGCTAATGACCAAGAACTGGTTAGTAGTGTAAGATTTTGAACTGTGGATCAAATTTATAATTTTGAGCTCAGTGGAAAGTAGCTTTATAAAGACTACTTTATTCTTTTGATATATTGATGGCATAGGTCTGGAGGAATCTTAATTTATAACCACAAATGGGTGTTGGGGAAAAACATTGTGTTGCCTACTCCTGTAAGTGATAATAGCATACTAGTGTAAATGATTATGTTCTTTTAAATGATTGGAAGGCAACCAAAACTTCATTAACTGGTAAAATTTACCTCTCATAGGACTGGGGGGTGTTGCTTGTTGATTTTGATAGCTCTGAAGGAGGATTCAATGAATGTTGTGTGAATAAGTCTATCAAGGACTACCCTGTAGATAGATGATTGATGGATAAATAAACAGATGATAGAGATAGATGATAGATGATAGATGATAGATGGATAGATGATAGATAGATAGATAGATAGATAGATAGATAGATAGATAGATAGATAGATAGATAGATAGATAGATAGATAGACAGACAGACAGACAGACAGACAGACAGACAGACAGACAGATATTCATGATTAGAAACAGCATGGATGGATAGTGTCATGGTTCTGACTAATGAGACAGATGAAAGAACATTGCATGATTGTTTATTCTAAAAAACATCTATAATAATGAGAACGAAGCATAGGCACTCATGGATGGATGTCAGAATCTGAATTCTCCTCCCCTTAACACATCATATTCTACAGAATTCCCTCCCTTAATTACATGTCATAAATCACATTCACCAATTAGTTTAACACACAAAGTTTCACTTCCCTTCTGAAGTGCGCTATCCCTTATCTTCTCAAAACATCTGGGTTGCATTCCTCCCGCGCTTTAGTGATTCAAAGCCAAACAGTTAAAGCAAAAGGCTGCCTCTTATATTGTCAGTGCAAAAACATGTCAATGTTTGAAGCATTGACATATAGATGGGTAGATAGATGGAGAGAGAGAGAGAGAGAATGGATAGAGGATGGATGGATGGTCATGATTGGATGCAGCATGTGGATGTATGGATAGATGGGTAGATAGATGGATGGATAGATATTCACAACTAGAGGCAGCATGTGTCCTCAAGTACCAGTTACAAAAAGACAAGAGCTGTTCCACTTTTGGCTTTTGGCTTAACCATAGTGCCCTGGCTCATAATTATAGAAAGTCAAATGATAATATGCTTACAGTGTGGGCCATTGGTCTGACCTCTTCTGTTCCAATCTCATGGATTTCAGCAGATCCAGCCTCTCTAGCTATACTAAAGTTAGTTAGTTTATTAACACCTACTATACATAGTTAGTTCAACCAACAGTAGTAATATTTTCTACACCATATCTTTTGTCTTCTGCAATTTTGAACCCGTTTTAAAATTAGCCTTTGAAATTATGTTTCCTTATGTTTCTTCTAGATAGATTATGAAAAATTGATCCAGTTATTAACACTACAGGCATCAAGCAAAATGCAACATATCCTTCCTGAGAAGAATCAAAATAAAAAGAATCCAAGGTTTCATTTTAATTTTGTATATTATATTACAAATATCAATAAAAAGGTATGAGAGAGGAATCTTCTGCTTTCAGCTTCCATTTGATTAGCTATAGCCTAAGACAACAGTTTTAATATGTAAATGTTATTTTTTTAATATGTAGCCTGTGGCTATAAAATTTTAGCAATGATTTTTATCTCAACTTTGCAATAGTACAAAGATATAAAAGAGATGATCCTCTCCAGGCATTACCAAGAATCATAGAATCATAGGGCTGAAAGTGACATTGGAGTCTTTTAGTCCAGAGGTCCCCAACCTTTTGGGTACCAGGGACCAGTTCCGTGGAGAAAGGTTTTTCCGTGAACCACAGTGCATGGTTTTGTGTGCTGCCTGCATCCCATGGATGGGACTTTACTTCTTTGTGCAGACTGGTTGCTGGCATGCATGGACCGGTACTGGTCCATGGACTGGGGATTGGGGACCCCTGTTTTAGTCCACCCCCATTTCCAAGGCAGGGCACCTCATTGGACAAACGGTTGTCCAATCTTTTCTTGAAGACCTCCAGTGATGAAGCACCCACACCTCTGGTAGGCAACCCGTTCCATTGACTAATTGTTCTTAATGTCAGGAAATTTCTCCTTAGTACCAGGTTGCATCTCACTTTAATGAGATTCCACCCATTGCTTCTTGTTCTGCCCTCAGGTGGTTTGGAAAATAAGTTGACCCTTTCTTCTCTGTAACAGCCCCTCAAGTACAGATAGTCCTTGACTTACAACCACAACTGAGCCCAAAATTTTTGTTGTTAAGTGAGACATTTAAGTGAGTTTTGCCCCATTTTACGACCTTTCTTGCCTCAGTTGTTAAGTGAATCGCTATAGTTGATAAGTTAGTAGCCCAGTTGTTCAGTGAATCTGGCTTCCCCATTGACTTTGCTTGTCAGAAGGTCACAAAAGGTGAATGCAGAATCTTGGGACACAGCAATGGTCATAAATATGAACCAATTGCCAAGCCTCTGAATTTTGATCACATGATCATGGGGATGCTACAAATGTCACAAGTGTGAAAAACAGTCATGTCACTTTTTTAGTGCTGTTGTAACTTTGAACAGTCACTAAATGAACTGTTGTAAGTGTTCTATCCCACTCACTCTCACACACAAGTGATTGTGGTTTAGTGAGTTTATTAATATTCCCAGCAATTTCCTTCACCAAAAAAAGTGGAACTGTCCCAATTAAGTCCAGCTATGAGCAGACCAATGCTAGTCCACAGAGCAATGGCCACTGTGAAAGATTGAAAGATTCTCAGTCAAAATAAATCCACCAGGGAAATTTAAATCCACAACACAAGAGAGTTCATGAGGCAAGAAAAGTCCAGAGTTTCCAAGGCACAATACAAGTCAAGGCACAGCGTCAATCCAAAGAAGGCAGGCATCACAATGACCAGAAAACACACATCTAGGAAACAAACACATTGTTCCCAGCATTGCCTCCATCTGTCTGCTGTACTAAATAGCCAGTTGCAGGTGCAGCCCATCAAGAAGGTTGAG
Source organism: Vipera berus (assembly GCF_964194415.1). NCBI lineage: Eukaryota > Metazoa > Chordata > Lepidosauria > Squamata > Viperidae > Vipera > Vipera berus. The sequence goes on along the minus strand of NC_138204.1, from coordinate 67,719,286 downwards.
TCTTTCTCCTCATGAGTGGTCTGGCTGACCTTCTCTGCTCCTGCCTTTTCTCTACCCTATGCGTTCTTGGATCAGGTGCAGAAGGCAGTTCCTCCTCCTCCTCACCGACTGGCTTCAGCTGCATGCTTTCCCCACCTGGAGCCTCAGCCAAATCCCTCACAGGTGGCTGCTCAGAGCCATCAATCAATTCAGCTCCTGACATGCCAGGAACTGGTTCATCCTCCCCCAAGCTAACATCTAGAGAGGTACCTGGGGAAGTGTCCGGGGGAGTCATCATAGTAAGTCAAGACTACCTGTATTGGAAGAGAATATCACTCCCAATTCTTTTCTTTGTTAGGATAGACATGCCTAGTTCCTTTAGCCACGCATCATACCTTTAGCCTTCAGACCCCTTATCATCTTTCTTGCCCTTCTCTGTACTCTACAATGTAGAGTAATTCAAAATGAGCTAGTACACCCAATTCAGTTATAACGTGCACCTGCCATGAACATGAATAATCAAACCAGAAAGCTTGTGTATGATTTGTCTAATATTATGCCCAATTCAACATCCCTGGGCTATTCCTCTCCTAAGGAATTAGAACCATAATCCCAGAATAAATCCTGAAACTCTGGGTTCTTTCCTAGAAACTGGTGAACATGAAACTTTTCTAGAAAGCACTTGGGAACAAACCAGCATTTTATTATTATTTCTTTTAATGATTTCTTCCTGCAGACACATTAATGTTTACTTTGTTTGGATGTTTTATTAATTATGTTAACTATTGGGAGTCCGTGAACATTACAGTAATACTATAAATGATTTTTTCTGGGATTGATTTGTTATAATTGGCATCTTATCTAGCTTGATGAAGATGATTATGATAAACCTGTAAATTATAATAATATTCTGACCAAGTTTAATCCATGCACAGCACTTCTATTTTCAAGATGAAGTTGTCTCTTTATACTATCATTCTTTAGCTCTTGGACACCAGAAAATACGTTTCTGGCACTGAAGCAGATACTAAAAGAACACAATGGAGAGCTCGATTTTGAAAAATTAACCCAGAGTTTTCTGCAAGAAGACCAGATTTGCTCAGGCCTTCTTTCATTTCCTGAGGTAAGGGTATGCATGATTTGAGGGACCACCTCTTCCCAATCTCATTTGGCTATCCATCACATCCAACAGAAAAAGTATGTTGTGGTCCCATCTGTTATATCCAGGGCTTTTTTTCCTCATAGAACGCTCAGAACGGAGTTCCGGCACCTTTTTTGGATGGAACCTTGTAGGGTAGGCAAGGCGGGTTGTATGACATGTGTGAGTTCTGGCACCTTTTTCTTTTACAAAAAAAGCACTGGTTATATCAATCAGAATATCAATCAGAATAGAGCTGGAAGGGACCTTGGAGGTCTTCTAGTCCAAACCCCTGCTCAAGCAGGAGACCCTATACCATTTCAGACAAGTGACTATCCAGTCTCTTCTTAAAAACCTCTGTGATGAAGCTCCCACAACTTCAGAAGGCAAGCTGTGCCTCTGGTTGTCCTCACTGTTAAGAAGCTTCTCCTTAGTTCCAGGTTGCTTCTCTCCTTGATTAGTTTCCATCCATTATTTCTTGTCCTGCCCTCTGATGCTTTGGAAAATAAGTTGACCCCTTCCTCTTTATGGCAACCTCTCAAATACTGGAATACTGCTATCATGTCCTCACTAGTCCTTCTTTTCTCTAGACTAGCCCAACCTAAATCATGCAACTGTTCTTCATATATTTTAATCTCCAGGCCTTTAATCATCTTAGTTCCTCATCTTTGCACTTTTTTCCAAAGTCTCTTTTTTTGTAATATGACGAGCAAAACTGGATGCAGTACTCCAGGTGTGGTCTTACTAAGGCTTTATAAAGTGGTACTAATATTAGTAGTAATGTTAAGGAGTCAGATCTGATGGGACCCAGGAGAGGGGCCTTTTCTGTCACAGCATTCACCCTGTGGAATATCAGCATTCACTTTGAGGTGAGATTGACACCATCCTTCAGGAAGTCCCTTAAAACATGGTTGTGTCAACAAGCTTGAGGATCTCAAGGAATAATGAATTGGTGAGATAGATGCTTTCTCCTAGTCTTTATGGTGGTTTTTTTCATTGTACAATGTTTTTAACGTTCATTTTATGGCTTATTTTTAATTGTATGCTTCCCAGAGTCATCTTTGCAAGATGGTGGCTATGTAAACGTGAATAAATAAACGAACAAATAAATTTGCTAATATATTTATACAGTCAATACTAGTATAAATTTAAGTTGGGAAATCCTGCCACTTGCTTGCTTAGTCACTTTTATTAGATATTACAGTACCTTTAAAACACTGCTTAGTATGCCTTTGTTTTTGTCTTTTGAATGCTTTAGGTTTTAGACTTAAATGTGACAAGGCAACCTAAGCGAGGCAGCTCCATTTGGATGACAATACATAAATCTTTATATAATTTTACATTTGTTTTTGTCCTATGTTGCATTCATAAAATAAAATATATATTTTTTACAAAAAGGGGAAAAATAGCCAGCAATATAGATATCCACTCTCCATTAGAAGGCCCTGCACAGGAAGAGGTGCATAACAGAATACTGTAACAGAGTTGGAAGGAACCTTGGCATTCCTCTAGTCCAGGGGTAGGCAACCTTGGCTCTTTTATGACTCATGGACTTCAATTCCCAGAATTCGTGAGCCAACATGGCTCAGCTTGGAAACCTCTCCCTTTCCCCTCAGCATGGCTGGCTGAGGAATTCTGGGAGTTGAAGTCCATAAGTCATAAAAGAGCCAAGGTTGCCTACCCCTGCTCTAGTCCAACCCCTTGCACAAGCAGGAAACCCTATACCAGGAGTCCCCAACCCCCAGTCCATGGACCAGTACCGGGCCACGGCATGCCAGCAACTGGTCTGCACAAACAAGCAACCCCCATGTGCGGGATGCAGGCAGCACATAAAACCACACACCCCTCTGGTCCTCTCTCCACGGAACCTCTCTCCATGGAACCGGTACCTGGTGCCCAAAATATTGGGGACCTCTGCCCCATACCATTCTGGACAAATGGCTGCCTTGCAGTGCATAGAATGGATGCTCAGCTTTCTGAAATTAATAGGAATTACGTATCAGAAGTGGCCATACTATTGGGCAGAGTAAGGCAGCTGCCCAAAGCAGATGAACTCTGAATTTCATGAAAAAAATGTAAACTGTCAATTTTTCAACGTATTAAAGGTTTTATTTGCTGTTGGTGGCATTTTCAAGCTCAGATCCCTTAGCCAATCTTGCCTACTACCGGTATCTACAGTCTGGCTGCTTATTTTTTTTCCTTTTTAACTATTCTTTTTAATCCCAACACTATCAAAAATATCATTGTTGACTTACATGTTTCAGAATTCAATTTTCTGGGAGGATTTTTGTGGCAGGTAATATTTAACTGTTATATGAGGACGATGAGAAGATGAAATACGAAGCAGGTGTGCAGCCTGCTACATGAGCAAATTTCAGCTGTTTCAATGCTTTGTGTGCAAGATCCTAGGGAAGTGGGGTTTGAAACCCTTTAGTCTAAAAAGACATGAGAAATTAATGTAGTAAGTTTTGTTTCTTTGATCATGCTGTTGTTTTTTCACACATAGCTTTTTTGGTTTATAGCTTGCCAATAAAATTTCATCATGAAAACATGTAATTTTCAGGTAGAAAATATTTGCCAAAGGCATGGACTAATTCTGCATCTTGGGATGATGGAAACTTTGGCCAATTTATGTGACTTTGGTAGAAGAGGCAGAATGCAGTGAGTTTTAATGAAATGCTTACTTCTTCTTTTTTCCATAATAATTTAACACCGAGATCACAATCCTAGAAAGACAGTTTGGTGTAGTGGTTCAGGTGCTGGCCTAGACTAGAAACCAGGAGATTGTGAGTTTTAGTTCTGCTTTAAGAATAAAAAAAACTGGCTGGGTGACTTTGGTTCAGTTTACACTGTCTCAGCCCTTGAGCTACAAATAAAAAAACCCAATAACCTATAGATCAGTTCAGACCATGCTAGCATGATTGAAATATGATGCTAGAAATGAAGCACTTACCCAGTGTTTATGGAAGTGGCTAGATTTGTTCAGCAATCTCCAATTTCCATTAACTAGTTCTTGCTGTTATTAAAGGGGGCATTGGCAACTCCCTTCTTCTAAGATGGATGCTAATATATAATGTTTGGAAGAGGACAAGAAACTTGGATCTCTTCCTTAATACTTGGTGTCTGTGCAAAGCTTAAGCAAACTCAGAGTTAAGACCTCCAAATGTTTTTGTGTTCTATTATAAATAAAACAAATTGTGTGATATGTGTGTGTCATCAGCATTGATTTACCTGTACATCCTCTAATTCAGGGATCTTCAAACGTGGCCTTTTTATGACTTGTGGACTTCAACTCCCAGAATTCCTCAGCCAGACACGCTGGGAGTTGAAGCCCACAAGTCATAAAAGGGCCATGTTTGAAGACACCCTACTCTAATTTAATCTCAACTTCCAGTGGGAATAAAACTCTGATGTAATTAGCTCTGAGTCATTTCCTAATTAAATGTATTTACGTTTGATAAATTATCTCAAGTTATTCTGGTCTTTAAGATGTTCCAGTAGCCTAAAGCGAAGCCCTGCTAAAGAAAAAATATTATTATTATTATTATTATTATTATTATTATTATTATTATTATTATTATTATTATTATTATTATTATTATTATTATTATTAATAATAATAATAATAATAATAATAATAATAATAATAATAATAATAATAATAATAATTTTATTTATATACCGCCCTTCTCCCGGAGGACTCAGGGTGGTGAACAGGGCAAATATATAAAAATACAAAAATACAAAAGTTAAAAGGAATTAAACATATGCCCAACTAAAAACAGTGAATACAAATATTAAAATAACAATAAAAAAACCCACCCATCCCCCATCAGGCCAGGCCGGCTTGTTCAAATAAGAATGTCTTTAGATCGCGACGGAAGGAGCGAAGGTCGGCCGCCATCCGGAGCTCAACCGGTAACCGATTCCATAGCTCCGGGGCGCCCACAGAGAAGGACCTCCCCCTGGGGGCCACCAATCGACATTCTCTGATCGGTGGCACCCTGAGGAGGCCCTCTCTGTGGGAACGCACAGGGCGGAGGGAAGTTGATGCCGGCAGCAGGTGTTCCCTAAGGTACTCTGGACCCATGCCATGTAGAGCCTTAAACACCATTACCAGTACCTTGAATCTCACCCGGAAGACAACTGGTAACCAATGCAGCTCACGGAGCAGAGGTGTAACATGGGAGTATCGGGAGACTCCCAACACAACTCTCGCGGCTGCATTCTGTACCAGTTGGAGCCTCCGAGTGGTCCTCAAGGGCAGCCCCATGTAGAGAGCATTGCAGTAGTCCAGACGAGAGGTCACGAGCGCGTGAGTGACCGTACATAAGGCATCCCTTATATGGTATAGCAAGATAAACTGAAACTGAAGTCAATGCATTTGATTGCTATGTTGTGGTTTTGTGGCAAGAAGGGACTGTAGATGGCACACCTCTAAACTTTCAAAAAGTTTTAATGGAAAGTTCTCCAGTTACCTGTTCTTGCAGGGAACTCCTAGATTTCTCCAACTCAATTGTACCTAGTGCAATTTTAGAATTTAAAAATGTTAGAAATTCTAAATTAGAAATTTTAGAATTTTAAAATTTAGACTTTAGAATTTAAGTGAGGTGACTGGCGTTAATGGGGCCATCCATGCTAGGCACAGTTGGGTAGATGAAAACGCCTGGAGTGACATACAGAATAACACAAAACACTTGGGACAGAACAGATGACTCGATTCAACATACTGGTTCTTTTTACTGTCAAACATTAATTGCATTTAATTTTAATATATTTTCATGTATAGATGGAAACCATTTGTAGAGTTGCTGAAGAAAGTCCAAATTGGAATGAACCCTGCTTCTCTTGTTTGTAAAAGTAAGGAATTACCTGCCATTTCTCAGCATATTAATCAATTAATATGATAATATGTTTTACGTTCCTGTAGAATGTTTTAAGATACTACACATTTGTTTATGCTAAGTTTCTTCTATTTACAAGCACCCTGAAGATCAGAAGAGAAAAGTAACGATGATCCTGGTTTCATGTAAACCTTACATATATTCATATAAACTTCCCTTAGAATGGGCATATATTTTCTCCAAACTAGGAAGTGACCTTTATTTTAGGAAGAAAGGTCATCATGTTGTTCCCTAATAAAACTTTCTATTAATGCCTAAGATTGGCTATAAAATGCTTGCATATAAACAAATCTAAATCATTTATTTTTCTCTCAAGTTAATAGAAAGTTTACTTTCCAATGCCTGTAATTCATTAATGTTATATCCTCCAGATCTTTTTGTTAAGTAGCCATTTTTGCAATGTCTTCTGCAGACCCTACAATTCACATCACTAGAATTTTGGAAAGTTTTGTAATTTATTTATTTATTATTTATTTATTAATGGGATTTATATCCCGCCCTATCTCCCGAAGGACTCCAGTGTTACTTAACTATGGCTGTCATACAGTTTCACAGTTTATGATGCCAGCTTAAGTGGCAGAACTCCAAAACCTCCCATATTCAGTCATAAGTCCCATTTTGGCCATTGGTTTGTCTCAGTCCATTTACTCTCTCATTTCACTTCCGTCCTGCTAATTTGAGTGCTTTGACAAAATAGTTAATTATGTTCTCTCTTTTCCTAACATTTGATCATTTGTCTTGGCATGGATTCAAATTTGACATACAACCAGAAATTATTAATAATTCTGCCACACAATTTTCTTCTAAATGGAATATCTGGCAAGACAGAATTTGGACAATTCTGTTTACTCTTAAACTGAAGTTTGACCTCGCAGTCTAAAACAAGTTTCAACAAGTTAGATTTTTTTTGGCATGCATCCAATACAACAACTTCATGCAAGAATAAATGTTTCGGTGGCTTTATTCTACATTCCTATGGTGGTTCTCTTTGCAATACGTAAATATTGTCTCAGCTGGTACAGTCAATCCAACATGGAGCCTGAATGAATAATGCAACTTCACCCAAAGAAAGGTGAAAAATCTTGTCTAGATAAAATTCAGGTTAGACAATACTATTAATAATATGACCATTCATGTTAACAGCATGTTTCATATATGACAGTTCGATGAATATTTTTTAAAAAAATCTGAAACATGAGAATTGAAGTCATTCTGTAAACATGAGAATTGCATTTTCTGCAATTGCTTTTCACTACTTTATAAGTCATAGTGGAAATTATCTCTCTTATCTAGCATACTTTCGCCATGCTCCATGAAGTTTGCCCTTTACTTTCTCACACTCTGTCATACTGAAAATAGAAGAATAATGCTTCTAATGTAGTTTCTTCCAACCCAATGCCCAAAAGATATCTTAGGATTGCAATCCCATTTGCTCTAAGAATTCTAGGAATTGTAGCTGCATCATGTCTGTAGGACATGTGTTGAGGAAGGGCACTGGGACTTTATTCCAAAAAGCTGTGGTGGTGCAGTGGTTAGAATGCAGTATTGCAGGCTAACTCTGCCCACAGCCAGCAATTTAATCCTGACCACTCAAGGTTGACATAGCCTTCCATCCTTCCAAGGTCGGTAAAACGAGGACCCAGATTGTTGGGGTCAATATGCTGACTCTGTAAACTGCTCAGAGAGAGCTATACAAAGTACTGTGAAGTGGTATATAAGTTTAAGTGCTATTGCTATTGCTATTATTCCCAATAATGCTGCAGTCTTATGACACCTCCTCTATCTACTGTTGTTAAACTGTGAAAGACCATCCACAAAGCAACCAGTCTAATACTACTCTCATCTTCGTTGACTTCTCAGACCATTGCAATACATCTGTTAGGAACAATTAGAACAGTTGGGCATGTGATTTACAGACCACTGGTAGAGAGATGGATGTGAAACATTGAGTTAGATGGTGCATTAATCTAATTATGTTTGAGAAAGCTCTCTGGCATATTTAATATTCAGGGGATGACTAAATGCAAAGGTGAGCCAATTGCAATCATTGCTACAGAAACCGATCAGGATGCAACAGTTGGCCTTGAACTTTAACCATCTGGCTATAGGCAAAGCAGCTGTCTTTCCAACGAGGAACGCTTTTCATTTCTGGGACTTGATTCATGCTTTTCCCATTGTTTAATTTTATGCTGTACAATCTGGTCTTCTATCCATAATGTCCAATCAATACGAATGACAAACTACAGGATTTAACTGAAGGATACGAAAACTGAAATGGAGAGAAATGTGGGAATGGGATTATGTTATAATGAAAAAGGACAACTCTTACAAGGTTGACAGTTTAAGGGGGAAAAACACGAACAAGCCTCCATAAGTAATTACAGCAATAATTGAAGTGCCATCATCATCTCTGTAATTATACATTTGCCCTGCCTTCCCTCCTATCATTATCTTTTCATTTCTCTTTTGAAAAATGGTCACTGTTCTCCCTTTTTATTAGTTCGAATTGGTTTGTCATTGAAAAGCCCCTGTTCAGGGTTTTCTTAACTATTACATCACAGTCAAATAAATTTAAATTTTCAAAAGCTGAATTGGGGAATTTGTAGGTGCCCAACAACTCATGATGTTGATATTTGAAGTTCATCAACATCTCTACAAGCTCAGTACAGCACCATTTTTTATCTTATACTATTACAATCATATCAGGAATTATTAAGCGTTCATACTATTGGCATTTATCGCTTCAGAAGTGTCTTCCTATCACCTTTGAGAGAAGCCGATCCTTGATCATTTGAGACATTAAACTACTCTTTCAACTGCATAAGTAAAAACTTCATAATTGTTTCCATCTTAGGAAGAAACGAGGGGAAAAGTGAAGATAATTCTCAGGTACCGTAAAATCCCTATTGATAATTCCACAAACTCTTAATGGAAAATTATGCATTACTCATTATTTAATTCATTTAATTATTTTTGATACCACTTCCTATACTAAGACTTCTCATTCATAAAACAGTAATATTGTTTATAGTTTTATTAACACAAATTATTTAGAAATCTATGTATATCCTCTTTCTGTCTACTACAACCTGTCAGAATATATAATTTCCAGTGTAAAATATGAGATTAAAAACTCAGCATTATCTAGGAGAGCCTCCCCCCAGCCTGGTGCCCTCAGGAAGAATTTCAATTTTGGTCCAGTTGTTAAGAGTTGAAGATGCCAAATGAAGAAGGCTGAACTTGGATGTTCATAGAACCCAAAATGCTTGCATCATGCAAGTGACCTTGTCACAGAAGCCACAAATTTGATATGTTGATTTTAATGAATAAATTGTATATAATAATAATTACTAAATATTGGGAGGAGCTCTAACAGTGAACTAAGTACAGTTCTTCACCACAATTTTATTATGAGAGCTGACAAACTTCTGACAATATAACATGTTCCTTTGAAGATTAAAGAACAGAATAAACTTCAAACTGCTAATCCATGGAATTCATATGACGCCAGTAATTCTGAAGAACAAGAGGCCTGGATAGACCGGTTCAGAAAATTGGAGAAAGCCCTTTATTTATCTGATGTCAAAAACACAGGTAAGGCTGATGCCTCCCAAACAAGGTTCTGCTTAATTAACATCACTGAAGATCGATGGCATATTTTACTTTCTATCTGCATAAGCGCATCTTAGTCATTCAAGCAAATTGTAATCCTTTTCAGGCATTAATTTCTGTAATTCTGAGAATGACAGAGGCACAACGGGGCTGTGCACATTGGCCTTGATCATGTCATCATACGTGCTGCCTGCTCCAGGACTACGTTTCCATGCTGTGTATGTTCTGAAAAGGACCTTGATCGGGTCCTTAATGCATGGAGGTTGATCTTATTCAGGGGACAGAGAACCTTTGGAAGAAATTGCTAAAAAGTAAAAGTGCTCTCCTCAGCCTTTGCAATCTGCACTGTATGGAAACAAGCAGGATTTTAGACACAGATCAAATTAAACTTTATTACCACTACCACCATAGAATAATACATTATAAATAGGAAGGAAATAATACGATGAGGAAAGGCAACCATACAAAGTCCATTGTAGTACCGGTATAATCAGATTCCACAGTAGATACCAAGGCCAGTATAAGGAGAGAGCCAAGACTGTAAAAATATGTAACTGATAAACCAAATCTAAGTATAAATTAAGAAATAATTTTGCTGGAAAGCTGGCAGCCCAGGTTCGAGATCCAAGCGTGAGGCAACGGGCTAAACTCCTGTCCTCGCCCCAGTTCCTGCCAACCTAATTTAATTTAATTTAATTTAATAATTTGATTTCTATACCGCCCTTCTCCCGAAGGACTCAGGGCGGTGAACAGGGCAATACACAATAAAAATCAGATACAAAAATTAAAAAACCATTAAAAACCAATTAAACATCATGCCCATAAAATCAATACATATTAAGTTAAAAACTAATTTTAAAAACCCAACCCCATCCCGTCAGACCAGGCCAGCTTGTTCGAAAAAGAATGTTTTAAGATCGCGCCGGAAGGAGCGAAGGTCGGGGGCCGTCCGGAGCTCAACCGGTAAGCTGTTCCAAAGGTCTGGCGCGCCCACAAACCTAGCAGTTTGAAAGCATGCAAATGTGAATAGATAAACAGGTACCTCTTCAGTGGGAATGTGACAATGCTCCATGACATCATGCTGGCCACATGATCATAGAAATGTCTTCTGACATCGCTGGCTCAATGGCCTTGAAACAGAGATGTCTACTGTCCTCTGTAGTCGGCAACAATTAGTGGAGTAACATCCTCAGGGACTCCTTTACCTTTTTATTCTACCTTTCTATCCCCACTGCGGCTGAATCATTCCAGATGGGGGCATTTTTCACATCTCCCCCTCATTAAAAAGTGAATAAGAATTGAGCATAGCAGTCATAGTAATTCCTATAACGCTAAACTATGCCTTGATGTTATACTGAATCTCTTCAAGGCTATGCACAATAAGCTATTACATCTGATTTGTCCAAATAGAAAAAACATTTTTTTATGAACTACAGGCAAGCTGGAAAAAGAAAAGGCCAAGCGTTTGATCCATAACTACAATCAAATTTATGACCTGTGCCTTAGTCCTCTAAAAATTGATAAAGCGTTTCGGCCTTTTCGTTATGGTCAAGATATGCCACTGGAACCCTTACTACAATACTTGAAGGAGCTTTAATCGCTACTGAGAGAGAGTTTTCTCATGGGTGTCTACCCACTGAAGTTCTTGCTAATTCAATACATAAGCATTCCTACTTTTAATTTTCAACTGTAATAAAATTATACGTATGCATACTGTAAAAACAAAAGTAATACTTTTAAATAAAGCTCTCTGTGTGAAGTATACTTGAACAAAGTGTGAATTTTATGTATCACCAAATTTGACAAATTTTCAAAATTTGTTTTCGAAAACCATCTCCACAGCAAAGAATTACTATTCATGTCTTCTGTTTGCTTTGTTATTTGTAATAATACAACTCAATTCAATCCTCCCAAAAGTAGCAAAATAGTTGTAGGAAATTGTTTGGACAATTCATTTCCCAGATGGCAGATTCATCCAGAGGAATTTTCTAGATAAAGATTCAGGTATGCCTGCAATGTATGGTAAGAAATTCAAGATGGTGGTCACAATGCTGAGAGCAAAGCTCTGAATATATTTTTTATGTGTATTGTACATGTGATACACATTAACAACAGGGAGAGTTTAAATCACACTGTGGACCTCTTGATTTAGGAATAAAATGGAGTTTCTGTAACTTAGCTCCTAATATCAAAATACAGGTAGTATTTACACTCTGATGCTTGACAAATGGTTCATAAGGGTCATGTGATCCCCTTTTGCAACCTTCTGACAAGCAAAGTCAATGGGGAAGCCAGATTCACTTCACAACCGTGTTACTAACTCTGCAATGATTCACTGAAACGTGGCAAGGAAAGTCATCAAATGGGGCAAAACCCACTTAACAAATTTCTCACTTAGCAACATAAATTTCAGGGCTCAATTGTGGTAGTAAGTTGAGGACTACCTGTATACAAAAATGTTTATTATAGAAATAGGTTACTTTTTTTAAAAAAAAAAAGTAGAGATAATAAAATGAGGAATGTTCATTATAAGGATGGATGGATTCTCCTCAGTTGCTGCTCTCCAGATTGTCATCTTGGCATTCTCTAGCTTACAGGACTCCGGAGTTTGGCACCAAGTGGTGCCTCAGCAACATGTGCCAGAAGAGCCTATTGTTTCACTTACAACAACACAAGATAATTACTTACTGTGTGCTGAGCCCTTGCTTGAGGGTTCTAAGTACAAGCATGAAAATGTTCACCACAGCCTCGACCTTGAAATGGACCCCAACAAAACGGGTCCATCGTGAAGGTCAAATTTATTTTTTAATATGAATACTTTTGAGGAAGATCTGAAAGCCTTGAAAAGAGTGGGGCCATTTTCCAGAATTCATAGCACTGTGGGAAATTTGGAAAGCTTTGCTACCGTGTGACAGCAATGAAGTAGCAATACAGTATTAGAGCTGGGAAATGTGTTAATGCTTGATGATGCCCTGAGAAACAAGTGTTTGTGTACCTCATAAATATCTTAATATATTGGGGTTTTTTAAAACCATGAGTTAGATGCCTGATATAGTTGCATTACACATTTCAAGAGTGAACTATTCCTTCCCTGTAGCTTTAAGGAACTGAAGATTTTTCCATCTGTGTATCCTGCTTTCCCATCTGTTCTCAAAGTCTGACACTTGTGTTCAATATGTTTACAAATAGCAATTTAAAAAAAGAATTCCAATAGTGAAACTATTTGCTTTCTAAAATAGAAGGAAGGAAGTTTTTTCGTTGTGAGGAATGTTCCCAAACTGAGGAATAGGTTAGGTACAGAGTATGAGAGAGTGACCCTTACTATATATTTATAGGTATATTTAAATTCAGGACTAAAATAATCAAATTAAAAATAATTTTAAGTCAGTCCTATAATTCCTCTGGCTTAGGTATGGCCAGGGACAATTTTGAGTTGACTCCCCAAAATTTCAGGAAGACTAACATAGGCCCTTTTTTCAAATTAAAACATGTGTAACAATCCAATCTGTTCTATCAGCTACCTTTTGAACAAACAAGAAGACTGTGGGGCAGGGATAGAGGTGTCTTGCTATGGAACATATTCAATCAACAGTAATTGGTTGCGCTACTACTTGATTTATACAGCTCTGATTAAAATCCAAGTTTGAGAAGAATTTGGGGCTTATAATATTCACTGTTTTATTATTCCCTGAGATCCTAAAATATAGTTCCTAGGAGCATCACTACCAATAAAGCCATTTTAAAGTTTGGTTTGCTGCAGTGGTTAAAGTGTCCTAGGAATGAGAAGAGTAACCTCAGCCACAGAAGCTCACTGAAGGACATCAAGTCATTCACTCTCTCCCAGCTCAACCCATGTGGTTCAGATAAAATGGAGATTTTCATGTAAATTGATCCTGGCTCAAGCCGTTGGAGAAAAGATGGGGTATAAATCTAACAAATATATTAAGGCCTCCATGTCTAGTATACAAGATTGCCCAATAATTTAGCTCTTGAAACTTCCTCTCAGACTTTGGATGAAAAGCTGTTGCCGATCGTGGTAGGGGAAGGAACAGAGCGAAGGCACTATATATTCCTTCTGTGCCAAGAAATGGAGTATTCTCCTCCCCATTTCAAATATGTAGAACTCCTGCTGTTGATATAAGCCAAACATCTGCTCTGGCTGTTCAGAATTCCTTAGCAGCCGTCGCCTTCCTGTTCATCACCAGAATTAGGATTTAGAATAATTGCGTTGCCAAAAACACCCCTTCTGAAACATGTGAAAAGTCCAGTTGCATTTCGGGCGGTCTAGTCAGGCCCTGCAGCTGTTAGCATAGCCACAAATCATCTGCCTCCCATTTTGCAATTTAAAGATGTCTCAAAAAGTAAGATACGTTGTTCCTAAAAAGTTCCACATTCTGTTCTCTCTGTCAACCCATCCTTTTTAATGCCAATGATTCATTAGCAGCCTAATAGGCGTCTCACGCTACATGGTGTGCCCGTGCCAGAAGGGCATATGTCCATGGCCATGTGCTTGAGACAGATAAGTACATAAACAGCATATTGGCACCAGACAGACATCTGTGCCTGGAAAAATGCATATGATATATACGTGAATGACATTTTAACTTTAATTAATCCATGGAGCTTTGAAAAGCAAGCTCAGCTCATCTTTTTAGTAAATATCAGCAAGATGTTTTTTTTCTTTTCTTCCCCCCCTCCCCCCACACCCAGCAATATGTCTGCAATGTTTGAAAGCCACATTAATAAATTTAGCCTGCAACTTCAGATAGGTAACTCAGTGTGAAATATCTACAATTATGTCTCAGGTAGTGAATGTTGAATTGAATAAACTGCAAAACAGATAATAGAACCTCTGTGCAGAAAAGCTAATCAGCCAGCTCTTAGTGGCTATCCCAAAAGATGAACAGGTTCAAATTTACTCAGTGCTGGTCCCTTCAAACTTCTCTGCAAACAGGGCAGAAAGCCCAAGTCATGAACATTGGCGATGCCTCCTATATGGCTTCATAACTGTGTCTTTTTTTTCAACATTTAACACAATGCCATGGTCATTTTCAGTAAACAATGTCATTAGTCTTGGACAGTGCTAATGTTGAAGATGAGAGATAATTTTTGTCAAATGGTTGAGGCACCGGATCAGGGGCATAGAAACTTGAGTTCTAATTTTATTTTAGACACAGAAACCAGTGGGATGACCTTGGCCAGTTGCTCATCTTAGCTCTGGGAAGAATTCAGTAGCATATGCTGCCTTGAAAATTGCACGGATTTGTCCGTGTATTCACCAGGAGCAAAATCTTCCTTGAAGGCCAAATAAAACCCCAGAATAAAGCTAAAATATACAGTACAGATAGTCCTTGACTTACAACCTGTTTAATGATCGTTCAAAGTTACAATGGCACTGAAAAAGTGACTTATGACCGTTTTTCACACTTACGACCATTGCATGGTCATGTGATCAAAATTCAGATGCGTGGCAACTGGCATGTATTTATGACGGTTGCAGAGTCCCGGAGTCATGTGATCGCCTTTTGTGAACTCCTGACAAGCAAAATCAATGGGGGAGCCAGATTCACTTAACAATTGTGTTCCTGATTTAACCATTGCAGTTATTCACTTAACAACTGTGCAAGAAAAGTCATAAAATGGGGCAAAATTCATTTAACAACCAGCTTGCTTAGCAATGGAAGTGTTGGGCTCAGTTGTGGCCATATATCGAGGACTACAGAGGATAGTTGAAGATAGCTGCTACCGTCTAATTTGAAATTTGAAATTGCAATGAACTAAATAATAATAATAATAATAAAGTATCAAAATGCAGAGGCACTTTCAGATGTTTAGCCCTTTCTTGAGGGAGGGGGCATGACTGTTGCTCTCCGCTTTGTTCTATAACTTTTTTTTCCTGCTGGAAACCAGCTCTCAATTTTTGGAAAGAAGCCCCACGTGGACCTTTTCAGTGGCCTGGTGGCCTAAATCAGCACTGAAGAACTGAGATCCATCAATTGTTGTTCAACAGACCCCGCCAGGGGTGGTATAACCAGTAACTGACTCGTTACTGGAATAACTTGCTGATCTTTTCTTCCCGGTGGTTGCCAGTACCAGAATTTTACAAAAGGAGGATGGGCAATCAAGTAAGGAAATGAAGAAGAAAGAACCTTTATTATTTTCTCCTCAGTGGTAAGTAAACTAAGACAAAATAGAACCTGCTATTTTATTAATACGTTTGTTTGTATTAATGCCTGGGAACAATCCTATTTCAGACACTTACTGTATCAGCCAGAGTACACATAAGGAGAATAGCTAATTTTAATAATATTTTTGTATGCATATTGTAAGCCTTTTTATATATTAATGCTTTTGTCAGTATTATTTTGCTTTTAGAGTACCCTTGAGAAAGGAATTCATTTTCAAAACAAGCTGGGGTCCAATAAAATCATTTTTATTGGCACCCAGGATTCCTCCCTCCCTCTTTTCTTAGTGCCAGAATGAAAATTATCTGCAAATCTGGAGTTTGCATAAAATTGTCTGATTGAGAGCCACACCGAAGCTATTCTTGAATTATATCGTCCCCATTTGCCATCAAATATACAGAACAAGCCAGTAATGAATTATCTCAAGCTGTAATGAAGTCCATTCCATCCCGTTGGAAGGAAGGTTGAATAAATTTTCTTGTCCTGACAAGCTGAAGATGATGCCTCTTATTTTAAAAGTTTACTATGCAAACATTTATAGTCACATATTATGCAGATGTTTGCAATAACTCTTAAATAACTCTGGCTCCCCGATGAGACTTTTATGTAGCTGGAACGGATGGCATCTTAGCCCCAATCTGGCTCTTATACACACAGAAGAAGGCTGCCTACTCTCATCTCTCATGCTGGCTTAGCGTAGAATGATCTTGATGTTCAAATATGACCTATGAATGCAAAAATCCCACCCTTCTAGACTCAGAATGGGTAGTGCTACCAAAAACCAGAACTGCAAGACTTCTGATAACCAATAAATGGCAGCAAAGAGATAGAAAGAAGCCACTATACTGCCGCCCGGTGGTCAAGCTAGCTTTTTCAGCTCAGATCTGATGACCCTAACTTTAAACAGTCAACGATTAAGCTGTCTCTTGTAAACCAACCTTGCAGAATTGACCTGAGTGCTGTTGGATGTATGGGTCCCATGTAACCAGACAGTCTTATGCTTCCCCTCCTCTGTATATAGTTGGATGGAGATGTGGCGTTCATCCCAGCCCTTTCTTTTGAGGCATGTCTTTCTGTCTATATTTGAGAAGTTTCTTCACTCAATGTAGCTCTAAAGGCAGCCCGAGAATGAAAGTGTGTTATTCTAGAACAGCCTGGCTGACTGGGAAATTCTTGTAATGAAAGTCCACACATCTTAAGGTTGCCAGGATTGAGAAACACTGCTCTATAAATTACATGTCATTGCAAAGCAAGATGCTTTCTTTTTATGAATGATTTAATGCCATGCATTTGTCTTTAATTTCATACCTCCTATTTCTGTAAAGCCTTGCAGACTTTGGGCAACGGCTATCTTTTTCTTTATCTGTTTGCTGTCATGTAAAAATAATTGTGCGTGCAGTTTAGATTTGATAGCATTGAGTTCAAAGTGGGAAAACATTGGTTGGTTTGTGGCAAAAACAGTACAAGAAAAATATACATAAAATCAGACAGATTTTGCTTCATTCCAAATTTGCAGGAAATTAAGGTGTGGTTTTTTTGTTTGTTTGCTTGCTTGCTTAGCACGTACGGATATGAACTCCTTGAATTTCCTTTGGTATGAAAACAATCCCACTTTAATTTAAATGTTTAGATTTAAAGAAAATATTACACTTAATTCGGAAGAGCTGCTTGAATAATCTGTTAAATCAAAATTTGTAACCGTCTTGCTGTTCAAATGTCAAGAAAAATGGATTGCGATTACTCATAAAACAAATGGACCTAGGCAACATTAAAACAATGGGCTTGATGGTAGCTAATGAATTTCCCTTATTTTTAGTATTTATCTATAATCATGTTTGTTATTTATTTGGTACACCTAACAAATAACATGGGAGAAATTCAACCCATTGTTTCCATGACAAAAGTGCCATCAGTGCAGGTTTAAACCACAAGGGGGCAGTATTTCCACACTGTAAAGCAACATTTTATTCCACAGTAAGAACTGTTGACAACTAAGACTGCAATCACATTTCTCTGAGAGTAAAGTCCAGTGAGATTTACGACTGCATAAACATGCATAGAACTGCACCTTACGTTAGCATGATTTAACTGCTAATTGTTCTTTAACTTTCAGAAAGTTTTAAAAACTACTTCCTAAAATTAAAAACAACGTGCTAAGAGCTGGGCATATATGCAAGAAAATATAGACATTTAGAGACTACATAAGGCAATCAAATTTTGACAAAAACCCCCATGTAGGAAAAATAGGGACAAGCAACCGGTTTATTGGAAAAATTAAACTCAAAGCTCAAGAAAAACTATGGAATAAGATCTGAAAGGATATAAAAAATGTAGTGGGCAAGTCCTTCTGCTCCATCTTCTTTTGACAAAGCATGTTGCTTGATTACAGAGGTGACCAAGGCCCTATAGTTCACAAGAGGTGAATTCCCTCCATCAGTATATCCATGTCTAGCTTTTAAACTCTGGTTGGGTCCATCAGACTGGTGTTTTTCAGAATTAGAAATGGGGCTAAAAGATCTTTCACTCACACCATAATTAACTGCAGCTTCTCTGCAATTAAGACTAGCTTTTAGAACATTTCTTCCCAGATAGAGAAGATAGTCTAAGGATAGCCAATACTTATGGTATTGATAAATAGCCTAATCAACAAAATACCAAGAACGCTCTTACCAACACTGAAAGGGCAAGCAATTAGTGTATAAAAATGACAAACCCAACTCTCTTCTAGGACTGATGATGTTACTAGTTTGGCAAAGAAACACCTGCAAGAAAACCACCAAGCTCAGAGAGCATCAAGGATCCCATAATAATCCATAGATATTTTACTTTGAACTAGGAAAGGATAAAATAAATTGGACGTAGCAATAAAATTATGACCTCTTATATGCATTTGTTTTATAAAGGATGCTTCAAATACCAGCGCCTGCCTTGGTAGGCTCTGGCACAAATAGGTCCTCACAGATTCTGGATTTCTTGTTGCTTAATCACCACCAATTGCTTCCTGGTTGTTCTATTACAGGATTCTCCAAACTTGACAACTTTTAAATTTGTGGATTTCTACTCCCAGAATCTTAAAAGTTGCCAAGTTTAGAGATCCCTGTTCACCACCTTGAGTTGGAGGTTCTGAAGTTCAACCTACCTACGTTATTTCACGCAAATAGGATTGTCTCCACTAAGGAAACAACTCTAATTGTTCCAGTTTAGAAAATATCTACATTTTGAGACAAAATTATTCAGGGCCAATAAGCATTTCAAATAAAAGGTTGTAATTCTTGTCTCAAACTGTTTCTGTTCCTGAATCTGGGGCATGAGGAAGAGCAGAGGTTTCGTTTTTAGTTTTGTGTTTGTTGTTTAGCAAAAGGGTCTGTAAAAATTGGGAATAAAACTCTTAAAGTATGTTACTAATTAATTCTGCAGGGCTAATGTCCCAGCTGCACCAAAGAACATTCATCCTGAAGCAATAATTGTTACAATAGATTAAAAATTTATCCATTCATATTTAAATCTGCATGCTGCTTTTCTATCCCTAGTTCCACAATTAGTTCTTAGCAAGGAACAATATATTAAGAGGCCCAAGTCATAAAGCATAGAAAAGACTGTAATAGCAGCTGCAGCCACTTTCTCCTATTAATAATAAAGAACAATATAAATCCCCACTATAAATCTCAACCATTCCCAAACTCTTTGCTAATTTTCCAGTGCCAATATATTGAAGTAGAGGTAGGTAACTATAGCCCTTTCATGTCCTGGGGACAACTCCCATGCTGCCTCAGGAATTCTGGGAGTTGAAGTCCACAGGTTATAAAGGAGCCATAGTTGCCCCCACCCCTGCTGTAACTGGTATTACTGCCTGAAGGTATCTTGAAAATGGTGGGTTGTCCCTTGGAGCTGCAATACAGCATATCACAGTGATGATTTCACTAACTAAACCTAGAGTTTGCACAACTTACCTTTCTAGTACATAGGTCTGAAACTCAGTGGTCTCTTAATTTTATTGCACTTTTGCCCCAGTCCACAATATTTTACTATTCTCATAGATAACTAAACTACTATTCATGCAGATGTACACCTTTTGTTAATAGAAAATGGATATTGTAAGATTCCATCAATACATTTTCATGTGCGACTTTTACATTTTGAGGAAGGGTGAGGTGTTTGCTTTTTGATTCCATTGATGCTGTTTTGGGTCTCAATATTACTTTTAAGGATTTCTCAGCTCAAAACGGTGCTAACCTATGTTTTCAAATTTTTAGAATTCACATTCAGAGGGGGGCTTGAGTCTGAAAGAGTAGTTGAGGTCACTGGGTGTCCAATCCTGATCTAGAATAATATAGTTTAAAATTTTCTATTAATCTTTCGTTAAGAATTTCTCTAGTTTAGAAATTCTTTTTGGAACAGCATAGAAATAATCTGAGTGCAGAAAGCAAAACTGAGATTCATACATTTAGGTGGCAGCTTTGAATGAACATGTGAATTTTACTCATCCTTGGTCCTAATTGGGGTCTGGTTAATTTCAGATTATGTCCTTTACATTTAATAACCACATGGGAGGTATAGGGATAAGAGCATCTTTTTGGTAGGGAGAGAGATGATTATGTTTAGATATTATGTACCAGGAAATTAGCTCCTTGATATGATAGGAGGACTCGGTGGCTTCAATGATCCTAAGCAAGATGCTTTGTGACTTGTCCATTCAGGCAATAAGAACAAGCCCAATTCAATTACATTCAACTGACCCAAACTTTTCCCTCATAAATCAACTGAATTTTAGAAAATGCATTTTTAAAAATCTGAGAGATTCGGCTATATTAGCATTGCTTTTCTTCTTCTTTTGGACATCAACTTCTCTCCTCTTCCTCCTGATTGTGAGAACTTGTCAATTAAATTTGTGGTAAACGTATGCTACAGTTGTTAGGAATATGCACTTGGTTTGACAACACACATTCGATTACAAATACAATATAAACTAATTAAAGACCATAACATTAATATCAATTTTTAATGGCAATATAAAACATCTTGAAGAATAAAACCAGGTTTATAAAGTAGTGCAAATTATTTTTATACTATTTCTGTACAGTTCATTTTCTTTGCACAAATACAGACATATATCATACACATTAGAACCTGAAAAGTCTAACCCAAAATATCTCACACTTACTACTATTAAAAGAGAAAACAAATAATTAGTAGTGCGGCTCAGTGGGTTAGGACGCTGAGCTTGTCGATCAGAAGGTCGGCAGTTTGGCGGGTCGAATCCCGAGTGCCGCGTAACAGAGTGAGCGCCTGTTACTCGTCCCAGCTTCTGCCAACCTAGCAGTTTGAAAGCATGTAAAAATACAAGTAGAAAAATAGGGACCACTACGGTGGGAAGGTAACAGCGTTCCGTGCGCCTTTGGCGTCTAGTCATGCCGGCCACATGACCACGGAGATGTCCTCGGACAAGCGCTGGCTCTTCGGCTTTGTAACGGAGATGAGCACCGGCCCCTAGAGTCGGAAACGACTAGCATGCATGTGCGGGGGAACCTTTACCTTTACCTTTAAAAGTATATCATCACAAGCAAATACTGGATAAAAACATATTTCATCTTAATAAAAATACATTAGTCTTTAAAGGAAGCTTTTCGCTGACTCTAAGAACTGCTTTAGTCAAATGAGACAGAAGCTTAAAAGCAAATTTCTTGTTAAAAATGTAATTTCTTTATATAGGTAAAATAACTTATTTTATACATAACCAGAATGTCAATGCATAAGTTATACCAGCATGTATTTTGGAATCTAATGAAAATATTCAGATAATCAATACAGGGAACACATTACTAAGTACCACCACAGTTAAATATTCTACATTATGAGAAATAGTACCAGTGACATAAAATCAATTAATTCACTTCTAATTGTAAAAAAAAAAGAGTGAATTTGTAGAATCAATTTAAAAAGAATCTAATTGGTTTAATTTTTGCTTTGCTGACTAAGAAAGAGGTATAAAATTCTGGATTCAATTGCTTTGATCAGTTATTTAAATTAGATTATTCAAAGGAGGTAGCTTATGTTTTGAAATAAGTGCTGTACCAAAAGGCAACTCCAAATTCAATTGCCAAGAGTTATTTCCAAAGGACTGTCCCCAGACTTTACATTTTATCATCCCCAATAATCACAAGAATAAACTGCAATATCATAAAAGTTATGTTACTGTTGAGCGTGGAAACACATAAATATATTTATGTGTATATGAAAGTGTGAGGCACCCACATTCTGCTAGGCTGCATAATCCAGTCCAGGATATGTACAGTTTATAGTCTACATGCATATGTAATTATTTTTAGCAATAATTTCACTAATATCACAGTTGAAAAGCATCACCTTTATGTCAATTCTTATAAAATGAAGCCATTAGTAAGACAGAGCTACAAAATCACAGACATGTTGATAGTATTAAACTAGTTTAGGATTACAAGCTAAACATGACTGAGAATATTGCTACCATTATAACTGAGAGCTGGTTATCAATTTTTTCTATCCATAAGTATTTGAATTTATCTTGAGTAAAGGAATTACATTCTAGATCTATTGCAGATGAACAGGTGAGACATTATATGCAAAAGAAAAAGAAATATTTTAGGGGCAGCAATAATTATATTTACTGAGCCATCTAATTTGGATTTTTTCTACTAATAAACTCAAGTTTTCTATTACATGGATTTTTAAAAAATAAAAAATGAGTTTGCTTCTATAAAAGCATGATTTTGAATCAAGTTACAGTAAAGACACAATTCTGAACTACTAAAAAGCTATGTTCTTTCCTGGTTCTTTAATACAAAGATGTGCAAACTGAAATACTTAAGCAGCAGAAACATACTGGCCAAAACGTAACTATTAGACCACAATCTAGCTCAACTGGTTAATGCAAACAGTTTTTGATGCTAGTCAGTCATAAATATTTTACGTTTCTTGCTTCCGATAAGATGAACTTCAGGTTTTTAATATTTTTCTATAATCTTGAAATTTGGTACAAATCTATTTACCAACAGTAGTCATGTTTTGTTTCCACAACACACATTACTGTGAATGAAATTGACTTGAGCAAAATTGTGATCTAGTGCGTGTTGGCTAGGACAATGAATGAAACAGCCTCTGACAACTATCAAATCCCAAAGCAGCAAGTGGAATGCAACCAAAGAACAAAACCTAAGAGACAATCAACAAACATGTAAATGCTGAGAACTGCAAACTGAAAAAAGTGAAATTATTTGACTATACATATAATTGCAATTGTGTGTGTACTTGTTTGAAAATAAATGTCACTGAGTTCATCAAGATTCCTGAGTCGTTATACCTATTGCAATACCATCAATTTTATTGTTTAAAATGAAACAAAAATGTCCCAAATGACCGCTACTTCAGTGACCCCTAGAATTTGCAACAGTGCTAAATGAGTGGTCCTTACAGCCAGTCCTTCAAGTTCTGGTTATTGCCTTACCGTGCCCTCGTGGTCACATGATCACAATCTGGGTGCTCAGCAACTGGCCGAGATTTCTTACCGTTGCAGCATCCTGCAGACATGAGTCTTCGGAGAAGGGCGGGATATAAATGGAATTAAAATAAAAATTATGATTTGCAACCTTCCCTACCGGCTTCTTACAAGCAAAGTCAATGGAAAAGCCAGCAGGAAGTTCAAAGTTGTAATTATGTGAGGCTCTCGCTTAATGATCTGCCTACTGCACGTTTAACAATGGTAACCAGGGAATGTGAGAACTGCCATCATAAAATGGCAGAATCATATGACATTATGGTATCATTTCACAACAAAAATCCGTCCTAATTACCATCACCGAGGACCACCTGTAGTCAGACGTATGGTATTGTATCTACACAAAACCATTTGACACTGAAGTTATTTGCTCAAGCCTCTTTTAAAATGCAAAAATAGTAAAACTATCACTCTAATTTCATTTATAAATGAACAATACAAAAACGTTATTAAAAAAATCCCAGCTTATAGGTTTCATCTTATTTGAGGTGCATGAGTTCAGGATTGTATTGCATTACAGTTTAATTTCAAATAGAGTAATTTCAACCTCTTCCATTCTGTTTAATGTGAATATGTGCATTTTCTTTTAATGGAAAATTTAAAGTTCTTGAACGCAAACGTACATTTCATTCCTTAATAAAAAAAACCTCAGGTGTTTGAAGTTCCTCCTAGCTTGATCAATATTGTGTCATGGTTTTTAAAAACTTACCTCCAAAACAAACTCAACTATTAAGAAAAAAAAATCTTTGTGTGTCAAAATAAGGATTAAATTATTCTAAATTTAATTACTTTTTGCTGAATGGAAGAAGGGCTTGGGGAGAACACATACAGCTTTACTGATTAAATCAATTATTTCACTCTACTTTGGCGAATATGGGATGAATGTCTTGCCATGAAACTTGAATAATATTCATGAATTTTCCAGTTGCAATGTTATTTAAAGAATAAACAAATATTAAAGAAAAAGAGCTGTGTAGACATATTACCAATGAAAAACATTCCTATTAAAGAATAAACTAACTTTAAAGAAAAAGAACTGTGCAGACATGTCACTAATCAAAAATATTCTTATTAAAACCAGCGATTAACCTGGAGTGAAAACTTTTTAAGTAGAACTTTAAATATGATGACAATTTACATACCTTTATATACAATACAATATAGAATGACAGCAAATATAAATCCTTTAAGAACTGCGCTTTTAAACATATCCCCAATCTTTTTAGAATCCCAAAGGAAACATCAACTGTCTCTTGTCCCAACGGTGGTTTTTCAAGAGGCAACTGGACTTTCTCATGTGGTTGTTTCTTTTTGAAGACGTTTGGCTTCTAATCCAAGAAGCTTCTTCAGCTTTGACAGGATGACAGGGAATGGGAGGATTTATATTCCTTGCTGACAGTTGGTCATTTGCTTTCTTCTATAGAGCTGCTGAGGCCACTTGAAGGGTTATCTGTGTCCACAAGATCACCTGAGTAGTTCAAATGGATGTGGAACTGTGTTCTAAGGAACTTCTTGGAACTGCTGAAAGGACTGTCTTGTAGACTGGAGATAGATGATGTATCCTCCCTCTCTGTTGAGAGGGCTGTTCACTTTTGACACAGATGGCCTCTTTGACCCCTCCTTCAAAGCAGAGGTCCTCTCTGTCCAAAATGTGGACTTTGTTTTCTTCAAAAGAGTGGCCTTTGTCTTTTAAATGCAGATGGACTGTTTGTTCTCCTATGTTGTGCCGTGGGTTTATGAAGTGGTTGTTTTGCTTCCCCAATGAACAGATTGCACATCTCACTGCATTGTACTGCATATACCATGTCGCTTAGTTTGTGTCTGGGTGTTTTATCCTTGGGCTGGACAAACCTCTGCCTTAGGGTATCCTTGGGTTTAAAGTGGGCACACATGTTGTGTTGGCTGAAGACCCTCTTGAGCTTTTCAGAAATTCCTGCAACATATGGAATGACAACATTGGTTCGTTTATTGTTCTCTTCTGTTATGGAGGAGCTCCTACTGGGTCTATTTTGGGATTTGATGAAGGCCCAGTTGGGATAGCAACACGTTCCAAGGGGTTCCTTGATGTGTTTTAGTTTGTTTTTTCTCCCATCTTTGCTGGTAGGCAGGCTTTCAGCTCAGTGGTGCAGGTTCCCATTTTGTGCCCCGGTGGATGGAGAGAATCAAAATGTAAATATTGATCTGTCTGGGTGGGTTTTCCATAAACTTCAGTGTTAAGGCTTCTGTCTTCTTTAATGTGTACTGCACAGTCCAGGAAGGCTAGACTATTTTCCTCAATATCTTCCTGCATGAATTTGATGTATCTGATATATATATCTGATACGTTTGGTGAACACTTCCCATTCCTGTGCTTTGATCTTGACCCAAGTATCGTCCACATACATATACCAGTGAATGGGTGGAATTCCTGTGAAGGACTTTAGGGCTTTGTGGTTTCTACCTCTTCCATGTAGAGATTGGCCACAATGGGGGACACAGGTAAACCCATGGTGCAGCCGTGTTTTTGTCTTTAAAAACCTTCATTTTATTTAAAATAAGTAGTGGTCAGGCGGAGGTCCAGCATGGCACATATGTGGTCTGGGCTGAGATTGGTTTTGTTACCTAAGGTGCTGTCTTGTAGCAGTCGTTTCTTCACTACCCCGACAGCTTCAGTTGTTGGAATGCAGGTGAAGAGGGAAGTCACATCATAGGAAACCATGGTTTCATCCGGGTCCAGTTTTAGTTTCTAAACCTTGCTGCTGAAGTCCTGTGAATTGTTGATGTGATTGGTGATGTTGCCAACTAGAGGAGCTAATGAAGTGGCTAGATGTTTTGCCATGTGGTAGTAGGTGACAAAGTTGATGCTGCTGAGAATTGGTCTGAGTAGAGTTCCCCATTTGTGGATTTCAGGGAATCCATATATGCATGGGGTGGCTTCCCCAGGATAAAGACAGTAATATTGTGGCTTGTCGATGACATTGTCCTTCAATAGGTGTTGCAAGAAATCAATGACGTTTTTCTTACAACTGCTGGTGGGATATCTCTTCAGAATCTCATACGTAGCAGTGTCCTTCAGAAGACTGTTCACCTTGGTCTTGTAGTCATCTGTGATCAAGATAAATGTGCATCTTCCTTTATTAGCTGGCAGGATGGTGATGTTTGGGTCTCTTCCTAGGGATATCACTGCTCTCCTTTCTTGAATTGTGAGGTTGGAACGGGGTGTTTGGCACTGGCCATCAGGAAATGCAGCCGTCCATCTGCACTTAAAAGACAAAGGCCACTCTTTTGAAGACAGCAAAGTCCACATTTTGCACATAGAAGATTGCTGGTTTGAAAGAGGGATCAAACAGGCCATCTATGTCAAAACTGGCCTCAATGACTCTCTAAAAGAATGCAAATGACCAGCGGTCTACAAGGAATATAAATCCTTCCATTCCCTACCATCCGGTCAGAGCTTCTTGGAGGAGAAGCAAAATGTCTTCAAAGAAAAACAAGAAAGTCCAGTTGCCTCTTGAAAAAGCACCTTTGGGACGATGATGACCTGGATGACTGAGAATCTCTATAGACATTTAAATGTCTCTTGTTTCTTATCATCTGGCTAAATTAGATTTAGCAGCATATAGATCCCATTTGTAAAATAGCTGATGTCCTGCATCATAGTTTATACTTTGTCTGACATTTTAAAACAGAAATAATAAAATAAATTAAGGACACTTTAGGGTAGACTATCTTCTATGACTTAATCTGACGATGTAGGTGGTGCTTTAACAGAGAGATTCCTTCGGGTGTTGGTCAGCCGCCGCTGTTGAGCAAGGAAAGACTGTGCAGGTGAGTACGAATGGCCTTCCTTGTGGACATTTAAAAGTCTGGATTCCATTCCTAGTTTATGAAATGCTAAACTCTGGAAAGAAACAAGATAAATTACTTAAATCCATGATTCTCTTCATTCAATCTGAAACAATGCTAAACCTTATGATGGCTGATGTCTACTCTATGGCTAAATTATTAATGCATACATTATTATTTTTTCTGGCTTATTGAAGAGATATACTGGCATAATCAACAGGCATTAAACATGCACAGGAGTCAGATAGTATGCTATATAATTGATTCACAAATTATGCATGATAATCCTGGAATAATTTCCAGAAACTGCTCTTCTTAAAAGGAGTATCACATTTGGAATATGACCACTGAAAAATGTATGACAATTATAGATTCCAGCACTCCAGGAATGGACAGTTTATAACACTCATAAGTTGTGGCCCCCAGCCCTCCACACCACCATTTGGCAACAAAACAAGAAGAACAATTTTTGGTGTTATTTCACACACGCATACCCTTCTGGGAGACATAGAGACCTAAAGGCCATTAAGCTGAATGCTCAGTATCTGCTATGGGACAACAAACAACAATACTGAGATCAAGAATAGCTGAAAAGTTGAATAACATTAAAAAAATCAAGTAAAATGTTAAGTAAAAATTAAGAATTTTACTTTGAAGGAAGAATGGAAGAGTGGAAAATCTGTCATAGGAAGCTGCTTCCATCAGTAGAATATATTTGGGCTTCACCCATGTTTACTAATGTTCTTTCCCATGTGCACAAGTACAGTAGCTCACCTGGTTATACCATGCAGATACAATTAACTTTTCTTCATGCTCCTGAATCCTGGCTGATTTACACTGACCCTAAAATGAATTTGTGGAAAATATAAAGTGAGTAGAAGAAATTAGATGACATTCAAAGCAATAAATTCATTACTATATCAATTTAATTTAATCAATTTAATTTTTAAAGCAACACATAAGCCTCAAAAAAAACCATTAAGTTTTACTGCTTTATATTATCTTCAGTAATAAATCCAGAGAGGGACGCGGTGGCTCAGTGGGTTAGGACGCTGAACTTGTCGATCAGAAGATCAGCAGTTTGGC
Organism: Vipera berus; assembly: GCF_964194415.1. Taxonomy (NCBI): domain Eukaryota; kingdom Metazoa; phylum Chordata; class Lepidosauria; order Squamata; family Viperidae; genus Vipera; species Vipera berus. The sequence continues at coordinate 67,691,026 of NC_138204.1, read as the reverse complement.
GGGTTGAATCCCGAGTGCCATGTAACAGAGTGAGTGCCTGCTACTCATCCCAGCTTCTGCCAACCTAGCAGTTCGAAAGCACATTAAAAATGCAAGTAGAAAAATAGGGACCACTACAGTGGGAAGGTAACAGCGTTCCGTGCGCCTTTGGCGTCTAGTCATGCCGACCACATGACCACGGAGACGGCCTTGGACAAGCACTGGCACTTCGCCTTTGAAACGGAGATGAACACCGGCCCCTAGAGTTGGAAACGACTAGCACGCATGTGCGGGGGAACCTTTACCTTTATAATAAATCCAGATTTTAATCACATTCCTTCTGGCCTAATTTTACCAATCTCTTATGGCAGTTCTTAGTTCATTACTAGCGTTTCTCAACCTGGGCAACTTTAAAAGGTATGGACTTCAACTCCCAGAATTCCCGTCAGCCATATTGGCTGGGGAATTCTAGGAGTTGATGTCCACACCTCTTACAAGTAGCCCAGGTTGAGACACACTGGTTGTTACCATTTCAAGAAGGAAAATACATTAAAATGGCTTCATATTGCTTTAGTTTTACTGCTTGGTTTTATGTTTTGTTCTATTGTCGTAAATTCCCGTAAAGGTTCACATGAGCAGAAAGCAAGCATGCATTTAATAAATATATAAATACACAGTTGCCCAATGGTAAGATGAGCGGCGTATAAATTCAATAAATAAATAATACCTCAAGTGTTTCAATTCTTTTGTCTTTTTCTGCCAACTGTTTTCTTAGCAACATTATTTCAGCAGACGCTGGTTTTAATTTGGGATCTAAAGTTTTTATGACCTGCAGAAAAAACATACATTATGTTTGCAATTATTCTTATCTAGTTACAAAATCAACTCAGAAATAACTTGTGCAACCCTTGCATCGGTCAAGTAGTCTAAAGTTTGCCATTGTAACTGAACAACCCACCTTTATTAAAAATGTTTGGAACAATTTTTTTTTAATTTAAAAAGTTTTACAATACATTTTGACTTTAATCCCCCCCTCCCCCACCCCCACCCAACCCTCCCTATCCCTTCCCCCCATTCCCTCCTCCCCCCCCCGACTTCCCAGAGCTAAATACAGGGTATAAAATCAAAAAACAAACATAAGCACCCCTATGTTATCAGCAATAAACTATTAATTCTATCTCCCTCTAGCTCATGTAAAATGAATACAAACAATATTAATATTACAAATAAAGTAAAAATGAAAAAGAGAAAAACAGAAAAAGAGCTTTACTCAGAATAGATTTTCTTAATCCCAGTCCTTATTCATATTAATTTCAAAAAAAAAGAAAGAAAAAAAGAAAAAAAAAGAAACTTTCACCTACTATTTACATTCTCCAACCTTTCTCTAATTTCTAAACAAATTCTCAGTTACGCGCCAAAAGCGCCTATCTATTAACCTTAATAATCTCCAACCAAACTAAACCATAATCAAAAATAATTCTTGCATGTATCACACCAAATGTCTCGCAGTTCCAAGTCATCCTTGAGTTCAAATAAAAAGAGTTAAAAAAAAAAAAGGTTTAAGCAGTCTGTAAGACAACTTGTTGTTAATTAGGAGCTTGCATACCCATTCTTAGTTCAACACATACTTTTAGACCATAACCCTAATATACTTTTCTAACAAGCAAATAACATCCATCTTAAATTGTGTTAAATATTAAAAAAAACTTTCTTTCTCCTCTATGATAAATTTAATCCATTAAGATTCTAATTTAAAAATTTAATCAGCAATCTTAACGCCCCAAAACTTTTGGAGCACGTCTGTCATGACCCCCAAAACTTCTTTGGACCGCGCCCCTCCCACATCTTCACTGTAAGTACACTTTGGAGATTCCATAACTATCTGCTGGTCTTGCTCTTGCTCTCGTCTCGCTCTTCTTAGGGCGGCACGCGTCTTCCTCTGGCCTCCTGCAACATCCGATGAAACTGTATCTTGATCCCCTCCAACACCATTGTCCTCTATCTGTCTGTCTGCAACATCTTGAAGCTTTCCCTCGCCGTATCCCTTTACAGCTTCCAAAAATGATAGGGGGGTTGCTTTTAACACATTGCTATAAAAATCACGTGCCTGGGCCACAGTAACCAGACGATGTCTTTTACCTTCATGCGTCACCACCAGTCCAACTGGAATCTCCCATCTAAACTTAATATCACATTTCTTAAGTTCCTGTACTAAAAATGCAAAATCTTTCCTTCTCCTTAAAATCTTCGGAGGAATCTCTTTTAAAACCAAGACTTCTTGCTCAGCCACTACCAGTTTAGTATCATAAGCAGCTTGAATGACTTCATCTCTAATTACTCTCTTTGTAAAATAGACCACCACATCTCTGGGTAACTTCCTTTGTCTTGCAATCCATGAATTTACACGAAAAATTTTGTCCATATTTCCCTCAATTTCAGATGCTGGCTGGCCCAATACCCCTTCCAGAGCCTCAGAAATCAGCTGCTTTAAATCTTCTTTACAGTTCTCCTTTAAACCCCTGATTCTAATAGCATACTGCATCTGATGATACTGAGCAAGGCTCAATTCTCCGTCCATTTTATCCCTTATATTTTCATTTTCTAATACCTTTGCTTCTAATATAGAGTTCTTTTGACTGAGATCCTTCACTTTTACATCCAGCTGTTGCACACATTCAGCTACAGATTCAATCATAGACAACATGTCCACCCTCATTGCTCTAAACTTCTCTTCCATCTTCTCCAATTTCTCCATTTTCTCCTCCATTTTCTCCTCCAACTTTTTCAGCTTTTCATCCATCATGTCAGACATCAATTGTGAATGCTTTCCAAGAGCATCTTGTAAATCCTTAAGCGTCAATGCCGGAGGAGGTGCAGGAGGAAGCAAAGCTTGCAATGAGGTCTGTTGCACCAGGGAAGACCCCGCACTCCAAAGAGCTTTAGAAGTTTTAGCCGCCATCTTCCCCCACTTTCACTTATTGCGCACTTTCACTTTAAAGCTATAAAATCCATTGAGCTAGAGAGTAAAGATAAGAGTCCACATCACCTTGACCTCCTGTACCGCTCTGCCTGCATCTTGATAATCAAAAGTATTTCCTTTTGGCAGGGGTGGTTGCTAACGCCTGGCTCTGCTCCATAAATCCCGGAGCAGGGGCGCTGCGCAGCTCGGAGCAACCCAGGCTTCAGGGGGGCTCAATCCTTCAGCCGCCCAAACTCTCAGCTCAGGCGGCCCCGGAGAGCTCAACCCCTACCTGGGGCCTCACCCCCTCTTCTCCCGAGGAGGGGGCTTCAAATCCATCTAAACAGCTGATCGGCGCTGTTTACGATGGAAAAACACAGCTGCGAAGCGGGCAGCCCGAAAACGGCTGTCTTCGGCGTCGCGTCGCCACCGGAAGTCCTGTTTGGAACAATTTTGTACTGAGACTCCTACTCTTTCTTCCAGAATGTTTTTTTTCAACCTCCCAGTCTAGCCTATAGTTCTAGTCTATAACTTCTTTAATTTACATCAACAATTTTGCTCTGTTTTGTTTTTTTTTTTGCTTTTACGGGTACAATCTAACTGAGAAAAAGCTTTTTGATGCCTATCATATGTGATGATTGTCTCACAGTTTGAAGGGATTAATTTTTTTATTAACCCTCCATTTAAATGAAAAGGATATAGTGCATATACTGGAAAAGCAGAGTAAGCTAACATTGGGGGTTTGTTTTTTTATTTGTTTAATTCTTTTAGATCACAAGGAACAATTGAAAGCCATTTTGTTGTAAGCGTCAGGCTTGAAATTGGGAGATTGTGAGTTCTAGTACCGCCTTCGGCGCGAAGCCAGCTTTGATCCAGTTACTTTTTCTCAGCCCTAGGATGGATGCAATGGCAAATCACTTCTGAAAAATCTTGCCAAGAAAATTACAAGGACCTATCCAGACAGTCTCCAAGAATCAGACACAACTGAATGGAAGAAATAAGATTAATTAGATACTATCACATAATTAACTAAATTAGGAAACTTAAGCATGGAATAGAGAACTAATGTAGCTTTAAAAGAGTAGATGTGGTGGGGTTGAAACAATTTTCCAGGTCGAAAGTTCTTAAATAATTCATTACAGAAAATAATAGAAAATAATACTCACAATTCTTGCTTTTTCTAAATACATCTTATATCTCTCTTCCATTGATTTCATATCTTCATCTTTCTTATGCAAAGCAGCTTCTAATTCTTCTATTTTTTGTGCTATTATTAGAAAAGCCAATGTAATAATTAGTAGAGATGAAATATCCAAATCTGGAACAACCAATAACATTAGAATGTGAATGCTGTTAGCTCTGGAGGCCTACAGGATCAGTACTTAGTTGTAATCCATTAAGGCTACAGATTGTGATCCCATTAATGCCGATAAAAATTTGGATTCTAATAAAACACCTGAAGGACCACAAGGTCCTTATTTTTGCCAGCTGCATTCACTGTAGTATTCAGAAATACAGCTCAAAGTTATCATATATACTGCATTTAATAAAATATGACTTTTGAGAACAAAGAAAAAAGGGATGTATCCTTCAATTTATCTACTTGCAGTATTTTATCAATACATCGGGTAGTAAAAGACACCTAATAGAGAAAGTGTCATGTCCTCCGAAGTTTATATATGCAATAGGAATAAAGCATAGCTGTAGTAAAAAGTGAAAAGGGCAACAGATCACTTTACCATTTTGATTTAAATCTGGTTGAAGGTCTGCAAGAAGAGCTTCCTTCTTCTGCAGTTCATCATGGACTTCATTTAATTTCTCCCTGAAAGGACATGGCTGTTTTAACTAAAGGACAACATAATTGACTTACTTTATTTTATATAAAAAACTGCATGTTACTTTCTCACCTTACAATTCTATGAAACACTAAAAACACAGCATCCCACCATAAAACCAAAACAATGCTATTAAAAAAAACAAATCAAGATGATAACTTAGGTGAGAAGCATATAGTTTATCCTAACAGCTATGAATTCCTGAGCAAACCCTGACTCTCTCTCAAGGTTTGGAGGATGAATGCCTAAGGGGAATCCACCATTATTGAGTTACAAGATCAATATGTCTGGGAAAGAAGGAGAGGGGACCATGCAACTGCAAAAAAAAAAAACCCTGCTTCTCCATGATCCCCAACTTTGCGTACATATTTTACTACTAATAAAAGCATTATTTCATTCCAATTCCATAAGGGTGTTACAAACCAGAAAAAAGGTTAGTTAAATAAGTTGTAAAAAAAAGTCTTGTTCTCATGCCTGCTCACATGCATACAAAGAAATATAAATGTTTCACTTACATATGGGCTGCTATCTTCTGCTTCAACTCACTGGACTGCAAATAATAATTATAATGTCATTAGGTCATCTGAACAATCGTATACACACACGTAACTATGATCAATCCCACTGCAGAGGAACATAAAATACTACTTCATTACATAACCTCATTGGAACAGTCAATGTTTCAAGCTCTCACTTCAGTATCAGATAAAAACAAGGAAAGTTATATTCAGCCTATGTGTTTCCCATATCCTCATTGTCCTGTGATTTTTTTTAGGAATGGCTATGCATCACACTGATTCCTATTTGAAATCTTTTCTTAGTCATTCATGAACAACTGACTGCTCCCAACGTTAAAATATCTCATGCACTTGTGTCTGCGTTTAAAATGCATGTTTTAATTGAAAATTTATGCAATAAGCAATTAACTAAAGGACAAGAGCCAGAATAAATATTTGAAATTAAGATATACCAAGTCCAAGGAATGATTAACGACATAAATAAAAATGTTATAAACATATACAAAAATCTTGTACAACGTTCAGCTTTCCTGCTTTAACCAAAGCTGTCAATTCCCACTGAAATCAAGCCTGAATAATCCTTTCTTCAAAATAATGAACTCACTGTGCATATTTGCATACATACATGCATATATGCATTTTTATCTTAGAACTGGCCAGAGGCCATATTCCAAAAAGACAACTCAGGTTCACAATTTAATCAGCATTAATACGAATCATTATTGGTCAGAATTACTTCTCTGTAGAAAAAAGTATCCCATTATCAAAGTTAACTGATTCCTGTATGCATACTTAGACACAAATAGCCTTCTAACTATAGTAAATTATGCACATGCTGTCACACAAAGAAAGGCCTCGTATAGCAAACATCTGTACATTCTTACTCTGTAATATAACTTACGCTAGATTTTTACAGAGTACTTAGAACTTATTTCACTTATGTCCTACTATGAAATAAAGGTAGTCCTCCACTTACGACGACAGCTGGAACCGGAACTGCCATTGCAAAGCAACGCGATTGTAAAGTGCAATGTCACGTGACTGCATCAGTTACCGAGGGCAATTCTGCCAGTCCTGATAGCCATGGTTAAGTGAGGACTGCATGGGTTGTAATGAGAGAACCTTGGGTGACCAACTTCCTGCCGGCTTCCCTGCTCACTTTGCTTATGGGTAGCCAGCAGGGAATATCATAAATCGCAACCCCTTGACCATAAACACACACTGCAACAGCCACAATACAAGGACCCGTTGTAAGTACCATCTGCTCAGCCCTGACATAATTTTGAACAGTCACTGAACAAATGGACGCAATCCAAGAACTCTCGGTATATTCCCATGTCATACTTACCCTTTCTCTTTCTGACTTGGACTCTTGCTCCTGCAAAGACTTCTGAAGGTCTTCAATCTGCTGCTGCAACTCCCCAAGGCTCTCCTTGCTCAGCCTATCGTGAATCATTAAGCGTTAAGACTATGAGTAGAGTTCAGGAACTTGCAAGCATGAAATCATTGTTCTTGTAAGATTTACACCCACACGCTAGGCTGGCAGCAGGAACATCCTTGACAGCCTCTCTACTGAGGTATTTATCCCTGCTAAATAGATCAGAGATAATCCTGGGATTACAATGATAAATGGAACCCGGCTTGCTGTCACTAAGTGATGCGGTTATTATAAAGCACAACGTCATGCGATTGCATCCACATAGTTGCTATCGTAATTGTAAGTAGGCATGGGTCATTATTAAGCAGAAAGTGGCAGGAATCCCAGGTAAGGAGCAACGGGATGTCTTGGGGAGCTGGTGCATGATGCACGTTAATGGGGGGAGGCAAGGGAGGGTTTTGGAGGCAGGGTGGATGCCACGGCACAAGTGCAGGAACCCCAGGGAATGGATGGTGTAGTGTGATGCAAGCACAGGAAGATCAGGAGGACTTATCAGAGCAACTTATGACCATCTCTGCTGGCTTCCGCATTGATTTAACTTGTGGGAAGCCAGAAGGTCTCAAATAACGACTATGTCACCACAGGACACAAGCACCGTTGGAACTGTGACTTGGTGGCCAAGCGACAGCCATCACATGACTGTTGGGGCATTGAGACAGTTGGAGCTGGTTGTTCGCATGTCTTGGTCAGTGCCATCACCACTTCCAACAGTTGCTCAATGAACAGTCAGTACGCGAGGAATACCTGTACTTTGTTATGTAGGATCGGAGAACAAACCAGAGGGAAGAACTGCTGAGAGTAGAATTCCACTCAAGGAAACTGGCTGGCCCTAAACTTCAAGGATTTCTCTTTCCCAGTGAACCTGTCAATGCTGAAAACATTGTCATGTTTTTGCACTGACAATGTAAGAGGGAGCCTTTTGTTTAAACTGCTTTGCTTTGAATCCCAGAAGGGAGGGAAATGTCAAACGGCTATTTTGAGAAGATAAGAAATAGCCTGGGCACAGAAAAGGAAGTGAAACTTCATATGTAAAACTAATTGGATAATGTGATTTATGATGTGTAAATAAGGGTGGGAATTGTGTATGATACGATGGGCTTAGGGGAGGAGATTTCAGATTCTGGCATCCATCCATGAGTGCCGATGCTGCGTTTCATTGTTAAGACTTTTTAGATAAAAAATGCCTGAATTTTGGGTGGACTGTCTCATTAATCAGAACCATGACAGAATCACAATCTACCTCATTTTGAGAGGGTCCCCTATTCAGTATTTATAAGCAGCACTAGGAGGAGACTGAGTAGGAAAGCCCGCTTTCAATCCATTTGCACCCCTCAGTGTGAAGCCAATCAGTCCTTCATGTGCTTTCTATCATTCTTCAGCATGTTTACATCTCCCATTCTGTGTCTTCCACAGGTTTTTCGTATTTATAAAAAAAAAACAGCACTGAATAAATGTTGTGTGAAGGAGAGAATCACCTGTTTTCAGTTTCTAATTCATTTATCATCCGATTTTTTTGTTCCAGCTTCTCTTGGAGCCCCGCAATTTGTTCGTTTTCCGATCCTTCTTGTTGCAAATGAAGCATCTTGTTTTCATGCTGAAGCCGAATGAACATTTCCCTGAGATTTAAAATAAAATTTGAAAGCAGACACGTTTTTGCAAAATACTGCATTTTCCCGCCAACGTTATAAAAGAGGGCTCACTGTGTATTACAATTGGCAATCTCTGTGATAGTATACACTAAAGTCTGTTTGCAGCCCTAGTCATGTGTTAATTTCATTTCAGTAGAAAGACCCTAGAAAAACCTCTTAAAAATAGCATATGGATGTATAAGATTATAGACTTCTTCCTCAAAAGCAGCCTCTAATCCCATTTGCTGAAACAGCTAGGGGCAAGGAAATGGAATCAGGTTTCATTCTTCCAGAAAATTAATAAATCCCCAGGATCAACTTACTCCTTTGCCGATACACATCTGATCCTCTGGATGGGATCTTACCAGGAAAGCCTTAACACCATAAAGCTATATAATGAAATCTGTAAAACTCCAGTCCAATTTGGAGTCAGAGATACAGAATTATGTTTATCGCTGTATTTCCTATGTTGGTTACTTTTTTAAAATTGAGAATATAGATTTTTTTTCTAAATCGATTCAAATTAGAACCCCCCCCCCCGTTCCAATATTTAGGGTTTTAACTTTATATGAATATGGGATTTCTCTATTGTCTGATATTCCACGCTACACACATCACATTATAAATAAGATTCACACGTCCTTTTACATGTGTATACTTCTCTTACCTAAATTCCACAGGCAGAATTTCAGCAGCAAGGTTTTCTTGGCTTTTCACAGTAGATACACCTGACAGCATAAAGCAAAATCATAAGGCTACTTTCCATGGAGTCTAAGCAAAAATGATTCTAAATAATTTTTTTTAAGTACCTGCTTGGTTCAGATGATCCTGCTGCATTTGTGAATACCTGAGCTCTTCATTGGTCTCTTTCAATGCATCACGCTGAATTATCAATCTCTGAAAATAAAATAAAAGTCATTTAATAATGGTAGATGTGTATCAAAATACTTGTGTTGATATTAAATGAGAGCTTTAATTGCTTCTCCACCTGAAAAAGGACATCCCTGAATAACTCATAAGGGAACATGATTCTGTTATAGAATATAGAACATCATTCTCAAAAAGAATAAACCAGTTTTCACAATGGATAGTAACATGTTCTATGATGGCCTAAAACAAATTATCATTACATTGCAGCTAATCCGAGACTCAACATTCTAAGTAACCCCCTTTCCTTTGCACATGCACATACCGTATTTTCCGGCGTATAAGACGACTTTTGAACCCCTGAAAATCTTCTCAAAAGTTGGGGGGTCGTCTTATACGCCCAGTCGCTTTATACGCCGGAAAATCAGTGGGTGGCGTCTGGCGGGAGCCGGCAGGGCAGTCCTGCGCACGCGCGCACTCCCCGGCTGCTCCTTAGCAGCTGGGGAGTGCGCGCGTGTGCAGGACTGCCCTCAAGAGCGAAGAGCGTGGAGCCGGCAGGGAAGTCCTGCGTGCGCGTGCGTTTGCAGGACTTCCCTGCCGGCTCGCTTTTCCCTAAGAGCGTCGGACGGGAGCCGGCAGGGAAGTCCTGCTCCCGTCCGACGCTGCGCTTCCGCCGGGCGGTGCTGGCCGAGACGAGCCAGCAGGCAGCCGCCGTGAGCGCGGCGCTGAGGGGCAGCAGCCGCCGGCTCAGCAACAGGTCCGAGCGCAGGAGCCGCACCGCCAGGCTGCCCAGGAAAAGCAGCCACACCGAGAGGCTGCACGCCCAGTCCAGCTCCATGAGGGGCAGGGCGGGAAGCCGGTCGGGAAGAGGGACCGGGAGCCCGGGCCGAGCGCGCCTCGGCCGACAGTGAGAGGGAAGCGGCACATGAAAAAGAGGCTGCGGGCGGAGCTGCCCCGCCCTGCGCCGAATGGGAGAAGTTCAAGGCCTGGAGGGGGGAAAGCAGGAAGGGCGCCGGCCGTGGCGGGTGGCGGCTGCCCTCCGACGCTGCCTGCCGCCCGGGAAACGCTGCGTCTCGGGGGCCAACAGAAGCGCGGGAGCAGTGGGAGGGCCGGCGGGGCTGGTCGGGCCTTCGCCTCCTCTGCGACGGACAGGGAGGGCAGGGCATGTAAGTATTTTCCGGCGTATAAGACAAAAAACCTTGAAAAACTTCTTAAAAGTAGGGGGTCGTCTTATACGCCGGGTCGTCTTATACGCCGGAAAATACGGTAGGTAACTTGAATTCCCAATATTTTGGAAACTGTATTTCCACCACATTAGTAGAAACCTCACCTCTTTCTCTTTACTTAATGTTTCGTGCTTCTCTTCTAATTGTTTCATTTCAAAAGCTAGTGCATCTGCTCTTTTGGATTCTTCAGAGAGCTTGTTATGAAGTTCCTGGATCTGGTTTAAAAAGAAAACCAACAATCTTCTTTAAACGTTTCAGAACTTGTTGATTAATTTAAAATAAATTCTTCTGTAGTATTGGTGCAGAAATAATGTTACAATCAGAATTTCATTATCTTCATGAGAACCTATTATCTTTTCAGCATTAGCTGGAAATCAATTTTTCCCTGGTTAAATGGAATATATCCACAACTGGTCAGTGACTGTCTGAAGTTACTACGGCACTGAAAAGAGTGACTTATGACCATTTTCACACTTACAACTGTTGCAGAATACTCATGGTCATATAATCCAAAATTGGATGCTTGTCCTGATTCATATTTATGACCATAGCTGTGTCCCAAGGTCATGTGATCCCTTTTTGCGACCTTCTGACAAAGCAAAGACAATGGGGAAGCCAAATTCACTTAATATAGAGGTAGGCAACCTTGGCTCTTTTATAACTTGTGGACTTCAACTCCCAGAATTCCTGAGCCAATCATGCTGGCTCAGGAATTCTGGGAGTTGAAGTCCACGAGTCATAAAAGAGCCAAGGTTGCCTATCCCTGACTTAATACCATGTTACTAACTTAACAATGGCAGTAATTCACTTAGCAATTATGACAAGGCAGGCCATAAAATGGGGCAAAATTCACTTAACAAATGTCTTGCTTAGCAACAGAAATTTTGGGTTCAGTTATGGTCAGAAGTCAAAGACTACCTGTACTTGATTGTTCTTCTAAAGCATTTCATCATCATCATCTTAGCATGCATCATTTAATGCTTAGAAATTAAGGTCAACAGATGCAATTAATAGGGTATAGTAGGTCTGTGACACTAGTTTTCATGATTTAACACTTAATCCAACTAACAAGCATTGTTGAAGACATGCAAGTGTTACTGGCAATGCTAAATCTACCGACAAGTTTACCTTATTCATTTAAAGTACAATGAATGTGAGTGAAGTACCGCTGATATAAACAATAAAAATGTTTGCAAGGGCAACGTAAGGAGGAAGTCACTTTTCATTGTCAGCTTTTTTAGACCCAAAAGTGAACACTTTTACACAATTGAAATAGTACGAAGAAAGCACAGAAATTCAAGCAAGAGGAAAGGAAACATTTCTTACCTGCCTTTTGTAAGTTTCCAACTGTGCACAGGCTGCATTTGCTTTCTTTAATTCTTCTTCTAGGCTAACTGTGTTATGCATATACATCATGTTTGTTTCCTGAAGTATTTTCACCTGTCTCCGAAAGTCATTCAAGTCCTCCAACTTTTTGCGATACACCTCAACCATCGACTCCAGTTTATTTGTTTTATCAACAACAGTCCTACAATAACAACATATTCAGTTATTTCAAAAGCATGTTTTGAGCCATTACCAGACAACAAAATGCAAATACATACTTAAGAGAAAAGTAAGATCTTATTTATTAAATATTTTTTCTCAGGTTCAAATTGCAGGCCAGAACAGAAAACAGGACTTTCCAGTTCTACATAATTAAAACTGGAGCATCCTCTGCAGTCCTCCTTTTACTAGGCAATGATCCGTGTCACTTCAGGATAGGGCTTTCCTTTTGAATCACAGGTCAGTTTGGAGGAGAAAAACCTAAAACAGTCATAGGTTCCCCCAGGGAGGCCTCAAGAGGCTATTATTAGTGAACATAGAAATACTATGAAAGCTAAAATGCTGCAATACCTAACTGAAATTAGGTTTGTTTACCAGAGTTAAATTATTCCTTCAATACTTAATTCAAAATTAGTGTCTTAGCTAGAGATTGAATGATGATCTTGGTGTACTGATCTTATACAACATATGCTACCAATAGTAAGATATGCAAATAAATAATTTGCAATTTTCATATGAAGACATTAAATATTTGTTACTCTAGATTCTAGAACAATTTTAAGTATTACAAGAACCTGCAAGAGAACAAAGTATATCAAGAATATAAAATAAAAACTTTTAAGTGTTGGGATCACAAGACTTATTTTACTTGCCGCATTACAGTATCTAGGAAAAAGAATCAAATACCTAGGAAAAAATTGAATAGCAAGCAAAGAAACAAAAAATAAAGACACTCTGAATTTAATAGCTTGCTGCCAAATTTCAGTGGAAGAACCTTGGGTGTTCTGAATGTTGCCAAAAAGGAGGGAAGTGTTAATTTACTGTGCAGAAAGTCCTCAACTTACAACAGTTTATTTAGCGACCGTTCAAAATTACAACACTACTGGAAAAAGTGACTTATGACTGTTTTTCACACTTAAGACCACTGCAGCATCCCCAATGGTCATGTGATCAAAATTCAGACACTTGGCAACTGACTCATATTTATGACGGTTGCGGTGTCCCGGGGTCATGTGTTCACCTTTTGCAACCTTCTGACAAGTAAAGCCAATGGGGAAGCCGGATTCACTTAACAACCATGCTTCTAATTTAAGAACTGCAGTGATTCACTTAACAACTGTGGCAAGGTAGGCTGTAAAACGGGGTAAAATTCACTTAACAAGTGTCCCTTAGCAACAAAAAGTTTGGCCTCAATTGTGGTCGCAAGCTGAGGACCACCTGTATTATGTCATAATGAAAGCTCTCCCATACTTCAGCAAGTTGATGCATCTCAAATGTATTAGTCCGCCATCCTGAGAATTCACATCCACTATGCCCCTCTTAACAGTGAATCCTGAAATTCACAGATGAGAGTATCTGAAAGGTTTTCCAAAGTAACAACATAGCGAGTCTTTGATTTTGAGGATGTCAGTACTATAAAAAACAGTGCACCCTCTTTCTGCTGTGACTTATGCCATTTCCGTAATGATGTCATTGCACCAATGATATGAATTCAAGCAAATGACACAGTTCAAGTAAATCATAAGACACCTCATCCTCTCAATTAGATGATTAAAAACAGGGTTTCCCTGTAAACGGAAACAATATACAATGGCTTAGTTTGGTCTAGTAGTTAAGACACCGGGCTAGAAGCCAGGAGACTGTGAGTTCTAGTCCTGCATTAGGCATGAAAACTGACTGGGTGACTTGGGCCAGTCACTTTATCTTAGCTCAAGTCACCTCACTAGGTTGTTGTTGTAGGAAAAATAGGAGGAAGAAGGAGCATTTTATGTATTCACTGCCTTGAGTTATTTCTATAATAATAAAGACAGGAAATAAACAAAGAAAGAAAGAATGTGAGGGAAGGGTAGCAGCTGAAAAAGTGTGGTGTATTGTTTGGAAAACTCCAAGATGATAGAATTCTGCATATTAAAGAGACAGTAACATAGTGGATTGCATTTATGCTGTATACCTAAGAACATCAATTTCATCTTTCAGAGCCCGGGACTCTTCTGCTAGAGACGTCAGTTCATCATTTCGATGTTGCAGCTCAATCAGTTGTTTCTCAAGCTCTTCACAATGAACACGATAATCATCTTTTGTAGTTTCAAGTCTTTGCAAAAAAACAATAAAATTAATAGAAAGGGTTTTACTATCCACTTCCTTAGTATGAAACATTCTGGTAGCTTTCATAAATATATATGGAAAGGTTTTAGCACAGAAAGTTGTATAACTTCTCATATGTAGGCATACTGGGGGCAAATGAAGGACCACTCAGTCTTAAAATTGTAACCTAACAGCAAAATATTTCATGTTTAACCATTTTCTACGTCATATTTTTACCAACAAAGAGAAAAACCCTAAATAGTGTTTCTGCATTGTTAAAAATTAAACAATGAATTACAACCTTTATTTTTAAAAAAAAGCACAGCAAAAACAAAACTGGCACCATAATACATATTTAGGATATGTAGCTACTCAGTAATGGCACATTATTCCCCTGCCATGTGGAACATCCTCCACCTCCCCAAGATCTGGAAGACACTTCTAATTTTCTTCTAACCTTCTAATTTTCCAAAAGTTCTTTAAAAACTGGATTTTCCCCCAGGCACTGAGACAGGGTAAGGCTGGAGTTCAAAGATTACGTTCTCGTTTTCAAAAAAATGTTTGGGGCTTGTGTTTTAAGGCACCCAGAGTTGAGGGAAGGGGAAAGGTTTTATTATTTGCATGTTCTTGTCACTGCTTCTGTAAGTTGCCCAGATTTATGGCAAATAAGATAGGTGATCATGTATGTTTCTTAAATAAAATTGAAGGTTATATATCTTAATCATACAGTATGTAAAATTATGTACATAATGTCATTAAGACAGAACGAAGTAAGAAAAGAACCAAAACAAAAGACTACAATAATAAAAAGCAGCGTATTATACATGTATTATACTACAGTAGGGAAAAAAATTATGAACTGACTATAACTTCTGATATCCTGCACGATGAGATCTGATACTGGTCAGGGAGCAAATAATTAATTTACTAGTTTGGCCTAATAAGAATGACTTGAGAAAAGCCTCAATGCTTAACCTAATGCTTCAGAATAAAATACAAAGAGCTTTCTAAGGGACTAAACCTGCAAACTCGGGGCTTTTGTACCACAGAAGAGAAAATTGACCCCTTGTTGATCTCTGACAGTTACTCAAGCTTGCTGGCTAAACAAATCAAAGGCTAAAAATGCCAAGTTGCTACACACATGGATTCGGGTGGGCTATGTCATTGGGTGTGTATGTGTGCTATATTGTCCTTTTCCTTATAAGTCCATTATATAAGTTTCATCTTGTAACTCTCTGAGGGCAGAACCTTGTACTCCATCCCTTGCACAGATCAATAAACACGGATCAAGCAGATTGTGTGGACTCTACTCAACTGGGAGATGGTATGAGTCAAAAGAATGCTCACATGATAGCCAGCAATCCCACTGTTTTACATTATGGACTACATTAATTTTATAATAATCTCTCTGGAAACTGCTGAGACAGAATAGGTTGCAATCACTGAAAAAAACAATATGAATCTCTATGGGATACAGATAGCTGGACAAGGCCTCTTCAGGAAATAGTCACAAATGAACAGGATAATTTGAGAGAAGGCCGGCCTTTGACAGCTGCAGGCCTAATACACCACAGCGCTGCAAAAACTACAATAAAAACCTCAGAGATACATAACACAGTCAGAACAAAAAATGAGGTGTGTACAAAAGCTATACTGTAGCTTTTTTGCATCAAGTAGCACTTCAGAAATGTTTTCTATTTTGTTTCAGTAAACAACTCAAGATGCAGCAGTGATAGAGAAAATGGCTGGGTGACATTAAATCATACCTGAAATTTTCTTCTTGTAGCTGTTCTACTTGTAACTGTGCATGAAAATACTTTTTGGCAACTGCTGTATTTGTATCTTCAAAGGAACCATCTAACTGATCCAATCGGTCATTCATTATCTCATTTTCAGACATTAAACTGCATTTTTCCTCTTGAAGGGAAGCCACCTAAAGATCCAGAGTCCACTTCAGAATCATAAAGACGTCAAGATCATTAACAGTGTGTAATTATTCAAATATTGGCACAAGTGATTTTATCTCAGAAAAAGTGACTAGCCCCCAGTCAAATTATCTGCTTCCTAAATTATATGTGTGTGAGTGTGAGTGTATGCGTACGAACGCACAGATTAGGAGATAAGCACAAAAATGATTACATTAATGTACAATATACAACTAAATAAAATCAAGTCCAATTCTCATTTATTTCAGTATGAGTGTTTCAATTTATTTGTCAGTTTCTTACACTTCTCTCTGTGAATCCACAAATAGAAACATCAGCTGCACATCCATCCTCTATTTGCGGCTCTTCCGTTCTAAATCAGCAAGATCATAGGACTTATATCAGGGATCCTCAAACTTGGCCACTTTAAGACTTGTGGATTTCAACTCCCAGAATTCCTCAGGCAGTTACTTTAAGTCCACAAGTCTTAAAGTGGCCAAGATTGAGAACCCCTGACTTACATAATCAAGGTTACCAGTCACAGTAACAAAGCAGAATCAACATGGAAAAGTCTTCCAGACTATTATATGCAGTGACAAATAAGGGAAGAACTTCAAAACAGTCTTAAAATGATATAAGAACTGAGCCAAGTAGACTCTGGAATGATCCAGCAAGACATGTTTTCCTTCCCCTGACATAAGTACAGAAGAATTGCCTGGTTGAATCAGATCAAAATCCACCCAGATGACATTTCCACATTTCTCTGGACGCAGGAAAGGGATTAAAAAGGGAAGCATCATTAGCAAGTAGAAAAATATTGGTCAGTTTATAAACTGAAGATACAACAGCAGAGAACTGAGTAATAATAATAATACTTAGTAGTGAATAGTTGGGTAAAAAGCAATTCCAAGAGCCAAAACAAGTAGCATTAAAATTTAGACAGCATCGCATATATAGATCAATAGATAAAAAGATACATGCATTTTGCAATTATTTCTGAAAATAACACAAGCTAGAAAGTAGGAGCATAACAATACTGTAAGTATATTAATCAAATAAGGATTCTCATATTAACAAAACAGCCCCTTAAGTATCTTTCGTGGTGAAAGCCACCATGTTAATTGTAATACAGAAAACATCACAGCATATCACACGTTAGTTCACTGATACTTAAAATGCAAAGTACTCTTTGGGTTATGTCTTCCTGAAATAAATATAAACCTACCTTTCTTAAATTCTTGTAAAATATCATGGAACACAGAGACCTTACAAATGAATTTATTAACAATTAGATTAAGCAAGGGGTATGTATATTTTGACTTTCAAATAAATACTCATATTCAGTATAGTACAGTGGCATTAAATTATTGTGTTATCTTTGTCAAATATTTCAGATATTTGTAAAAATGAACTGCAATCAATTTTAGATATCAATAAGATTCAGAATCATTATATTAATTTATATTAGTAACTGCTGTCAGAGACAAGTATTTATAGCTTGCAATAGATTTATATCTTAAATATTTTTAAAAATATTCTAAATATTGTATGATAAACCCATAAATGAAAACAGCTACAAAATATTATTTATAAAATCTGCAATAAAAGACATTCAAAACAGTGAAAGGCACAGTTGGACATTAAGAAAAAAGTTCTTAAGAACTAAAAATAATAACATGGTGAATATCATAACTAATAAACTATATCACAGCGTTTAATCACAACACAGTAGAAGATGTTTTTAAGACAATCTGATTTTAGGCATTTAAGGTAAATATTAATCAATTACATTTTCTCCGAAAGGAACTTGGAAAAATGTGGTTACCTGCAAATCTAGTTCTTGACATCTTTGCTTCAATTCTTCTTTTTCTGCTATGACTTCATTAAGTTCTTCCATTGCTCTTTTCAGCTTTAAAAATGATGAGATATCATTTTCAAACATTTAGCAAAACAAATTTCTTGACCTTTTAGTCCAGTAGTCCCCACTAATGTGAAAATTACTTAAGGGTATTGAGGAAAAAAAGAACATTGATTAAACAGAAGGCAAGTCGGTAACGATCATACCTTCTAGAATAAATAACCAAATCTGTCTCTGCCACATACTTTCCTGGTCCTGAGGACCTCTTTCCTATGATCTTCTTGTACTTTAAAATAATCAAAATATTACCAACTCTGTAAAATGTACTTCTCTGGTTGCCACCAGCAAAACCTATTTTGATTTTTAAATGGTTTTTTTTCCCTTAAGGAACATACCACATAGGACTTAGGACAGCACTCCAGGTTAACAGTTAACCAAAGAAGTAAAATAACATTTGTATAAGAATGCAAATAATTTAAAAAATATGCAAACCACTTATTTTTATAATATATGTTCACCCAAATACTTATCCTACAGTGATACTAAATATATTTCTAAACCTGTGCTGCTGCCTCACTTTCCACCTCACTGCCCCCCCCCTCTCCTTGTTCTCCCTTCTCTCTGAAATATAAGCTGGGATGTGTTATTGTCATACTGAGACACTGCGGCCTTCTATGAACATGCTAACTTAAAATCAACTTATTCCCTTAACAAATACGAGTGCTCTTTTTTTCATTCTCTCTCTCTCTCGTTCGCTCACTGTTGAGTCAGCAAACACAATGGATTGTGACAGATTTGAAAAAAGCTAGGTGATCTGTATTACAAAACAGAACATTTCTTTCAGTCCTTGAGTCCCACGAAGTTCTGTAGCAACCCAGAAATGAAAGAGTACACACAGTGATAAATTCATTAACTAGACTTTCATCAGAAATTACAGGAAAAGATTACTAAAAGCTGAAAAGATAGTGTATCAATTACCTGTTGCTCCACATCTCCAGATATATCACTTGCAACAAAACCCAAAATCTCTTTGCTCATTAACTGCAACAATAAAAATTAAGGCAAAAACGCATGATTATCCATGATCTAAAACAGGCTCATAAGGGTGATACTACTAAAAGATCAGCTATTATTTTCCTTAAAATATATGAAATAATCCACATTCATTATACACTTCACATTTTTTTCCACATATGCCTTTTCAGTGTCAATTTAATTAACTAATATTACATAATTTAAACTAACATGAAATGTACATATGAAAGACTAGAAACTATAAATATTTGAGTAAGTAATATTAGTTGCCTTGTCTCTACTGCAAACTAGGTAAGTCCAGCCTTTTTTGGGTGGGGAGGGGGAAAAAGGAATCAATTCCAATTTTTCTGTTAGCTTTTTTCTTACCTCTTGGATAGCAGCCATGACGACATGCTGAACAGACTCCTCTAGTGTCATTATAACTTGTATATGTTCTACAAAGTAAGAGTTATTTTTTTTATTGAAAAGTTTTTCAATACATTTTATCTTTAACAACCCCTCCCCCCCACCCCCTACCCAACCCTTCCTAACCCTCCCCCCTCCCCTTCCCCCCTCCCCATCCTCGACTTCCCAGAGCTAAATACAAGGTATAAAAGTAAAAGCAATCATAAACAACCATATGCTAACAACAATAAACTATTAAGTCTATCCACTCTAGCCCATATAAAATGACTACAAGCAATACTATTATCACATCAAAACTTATGCAAATGCTAAGTGAAACTTTTTGGTCCCATATTTGTTCTGGATGTAATCAATCCACTTTTTCCACTCCGTAATATAACGTTGTTGCGAATGGTCTTTCAAATAAGCCGATATCTTTGCCATTTAAGAGTTATTTTTTGAATGATATATCTTACACAGTATGTAAAGGCTCAGGATACTTTACACATAAATGGACAGCTTTGTCTGCAGTTCATTTCTGAAGTCCACTCTGTAGTTGAATCTTAGCTATCTTGCAGTCTGCATTACTGCAATAGACTGAAGATCTGAAATAACATACTTTGCATTGCAGCCAACAATATCCATCTACTGATGGACAGTAACCACCAATGGGATATAATCCTGTTTCCTGATAGGAGAGGGGAGCCCATAAAGCAGAAACACACTGCAGCTCAAGTTTATACTAAGCCATACATTGGTATGGTATCCTAACACAGCCAAGGTTAGCTGGGCTTTTGGTTCTAAACATGCTTAGTTAATTTTCAAAAGTAATTCACTTTCCAAGAATACATGAGGGGTTGCAGTGGGCCTGACTGGACAATATGACTAAAATCATAAATGTGCAGGCAAGTTCTCGCTCCACGTAGTTCAACTGCAAGCTATCAATCACTTGAACGCAGTGCTAACGCTTCTCTTGTTAGAACAAACCAGAAGGGGTTTGTTTTGTTTTCCTTGCCTGGCTTTCTCTGGCTTGGGCAATGATGAGGTGGCAACGCAACTTAAAAACATTCACCAAAATTTTTCCATTAACCATGTTATTTATTTCACTCCACGTATTGCATGCTTTCCAAAA
The DNA here is from genome assembly GCF_964194415.1 of Vipera berus. Taxonomy (NCBI): domain Eukaryota; kingdom Metazoa; phylum Chordata; class Lepidosauria; order Squamata; family Viperidae; genus Vipera; species Vipera berus. The sequence continues at coordinate 67,670,612 of NC_138204.1, read as the reverse complement.
AAGAACATGCTCAAGAGAAGAAGTCTAAATATTACATCCTTTTTTTTTTGACTTTCACTGGACTCAGAAATGAAAGATTTCAGTTTCACCGATATAAAAATGCTGACAAATTGAGCTGCTCGCTCAGAGGAGATTTACCGTACCTTGTTTTCTTTCACAGTTGACTGCACAGCCTAAAATGAGCTGCAATAACCTGCCAAGCTCTACTGGATTAGAATGTTCAGAGATTTGGTTTAAATCAGGAAGAAGATCTTCTGAGATTTGCTGAGTCAAAAACTGTAGAATTTTTAAAAAGAGGAAGACCAGAGTTATAAAGTTATAATGAAGTGTGTGTGTGTGTGTGTGTGTGTGTGTGTGTGTTTATGGGTGGTGGTGGTGTGTTGTTAGATTTATATCCCAGCTTTCCTCCGCTGAAGGCTCATACCACATGCAGGTTTTTTTTCTTTCACAGCAGCTACCCCATCAGGAGAGGTTGGTGACTTGCCCAAAGTCACCCGCAGAGCTTCAATATCTGATAGGCTGAGATTCCAACCCCTTACCCCAATACACTGCCCTGAAGAAACAAACTGAGTTAGAATACTTTGGAAGGAGAGTAAACCCTAATTCTTAGGGTTTCTTTCTTTTAGCAGAGAGAATGTCTTCATTCTTATTATACTTCACATGAATGTTACATTTACTGAAATTAACCAATAATCAGTACTGCAACTAAATGTTTTAAAAACTTGAATACTGATCATTACAGCATTGCCCTTAAAGTGGGAGCAGATAGAAAAACAATACTTTCCAAAAAAATATTGTCCTTTTCAAATGAATTCATTTGCTTATAAAGTCTTCAGGGAATAAAATGTTAGTCATAGAACATCAAAGTTAAGCTCATCCACGTAAGTTTTACATGCGTAATAAACATGAAAATAATAAGACAAAATATTCTGTAAACTGAGATTTATAAGTAAGATTATAAAGAAGAAATTGCATATTTTACGGATTGCTATGGTTTTTCATACCTCATGATAATAATCCATAATTCCTTGAAGAACTTTCTTCAGATTGCTAGCCTAAAACATTTAAAATAACAAATCGAGTATGAATACACTGTTTTCATATTTTTGGAAGTTAAAATTAAACATTCTGAAATGCAGTCTTTATCCAACAAATTTAGCTCCTACAAATATAATCAAGTGAGTTGCATATACCATTCCAAGTGCAATATAACACTTAAAATACCATCATTCTAACAAAATTAGCCTCTGCCAAAAGAAAAACTTTACCAGATGGGATAAATCCAAGCAGAGGGAGTAAAGTAAAAACCAAAATATGACACAATGCTTTTATAAAACAAGCAGATGCTCATCCCTAAAAAAATTTTTCCCTCTGCTTTAGAACGGAAAACCTTATCTGATTTATTAGGAAAATATTGAATTGTTTTATATTTTGCTCAAACTTTCAAACTAAAAAAAAAATCTTTCCCTCATATGTGGTGTCAGTTTCCCATCTCTTTATTTCTCTCTCAAGCTTATCTTTCAGGAGATGTGAGGGAGGTTAAACTTAGAGCCTTGGTGGAGCAGTGGGCTAATGCCTCCTTAAGCAACACCAGCTGCCTGCAATTAGTGCAGGTTCGCATCCCACCAGGCTCAAGGTTGACTCAGCCTTCCATCCTTCCGAGGTAGGTAAAATGAGGACCCAGATTGTTGGGGGCAATAAGCTGACTTTGTAATAATGCCGCTTGGGGGGGGGGGCAAAGCCCTAATAAGCAGGCATATACATAGAATGAAGGCTATTCCTAAGCACATTGGTTTGTGCTTAAATTGTAAGCCGCCCTGAGTCTTCGGAGAAGGGCGGGATACAAATGGGATTAAAATTAAAAAAAATAGATGGAGAAATAATGTTAGGCAAAGCCATCCTAGTCACCCTTCAAAAAATGCTTTCCTAATGTCAATTAGGTATTGGTCCCCTGGATGGGTTGAATTTGTTGATACAGTGAAGTCAAGCTTCCTCATTACAAGTAAACCTCTGCTGCTGTTTTGTAAAAGGATTTCATATGCTATTTATAATTGGTATTATTAGATACTTCAATCCATTTATAGTAACTGTAAATTCATGAAACAGGATTCAATAAAAAAAATGAAGAAAAATAGTATGGGCTTGCAGGTGGAGGAAGACAGATGCAACTTCTGAAAGCAGCATTGTGAGTCTCAAAAAAATATCACATAACTGTTCAAATCATTGGCAAAGAAGCAGTTTGTTTGTGTTCCTTTATATTATGAAACATTATATTGATTCATTTTCTACGATAATGTAATCGAAGGCAGAAGTGGGCAATTAATGGGAAACTGGGACTGCTCTGGAGGGCCGAATAGGCCTGTGAAGATCCGTTGGCATGCACGCACATGTGTAAATTGAAAAAAAACAGCAGCTGCTTTCAAAATAAAAGCAATGCATGGAGGGACCAGTCTACCAGGCCTCTAATGCCATAGGAGGGACCAGTCTACCGCACCACCAGCAGAAGCAATGGTCTACCACAACTCCGGCAGTCTTAGGAGAGATCAGTCTGCACACTTTCTGATGTGCAAGAGGGGCCAAGGCGACTCCCCCCCTCGTTGCTACTTCTGGCAGTAAAGCCCTATTTAATCAGTGGGTTAGGACGCTGAGCTTGTCGATCAGAAGGTCGGCAGTTTGGCGGGTCGAATCCCGAGTGCCGTGTAGCAGAGTGAGCGCCTGTTGCTCGTCCCAGCTTCTGCCAACCTAGCAGTTCGAAAGCACGTAAAAATGCAAGTAGAAAAATAGGGACCACTACGGTGGGAAGGTAACAGCGTTCCGTGCGCCTTTGGCGTCTAGTCATGCAGGCCACATGACCACAGAGACGTCCTCGGACAAGCGCTGGCTCTTCGGCTTTGAAACGGAGATGAGCACCGGCCCCTAGAGTCGGAAACGACTAGCACGCATGTGCGGGGGAACCTTTACCTTTACCTAATTTCTGACTGACCTCACTCATCCTGGATTAATGTCCAGGTCCGATCTAGGGGTTTCATATGTCATGTTTATTATTTGAACACATAGCCTCAAAATAATCCAGCAACCTGGTCTGTAGGAAAAACAAAAACCCATGCACAATCTGGTACTTCTATGTTTAATGTTCATATACTCTGGGATCTTTCCCAAGGATATAAGGAGAAAGATATATATATATATATAGAATCACAAGCAAACAATATTCCATTACCTTAATTCTCCAGCTTTCGCCAGCATCTTCTTTAATACGGCTTAGCCAAGCTTTGTCAAACCAGGCAGGATCGCTGAAATAAAATCAGTCTATTATTAATTTTATTTTGGTGATGGTGGTGAAAACCTGAATTTCACCAGTCAGCTTCAACCTTGTTTGTTGCAATAATCAGTAAACAATGGGGTCTTATATGGTCTTATATGGCAAAGCAAATTGGACTGTACATAGTGCTTTGTGGTTTAGGAGATGCTTCTGAAAATGGAATGGTGACAAGTACATGTGATTTTCTATTATATGCACCCCAGAACAGCTATGAATGACAAGAAACTTGAAGAGTACCTTGTCTTCCAACTTACAATTTTAATTCAATTGCAAGTGGAATCTCCTATCTTCCCCTACAGCAAGAAATATTTCTGCCTGGGATTTCAGCCAACCTGCCATGCCCTTTTTCAGGATACAGTAGGAAACTAATTCACTTTTTTCTCTCCCTTTCCTTCTATTTTTTTTCAATAGACATCCAGTATTTTATGATATTGTGAAGTTAATCACTATGCACACCTTTTACTGGATAGAATTATAGCCTTCAAATTTTTTCATATATGTTTTTAAATATTGTTTCCTAATTCTACAAATGATTTGAGTATGCTCTTATCTCCTCCATCTTCCCAGTCTCGTACAGTGATCCAATTTCTGCAACTGTCACTTTCTCCCTAGAGAGTAACATGGTAATGTACAATATTTTCAATATAATGCATATTAATTTAATAATTCTTTTAAATAATTAACAGCCTTTCAGAAGCCTATTTTCATTAAAGTGTGTCCATGCTTTAATAGAATTCAGATAATTTAAAATGATTCAGAGTTGTCAAACTTTGCAACACACAAAACCCTTAAAAATGTGAAATGAATGTGTGCATCCCCCATTAATAAAACTAAGTGATAACGTTGTGATTGGCAGAGAGTTCAGTTCTAGCCACCTCTCATGTTTTGTTCAAGGTTTAACCTCTTGTTTGGCCTGAAAAAGCCCACTTCCAACTTGCCCACCATGCTTCAGTATGCCTATGTCCGGGGTGGGCAACCTTGGCTCTTTTATAACTCTTGGACTTCAACTCCCAGAATTCCTGAGCCAGCCACGCTGGCTCAGGAATTCTGGGAGTTGAAGTCCACGAGTCATAAAAGAGCCAAGGTTGCCTACCCCTGGCCTATGTAATACCTCTATTTCATGAGATGCACTAGTTGCTAGTCTTGTTTCTGGATATGTGTCAAAGTACAGCTCTATCTGGCATATGGTCTAGTACATTACTTGAGGGGACTGCCTGTCTCCCATAGTATCTATCTGACTGATTCAGCATAGGTACATTCTAGTTCCTTTGATTAAACAATATCATCTATTGGGAAGAAGTGCAGCATCTACCCTCTGGAATAAGGCGCTCTGCTTATTTTGCTGTTCATTAGAAAAGCAGAGAAGACCTGACTTTTCACCCACACCTTTGATGAGGGAACATTCAAGATTTCCTGCTTCATTCTATCCGCTCTGTCATTCTTGTCACTGTTTTCTTCTTTTTTTATTTTATTTTATTGAAATTTCCTCATTTCCACTGTTATGAGCCACCCAGAGTCACTGGGAATCAGGTGGCATGCATGTTCAATAATGAAAAATAATAATAAATAACTTACATTTCGTGAAGAACATATGCTAGGGCTACGCCATTTGTTAAGTCCTGTACTTCTCTGCAGGATTTAGCAATATTAAATGTCTGCAACTAGAGGGAAAGAAATCACAAAGTGTTTAGGATAGCAAACGAATAAAAAAGAATGTCACCCTTATACATAAAAGTAGCCCACCATATTGTGGGTGTGAAGCAGGGTAGCTGAGTGGTCAATTTGAAAATTATACGCAGAATGAATCTTTGCTCAAACTAATTAATAATCTCAATCCATCTCAATAGCACTCAGAGCAAACATTTCATCTGTACAGATATATTAAAAGGGAAGGTGCTCTATGTACAAGAATTCTTGAAATTTTAATAGCCTCTTGGGCATTCTTGAGACCACAGACTTTATAGATGTTAAATGTTTCATTTATAGGCTGACAGAGAAGGCATAAGTCATATAATTAGATATTATGCTCCAAATCAGATAATAAAGAATTTTCATTAAGCTGGAATGAAAGGCTATATTTCTGCCAAGTGATTTTTTTTATAAGAATAAGAGTAATTTTTCTATTATTAAAAATATTTCAGACAATATTTGAATATCTGAAAGTATTAAGTGGAATCTAATGTTCTGCAAAAGGACTTTGCCTTTCATCATTTCTGCTGCCCTTTCCCTCTGTTTCTTGTTATAGAGGGATCGGCAGATCCTAAGGAGAAGATCCATCTAAGGCAGGGCATTTCAACCTTTTCACCGATTGTACCACTGTTAGGATATGGCAATCGAGTACCACCTAGCAAGGTGTCAAAAACCTGATGACCAAAAAAAAATCGTGTTCAAAGTTGCAATTGCACTGAAATGACTTATGACCATTTTTCACACTTATGACCACTGCAGCATGCCCAGGGTTATGTGATTTATATTTGGATGCTTGGCAACTGATTCATATTTATGATGGTCACAGTACCCCAGGGTCATGTGATCCCCTTTTGCAACCTTTTGACAAGCAAAGTCAATGGCAGGGCTGCTGGTGGCCAAGTGCTAAGGCGGGACTTCCTTCCCTCCCTCCCTCTTTCTCATTTCCATCTCCTTCTGCAGGAAGAATTTGAACCCCCCATTTTCCCTCTTCCATATATTCATCAAACAAGGAAAAGCCTCCAGAGACAGAAAAGATAAGCCACTGAGGGGACTAGCTTAAAAAGGCACATTCCCCTTTAAGAATTAGCTACTGGCAGAAAGGAAAGTTAAGGAGCCTGCAGCTGGCACTTAAGGAAGAAAAAAAGATGTAGATAAGTACTGGCTGCTGGCTAAGGCAGCCTCCCCAAATGGCTCCATTCATAAGTAAAGGAATGCTACAGGCAAAATCCATTCAGGAGAAAAATATTTCAAAATCCCTTGGAGCAAAACTTACAGCTAACAATAACAGAGCAATAGAAGCTAACATGAGACATCTGCCATCAGCCAAATAGAAATGGCCAAACACTCCTTAAGGGTTTTGTGGGCTTTGTGTTCTTAAGAAGCCCACATTGCACAAAGCCCAGAACTTTAGTCACAAAGGCACATAAGAATCCTTCCACTCTCCATCTCCCTCCTTCTGTGCCTCACGTCCAGCCAATGCTGCCTTTCTTCATTGCTATCTTTCTTCATTCCTCGTGGAGGGCGACCCCTCCCCCGCTACATTTCTTGCCTGTTTGCTGCTGCCAGCACAGGTGGCTGCCACAGAAGTTGTAGATCAGGGGTGTCAAACTCAATTTCATTGAGGGCCGCATCAGCATTGCGGTTGCCCTCAGGGGGCCGGGTGGGTATGGCCAGGGTGGGCGTGGCCTACTGGGTGGGCGTGGCTAGAGTGTATATGGCCTACTGGGTGGGCATGGCCAGCTCTACATCGTTTGCATCAAGGGTGCCTTTGGGGGCCTGGGCAGGAGTGGGACAGATCTGACGGTCTCTGGCAGAAGGAGGGCCTCTGGGCCAGGGCCAAGGCAGTGGGGGCCGTTCCCTCACTGTTTCCAGGATGGCTTCGCGGGCCACATGAAACCACTTCGCGGGCCGGATCCGGCCCCCGGGCCTTGTGTTTGACATGTCTGTTGTAGATCAACTCATGGCTGGCCTGCTTGATCTCCTCTCCCCCCACCCTCCTCCTCCTTCTTTCTCTTTGGTGCAGCTAGAACTGACTGCGCCTACTCCCAAGGCTGCTTTTTTTCTCTCTCCCTATCCTGCCCAAACTGCCTCTTTTTATAGCCCCTCCTCCTCCTTTCTCAGACGTGAGCCTGGGGCCTTTGCCTCAGCCCAGCCACTCTGCAGCTCTGGAGGACTCACAGTAAGTCCTTGCCTGTGCTGGCTCATTCATTATGCATCATCTGAAGCACAGTCCATCGCCCTCTGATAGGAAGAATTATTCCTTGACACTCCCCCACTACACTTGTCTGGGCAGGGCTGTGTACCAAAGGTGGTACGCGTACCACCGGTTGAAAAACCCTGGTCTAAGGGACAATGGCGAGAACATCAATCTTCCCTCTTGTATTATGCCAAGAAAATAAGTTTGCACTACTGGAAATATGCTTTCTGCTCATAGTTTTATTCTTTGCTTTACTTAAGGAGAATTCTCTGTGCTGCATTACCATCATACTATGAGCAGGATTTGAATACCTAGGTTGTACATTTATTGTTCCAATACAGACCATCGGAAGGAACCTGTTTATTACAATCGTGCATATGCTATAATATCCTTAGGTGGCAACAGCTATTTCATTTTCACTAATCTGAACAATATCCAAGAGCAATAGGGATCTGGTTTGTCCTTAATAACAGAATACCGGAAAATCCCAAGGCTTTAGACAGACTGGAAATTCAAAACAACATCCTGGATGTAGGCAATGGGAAACCACTTTTGACAGGAAATTGTTGTTAGCAAGTCAATCTTATATGCTGATAGAATAAAATAGTTTACTTGGATTTCTTTATGTAATCAATATTACAACTCAGCTCTACAAACTTTATTGGATTGCAAACATAATCACTCTTTAAGAAAAGCTCATTCAGTGGAATTTTTTTTCTATCTGGTACTGGTTCATGCTATCTGCACCAGAAATAGTCAATTTTTTTGTGGCCCATGTGTAATTTTAAAAGAATTCCAATGCTCCATCCATCTATTTTAATTTAATCAATCAAATTATAGAGTATATCTTATCAGTCAAAGGATAGCTAATTTGTTAAGTGAACTGTTCTTATGAAATCTAACCATGAACTCCTAAGAGATCCTTAAGAGATAAGGAATCCACTTCAGGGGTTGACACATTTCTGTTCAGTATTTTAATTTCCCCAGCATTCCTATATTCTGCTAATCTGTTTGTTCTTAGGCAACTGAAAATTATTCAGATACCCTTGGTCATCATTCTAAGCATACCTTCTAATTAAAACTACATAATTATAAATAGTATGTAATACATTCTTATATTTAAGCTAGATGACTATAAATGTGTGCTTTTGCTAAGAGGTAAAAATTATACACTCTGGAAGAAAGTGGGTGCCAATAACATGAAAAAATATTGATTGTAAATAAATACTGCTCCTCAACAGAGGCATTTGCATTATAGAACATAATCAGATTTATCTCCATGTTATTAGGTTTTTGTAAACTTTTTAAAAATCTGATTTGTTTTGAAGATTCTATGAAACATAAATTGGTTTGTTATTATGGTTAAATTATAACTTTTAATTTTGTATTATGAGCATCTTATATTTCTATTACTGTTTCATTGATCACCAGAAAATTATTAATTACAGTTTGGAGGCAGCAGCAGCTATTTATTCACTTACTTATTTAGTGTATGATGAGACAATGAAAAAAGAGAAGTAAACATATAATCCACACAATTACATACAAAACCTGTGGCCATAACTGGATGTCCAAATTCAGCTAATCAGGTGATTATATTAGATTTGTATTTGTAGCAGCAGCAGCAAAATGCAAACTCATTATAATAAAGGTTTATAGCTTACATTATTTTACTGTAAAGAGTATTAAGTTTTATAATCTATAACTATAGAGAAAAAGATTGACCCCCTCCCCCCAAAAGTAATTCTGCATAACCAAAAATGTTAAGTATTACAAACAACAAGTATTAAGATTTACAAGAGATGGTGGGAAAACCAAGTGTTAAGAATGTGCACTTCCACCTAGCTGTCAACCATCTATCAGGTTGAATGAATGCAAAGGGATGTAAAATGACAAAAATTGTTAAATGAAATCATTTTTGTACCCTTTCCCAGTGGTGGGATTCAAATATGTGAACAACCATTTTTCTGTGTGGATGCCGCTTCCTGAAGTCCATTCTGGGCCTGGGCAACAAAAAACTAGCTATTTGTTCTGCCAAAGTGGTGCAAACTGGCTGAATCCAACCACTGCCCTTTCCTATATACCCTTTCACTTAGTTTCCTTTGGCTTAAAACCCAAGAACTATTTCATGCAATACAAAACAAGATTAAAAAACAAAATAAAAAACTGTTTATAAACTATTTTTGAATGATTTGGGAATGGCTAGAATAATGCTTTTCAAATTGCGTGCTATGGAACATTGGCATTCTGCAGAAATGAACACAGGTGTTCTATACAAAAACTTCACTGATTGTCAAACTGCCTGGCAACTAAGAATTTTAGGAGGTGATTGACAGAGAGAACCTGGTTTTGGTTTAACTTCAAAAGTATTTTTCTGCTACATTAGGCTACCAATTTAGAAGCACCAGTCATTTTCATTTATTTCTCTGTTGTAGGAATTCTAGAGTCTCTTATGAACTTCAAAGCCACCATCTGCAGCATTTGACTGATCATGCTCCCTTCTTTTAGAATACTACCATATTCTTTTGGGTTTTAAGTCCATTCATAATTATAATCAACCCAGTCCATGGTAGTCCACGAATAAGAGAATCTGACCAACTTAGCTTCCAACTATCATCTAAAAAACAAAAAGTGAACCTAGCTCCACCAAATGGTTTTGGATTTAGATCAAACACACTGTTTTCTTTGATATATTTTTGTACTATTTTGTGGGGGGGGGAACCAAGTAAGGAAGCCAATTTGTTACTACTGCAGATACAAAAAACCTCCAACATTTCAGCATTCTTTCTAAGGTAAAAGGTAAAGGTTCCCCCGCACATGTGTGCTAGTTGTTTCCGACTCTAGGGGCCGGTGCTCATCTCCGTTTCAAAGCCGAAGAGCCAGCGCTTTTTCTGAGGACGTCTCCGTGGTCATGTGGCCGGCATGACTAGATGCCAAAGGCGCACGGAACGCTGTTACCTTCCCACCGTAGTGGTCCCTATTTTTCTACTTGTATTTTTACGTGCTTTCGAACTGCTAGGTTGGCAGATGCTGGGACGAGTAACAGGCGCTCACTCTGTTACGCAGCACTCGGGATTCGACCCGCCAAACTGCCGACCTTCTGATAAGCTCAGCGTCCTAACCCACTGAGCCACCGCGTCCCAATAGTAAGCAAATAAAAGAAAAACATTCATCCCATTAAAGATTTTTAATGATAAAGTGTTATAAATGTTTCAACAGGTTTTTTAAATATGTATTTTATTTTTAAAGTTTCTAATTATAGTCTTAATATAAACACCTTCTGTCCCTGAAATAGTAGGCATGTATTTTGTCAACATTCTGAAAACCATAAAATGTTCTACAATTAAGTAATAAATTATTTTAATTTTCCAAATTGATAAAAGTTTGTGAAAATGCTGAGAGTTGTTTGGCAATCTAGACTCAGCTGACAGGAATTCTGGGAGTTGAAGTCCATGAGTCATAAAAGAGCCGAGGTTGCAAATCATTTACGTTTTTCTATGTCAAATAAAGGTTTTGATGTAGTAACCAGTTTTGCAAATCTCTAATTTGTATGACAGAAATTAAACATTGCTATATGGAACAATTTTAATCAGTAAAGTTCCAAATTAAAGTTCCAAATTAAAGTTACTTAATGTGTATCTTATTTCTGACGGCATAGTAACAAAAATAAATAACTAAAATAGTAGCTTTTACTTGCTAAAGCAGAGGTCCCCAACCTTTTGGGCACCAGGGACTGGTTCCGTGGAGAAAGGTTTTTCCGCAGACCGGAGGGTGCGTGGTTTTGTATGCTGCCTGCATCTTGCAGATGGGGCTTTGCTTCTTTGTGTGGACCGATTACTGGTCCGGTAGTGGTGCACGGACTGGGGTCCCTGTGCTAAATTATAAGTTACTTCTTATCCCTAGCAATATGAGTGCTTCCATTAAAAAAAGATCACAAAGATCACTTTAAATTGCTCTTAAAACCTACAGTTAGAGTCATCACAGAATCACCCTATCACTGATGTTAAACAATCTACCTATCAAATGTTTATATATACATACATACATACATACATACGTGTGTGTGTGTGTGTGTGTGTGTGTGTGTGTGTGTGTCTCAAGGTGGGAAATATCTAATACTCCTTCCTCTTCCTATTTTCCCCCACAATAGGTAGGTTGGGCTGAGTGAATGATTGGCCCAAAGTCACCCAGCTGACTTTCATGCCTAAAACAGAACTAGAATTCACAGACTCCTATTTTCTAGCTTCGTGCCTTAACAAGTAGACCAAACTGACTCAATTAAAACTTTTCTTACAAAATAAGAGAGCAAAGGGGCAATAACGGCACGTTTATCAAGTAAATTCATTGAAAAAACAAAGAGATACTAGGCTACTGGAAAATAAATGAAACAAAACTCAGTGGAATGCAAGTGAAAATTTATAATAAAGGACTGGGTTATTACTTACTAGATTTTTTATTTTTGAATTAATTTTTGTATATTGTTTTAAATATCCCAATATTGTAAATGAGATTTCTGCATTGTGCAAAGATTTAATAAGGAAGATCGATAACAACTTTGTTGATTTCTTGATTTTTTCTTTTTTAACCACCAATAACTTGCGGAGGAAAAAAACAATCAAATACCTTGCAATGAAAGTTTAAAAGTTTCTAATTCCAAAACAAGATAGAACCTGTTTCTGGAAACAGCAGACAGGCACATCCTCTATATACATGCTCAAAAATGCCTGCCACAGCATGAATATTTTCAGCATCCTTACTTTTAGAACCTGCATAGTAAAATTCACCTTAATTCATACAGAATGTATACATTCCTATGATATAGCACAGATTAATAATTCACTCTTCTGTGGAATAAGTTTTCAGGTGTATGTTGTTGGTCTCTATTCCATTTCCCGCAAACAGCTAATAAAATGTCGAAAAGTTATTTTCAAAACCAAAGAAAAGCTGAAAAGTCTACCCGATGTTTTCCATATGCAAGGTATTAAAAATCCTTTGGCTTTTTTTAAAAAAGTAACATTTTCACACAAGCTTTGACAGAACATTGAAAGCCTCTTAGATTTTCTCTTTGCCCTTTAACAAGCACGTGTTTCTAAAGGAGATGGGGCGGGATTCATCCATAACATTATCTTCCACGATTTCCTATCACTGCTTCCTAGAAAAAAAAATCTGGTATACGGAAGGAAAACAAGATTCACTCCATATTGACTTACTGAAAGGCAGCACCAGAAATTTATATGTCTAAAAGCTCTCTGGCTCAGAGATACATTTAGGGCAGGGGTCTTCAAACTTGGCCCTTTTATGACTTGTGGACTTCAACTCCCAGAATTCCTCAGCCAGGCATGCTGGCTGAGGAATTCTGGGAGTTGAAGTCCACAAGTCATAAAAGGGCCAAGTTTGAAGACCCCTGATTTAGGGGTTCAGGAGCAAAAGCCTCCCCTTTCCCCCCCCCACCCCGCCCCGCCCCTCCAAGCAGGTTACATTGGAGAGTTACTCACAGGGTATCCCACTGAGAACCATTTTTAAACTTTTATTGACCCACCAAAGGGAGGCCCCCTGTAAAGAAGCTCCCATAAACACGATGCGTATCAACACACGCACGGTGCACCCAACAAACCCCGGGCACGTTATGCGGAACGGAGATTTATTTATTTTTTATTTTATTTTATTTCCATTTATATCCCGCCCTTCTCCGAAGACTCAGGGCGGCTTACAAGCTTAGCAGTAGCTTTCATTCTATGTATATGCCTACTTATTATTTTTTATTTTATTTTATTTTATTTCCATTTATATCCCGCCCTTCTCCGAAGACTCAGGGCGGCTTACAAGCTTAGCAGTAGCCTTCATTCTATGTATATGCCTGCTTATTAGGGCTTTCACACACACCCCAAGCGGCATTATTACAAAGTCAGCTTAATTGCCCCCAACAATCTGGGTCCTCAGAGATAAACGACAAGCCAGAGAGGCGGTTGTGGGGAACCAACTTGCAGCTCCTTAGGGCAAGGTTGACCAAGGTAACTCGTCTGAACACAGAAACCCGCATTGAGGATGCGCGAAGGGCCAACAGAGGAGAAGCGGGAGAGGAGCGCGGAGGGTCGGTCAGTCGCCCAGATCTCCATATTGGATGTGCAGCTCCGCTCCAGGGCATATCCCCCCCTCCCTCCCCACTTTGAGTTGACTCGCGACGGCGAGTCCAAAGGGCGCGCGGAACCGGCTCGAGGAGGCAACAGAAGTCGCAGCGCGAGAGTGGCAGGCGGCGAAGGAGGGGGGGGGGTGAATGGGGCTCCTGCACCGATTAGACCAGGAGGCGGGGGCGGCCTCCCCTCCCCTTCTCGCCCCCTCCCTCGCCATTTACCCAGAGGATGAGGCTGTCGCAAAGCAGCTGGTCGGCAGGTCTCCCTTCCATGACGGCGGCCTCCACGCAACTGGATGACAACTGTGACGGCGGCAGCCACAGCGCCGCCACCAGGCTTTCCTACGCCACGCACGGTGCGCCAACGCCGAGCACAAGGCGCAGGTTACGTGTCAGCCACGGCCGGGGTTACCTTAACTTTTAACCAGCCGCCGCCCCCCCCCACCCCCCGCGCGCTCCTCTCCCCGGCAACCTTTAGCCCCTCCCCTCATCGGGCTCGTCCCTGAGGAGTCGTGCGGATGTTTGACGCGGGAGCCGACCAATTAATAGTTAGGAAAACCAGGCCAACGAAGCTTTATTGGGCAGCTTCCAGCCTCCTTTGGAGTCCATCCAAAAGGCGGCTCCCGAGGGAGATTTGCATCCCCGGCGCTGCGAATGGGAAAGGAGGGTGGGGGGGTGGGGGGGAAGGACATCGCAGGGATTGGCTAGGGCGCCCCCTGCAGGACTGATTGCGAGTGCGCTTGGACTTGCGGAGCTCCAAATAGGAGTGGACGAGAGGAAGCTCTTCCGTGCTTCCCCCCTCGACGATCCTACTAACTAGGCCAGGGGTAGGCAACCTCGGCTCTTTTATGACTCATGGACTTCTGGGAGTTGAAGTCCATGAGTCATAAAAGAGCCGAGGTTGCCTACCCCTGGTATAGGTTCTCCTGCTCGAGCAGGGGGGGCGGACAAGAAAACCTCCAAGGTCCCTTCCAGCTCTATTCTATTCAAAGAATGGATCTGTGACATAGAATTGTTATAACACTGGAAAAGCAAATTAAAGATCTCAAATGCGTGTAAGGGCTTTATTACTGATGCTTGCAATGATCGTAAGTGTGAAAAACAGTCACAAGTCACCTTTTTCAGTGTTGTTGTAACTCTGAATGGTCACTAAATGAACTGTTGTTAAGTCGAGGACCGCCTACACCAGCTGTTTTAAGCGTCCATCTATATTTGCCCCATCCTGGTTTTATGGAGAGTGCCTTCCTCCAGCAGGTGATGCCCGGTAGAAAGTGAAACGAACCCACAGCGATCCAACAATCCCTTTCCTTAAACTTGGCCCACAATCACACTGTGGTTGGCAGCCGCACAGAGGGCCTGTTTAGGGGGCTTTCCCGCGGGCTGAAAGGTAGCGCTTTATCTCAGCGGTAAGGAAGAGACCACAAGCAAGCTCCCTAAAGCAAGGGGGGACCACTGGTTCCCCACTTGTGTCTCCAGGTAAAGCCTACGTCGTGCTTGATTTGCAACCCATCGGGTTTCTAACAGGTGTTGCAAGCGAGGAAAAGCGCCCCCAAAGACAGCAGGGGAAAAAAAACGGGGAGGGGCCCGCATGGGCAGAACAGCCTACAACGCTCCGACAAATGCCTAGTTCAGGGGTAGGCAACCTCGGCTCTTTTCTGACTCATGGACTTCAACTCCCAGAATTCCTGAGTCAGCTATTTTCTCCCTCTTTCTCTACATTTGCTATAGAAAGTAAAAACTAATCTGAGACTTGGGCTCCAGCATTTTCACATTTTACTCCCTTAATTTGGGTAGGTTTATTCAAAACTAAATCCTGGTTTAATTGGATTTCAGTTGAATCAGTGTTGACTCCTGGCATTGCCTGACCCTGGACAGTCCCTGCAGTTTTCTTGGCAAGATTTTTTTTTTTTGAGTGACAGGTCTGAGGTCACCCAGCTGGCTTTGTACCTAAAGAGAGTAGAACTCAGAGCCTCCCAGTTTCTAACCTGGTGCTGTACTACTTCGCCAAACTAATTCATATACACTGATGTGTGCATGCACACACACACACCATGTAATAATGTGATGGAGATTTTAATATCAAGTAATTTAGCTTAGGGCCGAAACTTGTATTATGAAATAAATACCTTGATCTATGCCCTTCTTTCATTTTTCATTTATTCTAATGCTATATTTAATTTTGAAGGAAAAAATTGCTTGTAGCATTAAAATCTGAAATCATAATATTGATAGAATATCCAGAATATAAAAATTATACACACATATTACACTAAAGAAATGATTGCTTGTTTTTCATATTAGGTGGAGAGTGAATGCTAGACACCATTAGAAAACTGTTAGTTTACTCTCATTATGATCTTTATTAGGAGTATAACAAAATATACTGACAACAAAATAAATGTCAGTTTAATTAATTAGGAAGGAATTTGATCTTTCACAAGAAGTGGTTTTTTTGTTTTGTTTTTCATTCTACTGAGCTGCCAAGTATTGAGTTATTAAGTAACTCAAAACCACACCACATAAATAGTCAATGTCCCTGGGAGATAATGTGAGTCTTAAATTACTGATAGAAATATCAGAAGTCCAAATAAGATCAGAATTGGTTTAATCCTACTTTCCCATGCCGGAAAGTAGGAAGCAAGTTTACCATTCACTGCCTGATATATTGTGTAGTGCAGGGATGTCAAACTGCCAGGCCGATTGCATCATATGGAGTCGGTGCCCACCCCAGCTCCAGCAATGCAAAAAAAGTTGCGATATGTTGCGACACGTCACATGACATGGCAAGTTTGACACCCATGGTGTAGTGTATCTGCTTACATCTCTCTATAGCAATCCTTTTGTGAATGGGCAAACACCTAGATTTGCAGGAGTCTATATGATATTCTTTCAAATGTTCACATGTGTTTATTAGTTGTGTGGGTATATTATGCAGATTGTATCAAAGGTCAGGGCCTATAAGCCAATCACAGTATGTATTAATTTTATTAATAATACTGTACTTAAAAATATTCAAAAGTCATATGTCAATCAAGTCAGGAAATGCTTAGAAGAAAATGACAGCCAACTTGAACTTTTAATGTTTACAATAAATTATCTAAGGGGCTTGATTTTTTTATTTTATTTTTTTGTATTCCTTGGATATGTGTATATGTACACACACACATATCCCTATACACATGCACGCTTATTCACCATAGATATCTGTTCTGACAGGTTTGCGTAGAATGCTAAAGTATCAGTTCTGCAGTAATCACATCTGTTCTGTGATAGTTTGTTGTAAAGTGTAATCGAAAGAGAAGCCAAGGCACGATTCAGAGCTACAATTTTAGCATCTGTAAACACCAAAAAGGCTGTGAGGAGAAAAGTGTCATTTTGCACCTCCTCCACTTTTTAAGTACCAAAAGATAGTAAGAGGAAGTTGTGAAGGATGACATGGTGTGAAGCCCCCTCATAAACGTTCAGCGTTTGCAAAAAAAAAAGTAGAAGGGATTTTTCCACAGGTGCCCTTGCATCAAAGTTTCCTCCAATCTATGCAAGTATTTGAAGAGGCTCCAGAGGGCCTATGAAGCACACTGAAGCAAAGCAACAGAGCTAACCTTCATCCTTAGTAGCAAGTTGGTTGAATGCTTTGTGAACTTGTTTTGAGCTGCTTCTCTCCAAATTTCATTGAACCAAAGCACCTCTCTGCTCATCTGTTTCAATTTGTCGTGCTGACTTAAACATATTAGATATGGATTGTTGTTTTTTTATTTGATTTGATAATGTAATAAAAGAGCCAATCCATACCTAATCTTTTTAGCTTTGTTGGATACCTTTGACAGGAGGGATTTTGCCCCACCAGGATGCATTCCCCCACCATACAACCTAAATAACAGATTTAGCTTTTATTCCTGGGACAGAACTCTGAAACTTCTCAGGAGGACTAGGGGTGAGCAAAGCACTGTAATTGTTCACACAATGCCTCAGGCAGTTTATAAAACTCTGCTTTGTTCTATCCCAGTTGAGGAGTCAAGGAAGCTAGCTAAAAGCAGAGGCTTTAGAATAAATGGATAGACCAGACCAGATCTGGTTTCTAATAGAATTAATCACTGTCTGTCATTTGGAGGGCTTGGTACAGGAAACAACAGGTTGTGCAAACTCTGTTTGAAGACATGTCTATACTCAATTGAGCCCTTCAGAAGGTTGAAGAACAAGTTGATTTCTTATCTCTATCTTTGGTTGCTGATGACTAAAATCATTCTGAAGCTACATAGACCACCTGAAGGTAGGTCATACATGGTCCGTTTCATCCATCCTAGTAATCATCAGAAGTAGGTTGCCAGATATTACTCTATGGTGTTCAAATCTACATTAATACGGTGCATGGATTCTATTTCAGCAATAATCTTCCCCTGCAGGTATTCTTTCTATCTGTTTTTATGTGTATTCTGACTCCCTCGGCAAGGGGAATGAACTACACCTCCACTTTATAATTATGCAATTATTTTAAGTTCTATCTTCCTCCTTTCAACGCTTACTTGATAGCTTATTAGATTTGCAAATATGTCTAAAGATGGACATGTACATAGTTCCTAATTTAATATCTCAAGATCTGGAATCTTTCTGAAATCACTAAATCATAATTTTAATTATTTAATTCTTAAAAATATGATGAATAAAGGCTTCCACAAGTATTTGGAAATTCTACAAAACCTTGACATTAGTCAAACATGTTAATTATTAACTAAAATAAATGGCCCACCTTAATAAAGTATGGGCTGTGACTTTCTATCACAACACTCTTCTGTCACCCTAACCTAGAGAGATCAGAACATTTTTTTAAAAAAAGAGTTGTCCCAAGGCATCTACTAAAGTGTAGTCATACTTAATTCCTTGTGTGCCTCTTCTGGGACCAGGTAAGTAAGTAAGATGATGTGAATTTAATTTTTTAAAAAATGTGTTTTTGTATTTTCTTGTGCATAAGATAAAAAGGGGGGGGGGAGAAGGAGATTGTCATTTAAGTATGAAAGTAACTTTTCTTTCTTTCTTTTTTGACATCAGAAAGTAAAGATAGAGCATTTTGAAAAAGATATTTAATATTAATTTCAATTTTATATTAAGTGCTGGAGGTCTTATTCACATTCTCTGCTAAATTATTCCCTGAAATCATACAGGAAAAATGAACACAACTTAAAAATTAAACTTAGCTGAACTTTATGCAATTTTTATTTACGTTAGGATGTAGTAAGCGATATCCAAAGGTGAGCTGTTTCAGCTTACAGAAAGTAGGTTGATCCTTCCTCATTGTATGCTACCCAAAAACATCTCTGAGGATTGAGAGATCTTGTACGAGTTACAATACAAAAAGCTGCAATAGAAGAGGAACAAAAGTTGAGTACTTCATAGATCTGTTAACACGCATGTAAAACCGGGGTGTTCTTAACAGTAGTGAACAGAGAACAGCAGATCTGTGATTTCAGGTCCTCTTGGATTTGCATGTTCTATAGAGCAGTAGATGCAGGCCATGGTCAGAGAGCTCTTTACCAAGACTTGATTGGTATGCCAATTCTAAGACTTTTTGGAGTGAAAAACTGTTATAACTCATGCCCTCTTCACCTTACAATTAGGTTACTGAAATTCACTATACATGGGGCTGCCTTTGAAGATAACTCAGAAGCCAAAGTTGGCTCAGATAATAAGTTTAACAGTGCTATGATTTATGTACTGGCCACTCATCTGCTCCCAGGTCCAATTCAACATGTTGGTCATGATCTATGACCACATGGCTCAAATCCCAGGAATGGTCAGGACCACCTTTTTCAACCAGTATTGAACCCTTCCTGAGGTTTGAATCCTTCTGTACAACAGATACATGCATAACTAAACTATAACCATAATTATAGAACTTGATTTTGTCACTTCTCCACCTGTCATTCAATAGCCATTCTCCTGTACTATCATATAGCAGGAAGAAAGACATATACATATTTGGCCTTCAGTTATTCTTTCTTTTTCTTTTCCTGTCTCAGTATTCTGTAATCCTATGTAAGCACACAACCTATTCTTACTTTCTTACCTTGTAAATCTCAGGGTCAAGGCTTGCTCTTGTTACGATCACATGCTGAATGGCGAGTGTTGGGTCTAAGTAAATAAATAAATCTGCACCACAACTTCTAATAACTGGTCTGTTGAAGTATTTTATGTGCTTGACATCTGAAAACTTCCTCTCTAGATCTCTAGTTGAGTAAAGAGAAAACAAGACTGAATCTTTAATTCAAACTTTAAGCAGAATATATGCTTTTTTTAGTGTAACTTGTTTTGTTAATTTAATAGCCTCTAAACCAGAAATAATGGCAAGATAGTGTTAGTTCTATCTGTGTATGTACATGTGTGTGAGAGCACACGTGTGTACATAGACATGTGAGTGCCAGTGTGGTGTAGTGGTGAAAAGCTAAAAGCCAAAAGACCGTGACTTCTGGTTTTGTCTTAGGCACAAAGCCAACTGGGTGATCTTGGGCTGGCCACCACATCTCAGCCCTAGGAAGGAAGCAATGGCAAACCACTTCCAAAAACCTTTCCGAGAAAACTGCAGGGACTAGTTTAGGTAGTCATCAGAAGTCAAGACTGACTCAAAAGCATTTGTACAGAGAGAGAGAGAGTGTGTGTGTGTGTGTGTGTGTGTGAAGATCAGTCTGCCGATTTAGTCTTTGAGGAGAGATGGAGAGATTTTTCAAGTGGCATGCAAATGCCTCAATGAATCATTAACTCTGTGTAATACCAATTTCTTTTTATAACTCATCTGAGATGCTGGACTTAGCTCAAAATAAACAGAGCCCAGCTCTGATGCTTTTTTTAAACCAGCAGTGACTTAAAACTACAAATGGGGTCTCAGGTCAAAGATAAGGAAGCAGCTTTTTTGACCCGATCTGTCTGCTGATCGGGAACTGTAAATGTCAACAGACCTTGTGTTATGTTGGTAAAAAAGAACTCTCCAGATTCCATTTGGATTACACAGTTAAAAGAGTGAACTGTCTCCAACAATATATCAGGTTAGTTAACCACCAATGGATTCTAACAAGTTATTCCTTCAGTCTGAAAATAACTTTAAATGAAAAAAAATATTTTTAATGTAGTCACTTCTGGTTAGTTATATGAACTATTAAAAATAGAAATCAAGATTGTGATCACACCTAGGTTCCCAGTTTTGCCTAATCCAAGGCTATATAATTTTGAAATTATAATTTAAAATTTTAATAGTGAGATATCTAAATTTGATAAAATAATAAATGACTTCATAACTTCAGTGAGAATAAAATTAGTTATATACTACTAAGTTCTGAAAAAAATATTTACTTGTAAATATACTCTTGCTATCAACTAATAGCACATTTCTTGCTCTGCTTGAGATCAGTCCTATTGAGGATGGCAGGTATATAAAAAATATGCTGTAAGCACTTCAGAGACTCCATTCTTAATACACTTTGCCAAAATGCCACTGGTTGTCATTTTTATAGTGGAGGGGGAAAACCTGCTGTATTTATAGGGAGTACATCTATTTAATCAAATTTGACTCATCAACAGCCTATATTATCAAAATTATATCAACTCTTACTTATTTTATAGAGTTCTCAATTTAAAGACAAGAAATGAGTTCTTTGGAAAAGAATTGTGTTCCTTCATCCTCCAGAATAGTAAGTTTACAAAATCTTTTAAGCTACATAATATAAAATCCAAAAGATGTGTGCAAAAATTGTAGGTATCAAGAAAGTTTTCAAACTTCCCATTATTTATCCTCTGAAAGAATTGAATATCCCTGAACCCAGAGTTTTATGGCAGCTTAATTAGAAACATGTGGTTCCTGGTAAGACATGAAACTTCAAAAAAAGAAGTAGGATTACTTTTCCAAACAGAGGCTTGATATATGATATGCTGAATTTATAAAAACAGAATGACTCCATTAATCAAGTTTTCATGTATTAAAGGGATTGCCTTTAATATGCTACTCCACTTCTTTTCCATCCTACCACTTTTTTTTAAAAAAATGGTGCTTAGATAAGCGTTTTCAAAGGAAAACCATAGTGATACATCAACTACTATGGCAGTTTCAGAAATATGTAAAACTAGTAAGCATTTTGTTAAGCATTGTGACTGTACTATTTTTCCAGAGTTTTCTAGAATAAATATACAAATATTAAACCTTCTGAAGCATTTCTGGAATTAACTGGAATATCTTTAAACATAACAAATTTTTTCCCTCTTAGGAACGTCTTCAACGGTGGCAGCAATGCTACCCCAGTGATTTGAGCTGTCCTATCTGTCTCCAAACTGCTAATTTCCCTGTAGAAACCAGCTGTGGACATTTCTTTTGTGGCAAGTTAATTGGGCTACTGCATTTTGCTCATAAATTTTATTTTGCAAGACTACAGTAACCTTAACATTACATGAAATTATAGAATTAAACAGTAGAGAACATATACATTTTGCAAAACAAATGCCCATTTGTGGATGGAACTATGCAAAAGCTGATTAGGGCCAAAGTTTCCATGAAATAAATCATAACATTTGTTGGTGATCTATCTCTGAATATATTCACACTACCATACTCAAATTTGGTATCTTGATATCTATTGTAAAAGTGCATACACCCACCACTATCTTTATTATGAAAAAAAATAAATGAAGCAACGCTTTTACCTCAGCTATTGTATAGTACCACAGACACATTATAAAATTTTGCAGTACTCAGGAAGTCTTGTGGACAATTAAACAGGAAACTTATACTTTTCAGGCCAGGAGTACTGTACTGAGTCTCTGAGCTGGCAAAAGGCCAACAGAAACAGCTATATCAAACAGAACAAAAACAATTGGTAATCAAAGCTTTAAGCTAATTTAATAGCAAGAATGTGAACATTGCTGTCTTGAGAATTAAGTAAATTTTAAAAAATTACCTCCTGCCATCTGAAAAAAGGCACAAAAACAAAAATAATTTACAAGTATTTCAAATCTCCTAATTTTTTTTATTAAAAACACTCTAGAATTTAAAGAGCACACTTTAATGTCTGCTCTTTAAAATACCACAACATGCATCTTACAGGGTTAAAAGGATGCCATATTTTTCAGCAAACTTTTCCATCATGTGGAGAGATATTTGTGGATTTTATGCTTACATATATTTTGAGAAATTACATGCACATTTTTGCCAACTGAAGTCATTGTTGATAAAAAGGAAGTATCTTTATCACCAATGTATATGACAAAAAGATCTGTGGTGTCTGGCAATATTGAAACATAACAGTGGCAAAATACCAATGTTTTAATACAGAAAATAACTACCCAAAGGTTTATAAGATTAATTTATAAAATGTGTACAATCACTGACAAGCCAGTGCTTTTTTTGTTATAGAACGCACAGAACAGTGTTCTGGCACCTTTTTTTGAATGGAAGAACCAGTTCCTTCTAAGCTGCCAATGAGAGTGAGTTACGAGCGTTCACTTAATGCTCTTATGCTTCCCCCTCCCTTCCTGTCACGCGGGACTCACCTGGAAAAGGTCTGTCTCCTCTTTGCTGTGATTCTTGCTGCTGCTCCGATCTGAGGCCAGGGGATGCATCCACAGCCCCCCGTGGCCCGATTCGAGCTCTGGAGGCCTGGAAAAGACCTCCGCTGCCCAGATCTATGGTTGCAGAGCAATTTTGCGGCCCCCTCGTGGCCTAATCCGGGCTCCGGAGGTCATTCCTAAGCCTCCGGAGTCCAGATCGGGCTGCTGGGGGCCTGCAAAATCATTCTGCGGCCATAGATCTGGGCTCCAGAGGTCTTTTCCAGGCCTTCGTAGCTGATTGGGCCACTGGGAGGCCGCAAACTCATTCTGCAGCCATAGATTTTGGCTCCAGAGGTCTTTTCCAGGCCTTCGGAGCCCAGATCAGGCCACTGGGGAGCCGCAAAATCGTTCTGGGGCCATGGATCCGGGCAGCAGGTCTTTTCCAGGGCTCCAGATCAGAGCAGCAGCAGGAACCTCAGCAGAGAGGAGACAGATCTTTTCTACGTGAGTGATCTGCACCTCGAAAGGTCCCTAAAGCAGTTTCTTCTCCCCCCTGCCCCCGCTCCATAAAGGGCTTTCGACTGGAGCCGAAGCTGTGTGTGAGTTCCGGCACCTTTTTTTTTTTTTTTTTACAAAAAAAGCACTGTGACAAACAAATATTCTCTGCATGGCTTATAGTTTTAAGATAATTAAAATAGAATGTTCAGGTTTTTTTTAAATTGCAGTTATTAAAAACAGTAAACACTCACCATAAAAATCCCATTTGTTATCAAGGACAACGTACAACAACCAACAATGCTTTTAAAAATTTATCCCCAAAGAGCAGTGTAGAATATAGAATTGGTGTCAATATTTTTCATGGCAGAAAGTGCTCCCCAAAGGTTTATACCATGAGACATATGAAAAGAAATAATAGCATTCCTAATGCAGCAAAATAGTAGTATTGAAGACAGCTATTTTTCTGATAATGGACACTGTGCCAATAATGTGACACTTTCATTTTTGCAGCATCATTCTACAAGCATTTAAGATCAGATTAGAATAAACCTGTTCCTCCAGAACCATTGTAGTACAAATAACATTCTGATATGGATTAGTAAAAAAATTAACAAATAGAGTAAAACCTCACATTTATAACTATATTAAAATGTAATTCTAATTCTCCCACTGCATTTGGTATCCACTTCACTCTATTATATAGGATAGATCATATAAAGGCAACATTTTTAATTTAGCCATACTGCAATATTGAAAACATCTGGCTATCAAAATCTATTTGATTTTCTGCTATAAAACAAGAGCATTCATGCAGTTAACCACACCCACACAGGAATCCCTTCCTGTCCTCTTTACTTTGTTCTAATATTAGATGCTCCAAGGAGGGAATAAAAGTTACAAAATGTATAAACCATATTATTTCAAACTTCCCAAAGTACAAGCTTGAAGAACAAGTTAATCAACACATCCACACAATGATAGATAGCAATAGGCAAACTTCCCAGTTAATATTTATAATTTTCCTTCACTTTCTTATAATTTTAAGAAGGAAAGTATAGTACAAACAGGCTTTGGGCTAGCTAAATTTCACTTTTTTTGAAAGCTGCACATTTCATTATATTTGCCATTACAGTAAAAGGTGCAAGAGTGGAGCAAATGCCTTACTGAAAATGTATTATCTACAGTTTTTAATCATAGGGCATGGTTTTTATTTAAAAAGTCATGATTGTTCTTTTGTATTATTGTTACAAATTGCTATACATCTTCCAAAAGTCTCAAATTTCAACTGTACTTCAAACCATATGTCCAGGAAATAGCACAGAACATTAATATTGGGCTAATATTATTTCTGATTACTAATAATGTTTCTTCTGGGGGCCTAAAAAAAAAGAACTGCAACAAACATGATTGAAAGATTCAATGTCATTTTGAAATGTCTGAATCCACAAATACCCTGGCTTGAAAAAGGTTTGCTCTTCCAGCCTTCAAATTGTATGTCAACACAGGAAACAAGTGCAAAACGTGACTATTAAGTTTTCAAGCAACGTTTAATTCTGTTTTCAATGTGCAAATGGATATCTATTTAATTACTGGCTCATCTGGAATTAAAATTTCAGTGTATTGGCTACCTCACCTACTTGAGTTTTTGTTGCCTTCTTGAACGAAGAAACTACTCCTGATTAGACCCTGTAATATAGAAAGTAGCTTTCAGTGTAAACAGCTACAAAGTTGGCTACGCCGTTTTCCCACTACGCAACGTTTTGGTTTACAAAGACATGTCTTCCTTTCCTAGGTTACTGTTTAATTGAATACTGGAAACATGGGTCTTGGCTAAGAGCAATCAACTGCCCACTTTGCAGGCAAGAAGTAAGTTTTCATCTTTTATTTCAAGTTACAAAGGAAGATAGAAAAATGCCAAGAATAACCCTCTCATATTTCAGATTTTCATTCCTTAAGCTAATATAGGTATCAGCATTTCTAATATCATGCTTGTCAAATCAAAGAAGTATGAATGATTAAACAGTATACCTGCATCAGGCTTTCTTTTTTTTCTTTTTAAAAAAGTTGATTGTCTTCAAAGAGACATTTTGGTGTAGTTGTTAAAGTGCTGACCTAGAAACCAAGAGACTGTGAGTTCTAGTCTCACCATAGGCATGAAAACCGGCTGGGTGACTTTGTGCCAGTCTCTTTCTCAGCCCAGCTCACTTCACAGGGTTGTTGTTGTCATAAGGAAGGAGTATTTATTGTGTTTGTTCACCACCTTGAGTTATTTATAAAAATAATAAAGGCAGGATAGAAGTCTAATAAATAAATAAGTTTGCTTTTTCTTCTTATACTCTACTGAGTTTCACCTGCTGGCTGTGGAGCAAAATGCACAAAGGTCTCAAGTGTAAAGAAGCAAGGATGCTATGGAAGACATTAATGTCACAGGGTAAACCATATAACCTAGAACAGGGGTCCCCAACCCTCGAGTCGTGGACCAGTACCAGTCCGCGGCATGCCAGCAACCGGTCCGCACAAACAAGCAAAGCCCCATTTACAAGATGCAGGCAGCACAAAAAAATATGCACCCTCCGGCCCGTGGAAAAACCTCTCTCCACGGAACCGGTCTCTGGTGCCCAAAAGGTTGGGGACCTCTGACCCAGAAACTCAAAGAAATAGCAGTCAAGGAAGGAATAAGAAAATCAGGACATGTCCGGTTCTGCAGTTTTGTTGGCTAAAGAGTACTGGCAGATGGAGAACAGGATAGCCTTTTCTGCTGAGCTGCCCAGCCTCATTTCCTCTTAGACTAGCCTTGACCCTGCTGGACTTTCAAACCCCTGAAAACTTGCAGGGCTGGGGACTGGATGTGTGATAGAGCCCGTATTCAGGCCATGTTGATGGTTGTTTTATGATGCTTAGCAGTTACGTGTTTTCATTTTTATATAATATGTATTTATCTATTTTATTGTAAGCCATGTAGAGTCACATATGTGAGATGGGTGGCTATGTAAATCCATATAATTAATTAATTGGGTCTTTCTATCTAGCAGAAGACGAACCTACACCTCGATTCTAAATGTCTTGTGTTTTTTTATTATTATTATTACAAGGTTGGTTTTTTGTACACCTGTTCTGAAAACCAGCCTGACAGGAAAAGCAAGCGAACTTTCTATGACATCAAAACTTACAACAAACGCTTCTCGGGAAACCCTCAGCCTGTAAGTGGCAATATTTTCCACATCAAGAAAATTCGTCCCCTTAAGTTGGTGTATATTAACAAGATTCCATGAGTGAAGTGGTGCTGGGTATTCTCCTAAGGAGAAGTTAGATTACACAAATTGTGATTTCTTTGAATAGGGCATTAAATAGGAGATATGGTGGTTGTCATGCCAAAGGAAAACAGTCTTTTGGGGTGACCAAGTGAGGAGGACAAAAGAGAGCTGCCTAGTTATTTATTCTGCTTTGTTCAGTTTTATTCCATGGAATTTAGCAATGGGCAACTCCCCAGCTATAAAATTCCTTCCCTTAAAATCAGAGTAATTTAAATTAACAGCAAAGTAGTAGATTCCTAACTTACCCAATCTCTGTGCTTAGTTTATAGATCATCTTTATGACATACCCCTTCTTGTCCCTGTTATCCTAAGAGGAATCTTCACGCTAGCTGGCCTCATGTGGATCTTTCTCTTCAGAGTAGTCATCTGTTTTTTTGGCACCATCATGTGCTCGACCTGTCCACTTGAAGTGATGCCTGAACCTCTTTGTGGAATCTTGCAGGCAGCTGATAACTTAGCTGTTATAATCTTACTTTTGATTAGCTTTATAAACATTTGCCCTCAAATGGAATCAGAAGGTGCAAACATGATGATCTCTAGGGAATAAAACATTACCTTGGCATCATCATGGAAGGAACTGCAATGTCTCTGAAAGGTCAAAATTAACCAGGCCACGATACATTTATAATGGACTTAATTTTAAAAAGTGAATAAGGGCTAATGTATTGCATTGAACTGTAAGCAAATGATAAGAGAATATTTTGGCCAGATGCTATTATGCTAATAAAGGACTAAAACCCAGTGAGGTCTCCGAATCTTTAAGCAGGCATTGCTGTTGTTTTAAGAATACGTGTGGAAGACCCAATAATTGATATAACCCTGATTAGGACATTGTTGCTGGTAGTTAGGAGCAGGCACAGGAATTAGGAAATAGAAGAAAATGAGAAAATGAGGAAGTGGCAGGGAGTTTCACAGGCCATGCAGAGGAGGCAAAGAAGGGGATGGTGTGCCTTGTCTTAGTGATCCTGGAAAACTCCAGAATTGGTTTCAGCTGTATAACAGCTAAAATGAGAGATATTTTAGAGTATCATTATCCAAGACAAAACTTCAAGGTTCAAAACAAACTTATTTTCTATCCCTAGTAAATCTGAATATAAGCTGGCTACAACAAACATTACAGGTAGTCCTTGACCTACAACCATTCATTTACGGACCATCTGAAGTTATGACACCACTGAAAAAAGTGATTTATGACCAGCCCTTGCATTTACGACCATCACAACATCCTTATGTTCACATGATCAAAATCTGGGATCTTGGCAACTGATGTGTATTTATGACTGTTGCAGCATCCCAGGGTCACATGATTGCCCTTGGTGAGCTTCTGACAAGTAACGTCAATGGGGGAAGCCAGATTCACTTAACAACTTCAGTGATTCACTGAACCATCATGGGGGGAAAAGTTGCAAAATTGGACATGACTCACTTAACGACCGCCTTGCTCACCAAATGAAATTCTGGTCTTTATGGTGATTGTAAGTCAAGGACTGCCTATATTATCTAGAGTCAAAACAAGATATGAACAAGCAGCTCTGTAATGGAATAATTAACCAGTGGAACAACCTGCCTCCAGAAGTAGTGAATGCTCCATGCTCCAACACTGGAAGTTTTTAAGAAGAGACTACACAGCTATTTGTCTGAAATGGTATAGGGTTTCCTGCCTGAGCAGAGGGTTGGACTAGATGACCTCCAAGGTCCCTTCCAACTTTATTATTATTATTAATGTGACTATATGAATCAGACAAAAGAGCCTGAGAAAAAATATATTTGATTGCAGCAGTGAAGTTGCATAAACCTTTTCAAATAACTTTAATTCAATGAGCTATTTCTTTTAAATGAGATGTTGTTTACTTAATGCAGTTTTGGGGGGTATCCTTGCAAATATTTTAAGTACTGGATAAAGGTAAAGTATAGATGTTTTCACAAGAATCGTAGGAGTATGTGAATACGAATAAAATAAAGTGATGGTTAATGAAAAACACTCACTTCCCATGTAACCAGTGCAACTTTTTTATGTTGAAACTCTGTTGGAATCATTTCACAACACGAGCTTTGATACATTAGTTATGCATGAAACTATTTTTATCTAAATATAATATGTATACATCTATGAATGTATTTATTCTTTACCGTGTTCCAGGGGTTGCAGTATTTCTTTTTTACTTACATCAAGTTTTTTGTAAAAATTATCTCAGAGAATTCCCCATTGACTTTGCTTGTTGGAAGGTCCCAAAAAGTGATCACATGACCCGGGGACACTAAAACCATCATAAATATGAGTCAGTTGCCAAGCATCTGAATTTTGATCATATGACCATAGGAATGCTGCAATGGTCGTAAGTGTGAAAAACAGTCATAAGCCATTTTTTTCCAATGCCATTGTAACTTTGAACAGTCACTAAATGAACTGTCATAAGTTGAGGACTACCTGTACTGTTATCCTAGAAAACCCAAGTAAGAAAGGCTAGTTTTGAGAAACAGCATCTACAAGGAAACATAAAATAGTTGTAAAACTCTCAGGTAGTCATTATTTATTATTCCTCTTCATCCGTCAATTCTGATGCAACTTTATTTCATTTTATCCCAAGCTGGTGCTACAAACTGAATATTCTGAAATACATTTTGGACTACTCAGTGTATTTGAAACAAATGTAAGATGTTATCCAAATATTGAATTATTCTTTTGTGGTAGGGGATTGAAAAAAATATAGGTGAAGACCATAAACAAAAACAACATTATCTAGATAACAATAATGCTAAACCTAGGAATTTATGAGCTGGAGGAGGGGAATTTACCTGATGTTCATCTAAACGTTTATTTTTATCTTTAAAAGTTTTGAATAATTGAGCAAATTTCAGATTAAACCGATCAGCTAAAATAACTGAATAGAGATATTAGAAAAAATGTTTGAATGATCTTTATTAATTTTGATAAAAAACAATAACTGCCATACTGCAGAGCCACAGAGATCACCTTGAACAAACTGCATTTATTAAACCCAGGAAACAAGGACATTAGAAAGCTCAAAAGGATTTTGCCTTAACACCCTGCATATAAGGATGGAAAGGAAAACACAACCAGATTTTTAACATCATGTTACTCTAGTTGGCAATATCAAGAATCCAACATTCTTGTATCACAAGAATCCAATATTCTGTTTCCTGAGTTAGTCTACACTGAAGGGCTGACAAATGTGTTTTAAGACACATTTAAAATTACACTGATAATGAGTTGAAAAACATATGATGTAAAATGCAGCAATTTTTTCTACAGAGTTCATTAAGTGGTATGTTTTCCTAGCTCTTGGTTCTCATAGTATCATATTATGACTCTTGATTTTATTAAAGGGAACAACAATAAGCAGCAATTTAGTTTTTGACATTAAATGGAAAGCTTGACCAATGAAGGTACATTTATAATTTTGACTTTTCTTAATTTAGCACTTTCCCAAGCTTCATTTTATTTCATTTTCATATAAGTTTGCAAATTTTAAGAAAGCATGGGAGATGACATGCCTTCTGCATATTTTACCTAATGTATCTCTTTTTATACACCTTTGCTTAATATACATATTTTTGCAAGCTTTTTAACAGATGATATAATTCTGAAAAGTGTGAATGATGAATGATAGCTGTAGTTCTGGTTGAGACACTGATCCAAGAAATGTAGATTTGACAAGTTTAATGTACCATGATATCACCTTAATAAAATACACCTACATTCATATTTAATAGGCTATAAAGTATTTTTTTTATTTTTATTGCAATGCTTCTCATTAATGTAAATAGCTAATCAAGAAAGTCAAAGGAATCAGTCAGACCTCTGATATCAAAGACGATTCTTTTTTATGCTGTCTATGCATTCTGCATGATGGATTTATATTTTCTTTGATCTTCCGCAAGTTTTAGAAACACTTGGTATTTCTTGTCATAAAATCTGTGGAAAAAGCATAAGGCCCAACAAGATAAAGGATTTGGCAATATTTAGAATGCAATAGGCCTCTTCTATGCTAAACTCAGTGAAACAAACAAGACCTATGGATTAGCACAATATTGCTGTGATGCTGTTCTGATTCAGTTAGATAGGGACCATCTGCCTGAAGGTTTTGACAAGTTGCAATAACGAAACACCAAAAACTACCACTGAATTTGCTTTAGAGGGGACCTTGGTAATATGTCCAATTCCATTTCATTTCCTACTTGAGACAATAAAAAGGGGAGAGAAGAATTTTAGCAGCTGCTGGACCGGAAAGTCATAAAAGAATATGAAACTAGCCACTTATTAAATGAGGCACTACAGTAAATTTCTGCCCCCCCACCTCCCCATTCTTTCCTGAAACCATGCAAAATTCTATAGCAACACTATATAAAAATAATTTAAAAGAAAGCTGCCAGGAATTTTGCAGTAGTTAAATGATCGTCACAGATAAGTTGTTTCAACTGTATTTATTTAGCACAGTTGGGGAGGTTGGACAACTTCTGAAGTATACCCATTGTCATTCTATAGCAAGAAAATATTTGCTTTTTGTGTTACAATGTTATTGAACGAGACTCTACCATGGTCGATGTAAACACAGAGGTGAAACTTGGCTGCACAATTACAATGCTATCTTGACTTTTTAAACTCCACTGCTGATGCCCCATTCAAGCTGTTTGTAAACTACCAAAAGGGTCCCATTCCTTTAACATATTATTAATGTATCCAGTCCTATATAATTATAAAGTACAAACGTAAAATGTGGAGTTCTATGTTTATTTCAATGCTTCTAATACATAGACTCTTACTATTAGAGTCACACATACAGTATTTCTGTTATGAGTGATAGACTGAAGTGAGCTAGGAATTGGTCAATCAAGAGACTGAACTATAACTGAGCTACTTAAAATCTAGGTCATGAATTCTATGGCTTTACAGAGCAGGTAAACACATTCTTCTGTATTGCTGGATACTTATGCAAAGTGATATTTCACAATCTGCAGTTATTGCGGTTAACCACCCGAAATATCACCAGGATTGTTTTCTGGCAGGCTATCGTATTGCCAGAGAGTATCTGATGTGTTTTCAGAATTCTTACTTCAGAATGGCAGGCAATATATCAAATGCCCATTGCAATCAGTGGGAAACTTAATCCGAATGCTTTAGAGGGGCTGTTCCACTTCCTAAAAATAGAAGCATGTGCCGGGACCAATGTGTAAACAAGGGAAGAATCTTGGCAATGTCAAACCCAGAGAGTATTGGTTCAAATAATCTATTCTAGGCCCATCCCTTCATGACCTTGTATTTCCTCGGGGCTAATGACCTAGCTCCTTTTGATTTTCCAACTACAAAAGAAAATTTGTCAGGGTGTCCTGACTGGTAGGAGATTTAAAGCAACAGGAATCTGAATGCATCACAGTCCTGGAATTCTCCATGTGTTGAAAAGATGTTTCATTGTCACTTTTTCTGAGTCATCTTAAAGCTAGATTCATTTTGCCAGAGTTCATTTTGTGTTCACATTCTTAACCTGTAAACAGACTGAAGTCTTCCCTGCAAATAGCCAAGTATAAATAAATAGGAGAATTCTACGTAGCCTTTATGTGTAAAACTTTCGCTGAACCTGCAGATGGCACCAATGCACTTCTTCAGTAAGGTTCCCTACTGTTTAATATTTGAGGAAACCTTCTTTGAGACTAAAGTAAATTCACTTAAGAAACTTCATGAAAGGAATGTTCTCTAGCTATGTTCTGCCATCTTGTTGGAGGCTGGTAACCTGCTTCAGGTTCAATCCTTTGTTTTACCTGTAAACTGAAAGCAAAAAATATTCTGCGCTATATAGAAGATTTTGATGTTTTGAACCACTCATCTTTCATCCTGCCGCCACTGAATGTATAAATGCAGAGGGCCCTCAGCTCAAAAATACCGTCTTCCAATCAAAGACTACACAAGAGATGACAAGGGCTAAGTTCTTCCTTTGAAAACATCTGATATTCTTGTTGTGAATTTATGGTGTTTAGGAGTCCTCATGGGAGTCCAAATTTGTTTCTGGTCTTAGAAAAGCAGCAGAATCCCTTGCACCCAGGAAACTAAACATGTTAAATAAACAATATACCGGCAGGATAGTTAGAAAGATCACAGAAAGGAAAATGTCAGGAATTTTCTTCAGAAGTCTTGGTTTTCTAATTTCACAGGTTAGGATGACAGAAGCTCCAAGCAGTTTTGTAAATGAAACACAGTCTGTTAACATTGCAGAAGTGGAGTAGATGCCCAGATCCCCAAAAACTTTAAAAAGTAGAAATTTTCTATTTTCTCATCTCTCTGGAAGGAAAAATGCTAGTGAATGCCATCGTTCTTGCAATTCTTCTCTCTGGTGGAGCAAGGCCTTGGCCTCCTGAGTGTGGCTTGTACCTTATCACCACCTCACCGTGCCCAGAAGACCTGGGCCCTCTCCCTGTGCTCTGCTTAATGACCTATGCAAAACTGGGAGAGCCAGGATTGCAGTGTGGAACAAAGCAATCACGCATTATCTCACTTAATGACCACTTCAGTGAATGAGTGAGATTCCAGGACCAATTATGATCCTAAGTGGAGGACTACCTGTACGTAAATTGATAGATTCAGTGATTTGAAAAGCAGGGCTTGGCCAGCCAGTACTAAATGAAAGTGAAGAAGAGACAAATGACAAAACTGAGTCATCGTATGTTCATCCATCAACTCTTGTGGGCCCTTACCTCCCCTATTCCATGTCAGGGCTAGGAGCAGAAGAGACAAAAGAAGGAAAATTGGAAGGGGTTGGGCGATGTGTTCACAATAAGGACTTTTAAAAAACATTACACGGTGACAACCATCCCCAACATACCATAATTCATATGGCCCCACATGAATATGGAAACCCCAGCAATATTTTCTAGTGGAAATCAAAAATAGGGAGAGACTTGCAGCAGAGAGATAACTGATAGGGGAGTTACTTGCTTAACTATTGGTCTGTCTTTCTAATTTCTTCTACTTGATGCAACACAGATATTGTTAAAAGCTGGTGAAATAATCAAGGTGCAACTATAGAGAAAGAAAACCAGCTTTCTTTTTTCCATAAAAAGTTCTATTACTGCCTCAACACGTTAGAAAGGAGAAGTACACATGGGTTTCCTAGCATGTGCTGATCACCTGATATATTATTCAGAACAACATATATCTTTTTTAAAGCATCTTATACATCAGGTTGCAATTTTTTTGGCCACATGTTCCTAAGTTATATTTTTTTTTAAAAATGGATATTTAAGAACAAAGGGATAAAAATTCATTTCCCAGCATAAATAGCTTTATGCAACTTTATAACTCTCTAGCAAACAAAACTCACTGAAAAATCCTATTACCTTTTATCCTTGTGGTTTGGCAACACAATCCGCCCAATTTTCTCCATTTTCTCCATAGCATCCTGTTCAAAGATCAACAGAATACAAAGTTGCCTGTTTCAGTTTAACATTCTTGGTTTTGTTTTGTTTTTTAAAAAAAAGCCATAGATGTTTCAGAAATTAAACAGACCACTGACGAGCCTAGACAAGAGCATTTGAAATATAGTTTTCCCACTCTACAATGGCAAACAGATTACTCAAGTACGCCAAATATCCTGGACCCATGAAGTAATCTGATTTTTTACACTTTTTAAAAAAAAACACATAGTGACTAATTTAGAATTTGAATAAAATATCTTGTGGAAATTTTTAAAAATAAATAAATGTATCTATCCAGGTGACACTGATAATTTGCAAAATTAATATTTTTGAAATGTCTTCACCAAAAAAATCTTAAAGAAAATTTTATTAATGACAAAAAAATTTTTGCATCCTCTGATTACAAAGCTTTTAGCCTAATACACTACTAAGAAAATATGGATGAAGATCAGGAATAGATTCTCTCTATGCTGAAGGCAATTTATCAAACTGATAAAATATGAGGTTGTAGAAAAGAACAAGGTCAGCCCAGATACACGAACTCAAGCTTTGATTACAACTAAAAATTCAACTACACAGAATATAACAGAAAAAGTGGAACAATTAAATACCATGATCAACAAACACAATGGAAAACCCAGAAAAGGGACTGATAATATGGAATATGATAATATGGAAAAAGGAAAATAGTTTCTACATAAATCAGAAGGAATCTCAGGATCAAGAAGAAGAATAGACTGAAGAGAAGATAAACAGTTCAGGACAACTATGTTGAGATGGAAAAATAGACGATTTGTTAATCCTCTCAAAAAAATGGCGACCGGATGGTTTTTTCTACGTCAAACAATATATATAACAATACAGGGAGATTTGTTTGATGACTCAAAAGCATGGACATGGAAGACAAAATGGCAAAGAAAGAAAGCTAGAATAAGATTGAAGAAAATTGGGGTTCTGACTTACTAATGAGAATTAAAATAGAATATACTCAAATAGAAAAGATATGTACTTTGAATATTAGATATTGTTATGAGTTGAGATAAAGAAAACTTTGGTTATTTAAAATTTAAAAGTATAAATATTAAACAGTTAAAATTTGAACATTGATTTGCTTATAAAGGTCAACCAAATTAAAATATGTTATTCCCAAATTTCACTGAAAACAGATTAGGGTTAGTTTTGATTAATTCCTTTTGCTAATTTCAGTTCAACCTAAGACTTATGGACTAATTTGTGGCATGCATACACGAAGCCTGGTCCTTTGCTTTTATTTTTTCAAGAGCTGGACTGCTACTATCTTCTGTTAAAGTGCCATGAACCCTTTCTCTGCCAAGTGAATGAAGTAATAGTAGTTTTCAAATATATCCTGTTGTTTTAACAAATTAATATGCAGAAAGCATTGGGAACAAGTGGCCTATATCTCCATCTGCTCCAACCAACACTGACTGTCATCAACAAGTATAGAAAATGAAGTCCAAAACCAACTACAGGACCAGCTACTCCATGCCTATTGGATTGTGTACTCCCATAAAATCTAGTTTAGGTTTGCAGATCTTCAGTGGACACCTTTGCTACTTATGCTCTGGATAGGTTTTACATTGACAGTCAATATACCTTTTTTCCATCAAAGTACTAATTTCTTGTGAAAACAATTACCATTGGAGTTGCAGAAACATTCGCAAACATTTTGCTTAAGGAAGCAAATGACTAATCCAGCCCAGAGTTAAGTACATTAAACCACACATCTTAATTTGCTTAAGGCTTAACACTCTGATATGTTGTGGCCATTATTCATTCTTATAGCAGTTATATTTTACTTATTTAATATACTAAGTAGGTTTACTTAAGTAGATTATATATACCTGCTTTCTCAAGTTGTTTGGTTTATAACCCATGCTTCCTACAGGAGTGTCAGTCAGTGTCCATAGCACTCCCTCCTCCAAATATATTCCCACCATAATTACTGTGTACTTTGGGCTAGTGAGCTCCTATAGCTGAGGCTAGATTAAAATCAGAATCTCCCTTTTTGCCAGTCCACCTTAACTGATGCACTGCATTTAAATATAGTTAGAAATGAAGAGGAGTGGAATAGGCCACAGTGTAACAAGATTTCATTAGCTACTCTCAGTCACAAAGGCTCATTTTAGGGTAAGACGTTTGAGAGGGAGGAAAAATCAGAAAGCTAGTGGCACCTTTCCCAACCTACACATTTTATTGAAAGGAATATGTTTTATTAAGCTGCAACTCACTTCACCAGACACAAAGAATCCTACCTGGTGCTACCATAAACCAAGAGTCCTCCCCACCAACAACATGGGGCAGAATAGGAGTTATCCAGGCAGCTCTTAATATTGTTACTCCCTCTTCAACTGTTATCCTCACAAATAGCTTGCAGAGTCAGTTGGGTCAGGAGTGACATGTTGGCCCAAGGCTACCAGTAAGCTTAAACCTGGATCTTCCCGATGGCTTTCTATCACCTTAATAATTATAGCACCTTTCATTCTATTTGGATTTTACATCACAGTAAAATACAATCAGTGTAGCAAATAGATTCTTTAATAGGAATTATTACAACATATTAAAATGCCACGCTCTGTGTATGTGTATGAGTGTGTGTGTGTGTGTATAAAGGTAAAGATTTCCCACCTCTGACTCCAGGGGGCATTTGTATGAAGGCATTTCCATGGTCATGTGGCCAGATTGACTACACACTGAGGCACATGGAATGCTGTTACCTTCCCACTGAAGTGGTACCTAGTTATCTACTTGCATTTGCACGCTTTTGTACTGCTCGGTGGGCAGGAGCTGGGCAAGTAATGGGAGCTCACTCTGTTCCAAGTGACAAGCTCAGGGTCTTAAATGCTAAGCCATCGTGCTCCATGAAGGAGAGAAATGTAAAAGGTGAAGGTTTTGTAAAGAAAAAAGAAATCTGTAGTTATCAAAGCCGATTGCCTCAAAAGAAATACTTTAAAAGAAGTCATGTGATTGGACTTCCGGTGCGGCGCGGCGCTGGAGACAGCCGTTTCGGGCTGCCCGCTGCTCAGCTGAGTTGTTTTCACCCGAAACAGCGCCAATCAGCTGTTCGGGTGGATTTGAAGCCCCCTCCTCGGGAGAAGAGGAGGGGGTGAGGCCCCAGGTAGGGGTTGAGTTCTCCGGGGCCGCCTGAGCTTAAAGCTTGGGCGGCTGAAGGATTGAACTCCCCCGTAGCCTGGGTTGCTCCCAGCTGTTCAGCGTCTCTGCTCCGGGATTTTTGGAGCAGAGCCAGGCGTTTGCGACCACCCCTGCCAGAAGGAAAGACCTTGGAATAAAAAGGAGCAGGCAGAGCGGTACAGGAGGTCAAGGTGAAGAGGACTTTTATTCTTATTCTCTAGCTTAATGGACTTTATAAACCTAAAGTGAAAGTGCGCAACAAGTAAAAGTGAAAAGATGGCGGCTAAACCTCCCTCAAAAACTCTTCGGAGTGCGGGAACTTCCCCGGTGCAACAGACATCGTTGCAAGCTTTCCTTCCTCCTGCTGCATTGACATCGAAAGAGTTAGTAGATGCCTTGGAAAAACAATCCCAGGTAATATCAGAAATGCTGGGTGACAAGCTGGCAAAGGTGGAGGAGAAATTGGAGGAGAGGATAGAAGAGAAGTTTAAAGTAATGGAGGAGAGGATGGAAGAGAAGTTTAGTGCGATGAGGGTAGACATATTGTCTACAGTGCAAAGCGTGGCTGAATGTGTGCAAAGTTTGGATGAAAAAGTGGAAGATCTGAGTCAAAAGAATGCTATATTAGAAGTAAAGGTACTGGAGAATGAAGATTTAAGGGATAGAATGGACGGAGAATTGAGTCTTGTCCAGTATCATCAGATGCAGCATGCTATTAGAATCAGAGGCTTAAAAGAGAATCCTAAAGAAGACCTAAAGCAGTTGATTTCTGAGGCGTTGGAAGCAGTATTGGATCAGCCAGCATCTGAAATAAAGGGATGCATGGATAAAGTTTTTCGTGTAAACTCATGGATTGCTAGACAGAGAAAGCTACCTAGAGATGTGGTGGTCTATTTTATAAAGAGAGAAACCAGAGATGAAGTTATTCAAGCCGCTTATGATACTAAAGTTGTGATTGCTGACCAAGAAGTTTTGGTTTTAAAAGAAATTCCTCCAAAGATTCTAAGGAGAAGGAAGGATTTTGCATTTCTTGTGCAAGAACTTAAGCAACGTGAAATAAAGTTTAGATGGGAGATTCCTGTCGGATTGGTGGTGATGCATGAAGGCAAAAGATACCGTCTGGTTACTGTGACACAGGCGTGTGATTTCTATAATGATGTTTTAAAAGCGACCCCACTATCACTTTTGGAAGCTGTAAAGGGATTTGGAGAAGGAAAATCTCAAGAGGCTGAAGGTGGACAGAAAGAGGAGAATGGTGCTGGAGGGGATCAAAGTACAACATCGTTGGCCGGTGCTGGAGAGCAGAGGGTGACACGTGCCGCTTTAAAACGAGCAAAACAAATAAAAGAGCAAGACCAACAGAAGTTTATGGAATTCTCAAAGCATACTTACAGCGAAGCAGTGGGAGGAGCACGGCCCAAAGAAGACAGAGGGGCTATTAAAGATCTGCTCCAACAGCTTCGGGATGCCACGTATGGCGACTAAATTTCTAACCTGGAATGTTAATGGACTAAATTCACCACAGAAGAGAAAGAAAGTTTTTCAATATTTAAAACAATTCAAGATTGATGTTATATGTTTGCAAGAAACACATATCAGGGTTATGGACCAAAAGTATTTATCCAATTCAAGATTGGGCACGCAATTTGTTGCCTCTGCGATGAATAAGAAAAATGGAGTGGTTGTTTATGTTAAAACTACTTTATCAGCGGAACTAATTGAAGCGGATAAACGTGGTAGATATCTTATGATAGATTTGCTGCTAGAAGGCAAAAAAAACGCTTTTAGTTGGACTGTATGCTCCTAATCAACAGCAAGCTGATTTTTTTAGCTTACTTCATACAAAGCTTACCCAATTGGATTACAAATCATTTATTTTTATGGGGGACTGGAATGGTGTTTTGGATGTACAGATGGACAAGGCTGGTCTTTTTAAGCGCTCTCCGAGTCATGCCAGATTGCCTAAATCTTTTTTTGAAATGAAGGATGATTTGGAACTGCGAGATATTTGGTGCGACACTCACCTGCATGAAAAGGATTATACTTTTTTTTCTGATAGACATCAATCTTTTTCTAGGATTGTTTTTATTTTGTTGACCAATGACTTTTTTTCTAGGATTAAGAAGGTAAAGATCTGTGCAAGAGCTATTTCTGACCATAGTCCAGTTTGGTTAGAGATCAATAAGGACAATAGAGATAGGCGCTCGTGGTGCGTAAATGAGAACTTGTTTAGAAATCAGAGAAACGTGGAAGAATGTAAACAGCGGATGAAGGATTTTTTTGAAATTAATATGAATAAGGATACTTCTATGGACATGGTTTGGGATGCTAGCAAGGCCTATATGAGAGGGGTGTTGATATATATGAATAATAAACACAGACGTACTTTGGAAGCCAGAAGGAAAGAAT
The DNA here is from genome assembly GCF_964194415.1 of Vipera berus. Classification (NCBI taxonomy): domain Eukaryota; kingdom Metazoa; phylum Chordata; class Lepidosauria; order Squamata; family Viperidae; genus Vipera; species Vipera berus. The sequence continues at coordinate 67,630,956 of NC_138204.1, read as the reverse complement.
TGGAGAATGAAATTAGGGAAAAAGAAAAGGCCTTGATTTTGAACCCATTGGATGTGAAGACTAAGGAGGTTATTAAGCTATTAAGAGGACAATTTGATAAATTAATGGCTGACCAAGTGGCAACCAATTTGCGGTTTGCTAGGCATAACACTTTTTGCAATGCTAACAAGCCAGGTAGATGGTTAGCTTATAGACTAAGGAAAAAGCAAAGGGCTTCTAATATAGATAAAATTGAACATAAGGGAAAGGTTGTGTTTCAACAGGATCTTATCAAGGAGGCCTTTCTGGACTTTTATTCTAAATTATATGCCAAGGAGAAGATTAATGAAAAAGATATTGACGTATATTTGGAGAATGCTAGCATCCCGGTTCTTACGCAGGCACAAAAAGAGCAGATTAACCAATTGATAACAGAAGAAGAAATTCTTACAGCAATTAAGGAATTGAAATTGGATAAAGCACCAGGTACGGATGGTTTGACTGCGATTTACTACAAAAATCTACAAATGGAGTTGATAAAGCCGTTAAAGGAGCTGTTTCAGATAATTCAGAGAGGGGGAAAGGTGCCTCCGTCTTGGAGAACTGCTTTTATCTCTTTGATACCGAAGGAAGATCAAGATGCTACTCAAGTTAAAAACTATAGACCGATATCACTTTTAAATACAGATTATAAGATATTTGCTAAGGTATTGGCTAATAGACTGATGAGGGTTCTGCAACAGGTGATTCATGGGGATCAAACTGGGTTTATTAGTGGTAGGCAAATGAAAAATAATGTGAGGCATATAGTTGATGTGTTAGAGTTTTTGGAAAGGAACAACCAGATCCCTGCGGCGCTAATTTTTTTAGATGCTGAAAAAGCCTTTAATCAATTGAATTGGCAATTTTTGATGAAAGTTCTAGATAAAATGAATTTTGGGGATAAATTTTTGCAACCAATTAGGGCATTATATCAAAAACAAACTGCCCGAATAATAGTTAATAATAGCTTGACTGAAGCTTGTAATATTGAGAAGGGCACAAGGCAAGGGTGTCCGTTATCGCCTTTGTTATTTGTGTTAACACTGGAGATATTATTGGTAAAAGTACGGAATTCGGAAAGAATTAAGGGTATACAAATTAGAGATCAGGATTATAGATTGAGAGCGTTCGCAGATGATCTGGTTGTTACGGTGACCCAGCCGGAGAACTCTGTTGTGGACCTGATGGAGATAATAATACAATATGGGAAGGTTTCTGGATTTAAAGTTAATGTACAAAAAACTAAAATTCTGGCCAAAAATATGACAGTATTGCAAAAGGCCCTTTTAGAAGGATTAACTGGATTTGAGATTGTTAAAAGGGTCAAATATTTGGGGGTGTTTTTGTCACCCTCTAATACAAAGTTATATAAAAATAACTATGAAAAGTTATGGGGAAAAATTCAAAAAGAATTGGAGAGATGGGAAAAACTGCAATTGTCTTTGCTGGGAAGAATTGCAGCAGTGAAAATGAATGTCCTGCCTAAATTTTTATTTTTATTTCAAATGATACCGGTTCTTAAGAAAGATTCTAATCTGGAGGAATGGCAGCGAGGTATCAATAAATTTGTTTGGGCAGGGAAAAGGCCACGAGTCAAACTTAAGATTATGCAGGATACTCGTGAGAGAGGTGGCCTTAAAATGCCCAATCTTAAATTATATTATGAAGCTGCTGCGTTAGCAGGAATAAGTGATTGGATTAATTTGACGCAAGAGAGATTATTAAATCTTGAGGGCCACGACTTGTTATTTGGCTGGCATGCATATTTGTTGTATGATAAGAAGGTAGATAATGTGTTCAAAGTGCATATTTTAAGACAGGCATTGTTGAGAGTCTGGAAGAAGTATAGACATAAGTTAGATTGTAAGATACCATTGTGGGCAATTCCAAAACACGCAATAGAAAATATAAATGTTGGTTTTAAACATGATGTGACTACGTATAAGGAGATTTTAAGTTTGGAAAGAAATGTCTGGTGTCTGAAACCATACGATCTCTTGCGAGATGAGAAGATTATTCAAACTTGGTTTCAATATATTCAGCTACGGGCCAGGTGGAAAGAAGATCTGAAAATTGGTTTTACAATGACTGATGAAAATCTGATAAAGCAAATTAGAAATCAGGGTCCTGCACATATTAAACAGATATATCTTGCATTGATAGAAATTGATTCAGAAACAGAACTTGTTAAAGACTGCATGATAAAATGGGCCCAAAATATCCAAGAAGTTATTACAATGGACACGTGGGAAAAGATCTGGGTGAGGAATGTAAAATTTACACAAGCTCAAAATTTAAGAGAGAACTTTTATAAAATGTTTTATAGATGGCATTTAGATCCTAAAAAGCTTGCAAGTATGTATCCGAATTATCAGCCCAAATGCTGGAGGTGTGGTGACGAAGATGCAACATATTTTCACATATGGTGGACTTGCAAAAAGGTTAAGGCCTTTTGGATAAAAATTTGGTGGAATATGCAGAAGATCTTCAAGCAAAAGATAAAGTTTTGTCCGCAATTCTTTCTGTTGGGTATAATTACAGAAGCTACTGTTGTGGACACTAAGTTGATGTTGAATTTAATTACGGCAGCAAGACTCTTAATAGGTCAGTATTGGAAGAAGGAGGAACTGCCGACTATAGAAGAATGGACTTTAAAGGTTTCAGACCTGGCAGAGATGGCAAAGATATCGGCTTATTTGAAAGATCACTCGCAAGAACGTTACATTATGGAGTGGAGAAAATGGATTGAGTATATCCAGAACAAATAGGGACTAAAAAGTTTCATGTAGCATTTGAATAAGTCTTCCTTTTTTTTCTTTTTATATTTAATAGTAATAGTGTTTGTAGTTATCCTATATGAGCTAGAGAGTGATAGATTTTAGAGTTTGTGGTTGTTAGCATTTGGATGTTTATGACTGGTTTTTTTTCTTGTTTTTATACCCTGTACTTAGCTCTGGGAAGTCGGGGGGGGGGGGAAGGGGGGAGGGGTAGGGAGGGATGGGTATGGGAGGGGGAGGGGGGATTGTTAAAGATAAAATGTATGTTAAAACTTTTCAATAAAAAAAAAAAGAAGTCATGTGATTCAAGCCTGAAGCCCACCTATTTATCTCAAATTTCTAATGTCTTTGGCAGAATGTAGAATTTATGACAACAATTATATTATGGGCCTGTTCAAGTGTAACATTTTGGCTATCATGAAAAAGAATACAGAAGACTAGATTCAAATGTCTGATAATTATTATTGTGATTATGATTGTGAGGCATGTCATGAATCTGAGTTAAAAGGGAAAAGAACTTTGGAGCACACAGAAATATGCATATTATACCTGTTGGCACAGCCTAAAATCAAATACATTTTTCCTAGGTCAAATGAAGCTTAAGGGAAAACATCTACTTTAAGGGGTTGCCAAAAGGTATGGCACATACATCCACACATGCTCTGAATCAGGTTTCCTATTCCAATCAACATCACTGCACAACCTTATTATATATAATGGAATGGATTCCTACACCAGACAGGGGATAGGATGATTGATTTCCAACATTCCCTACAACCTTTCATTATTCTTGCTCCAAAATGGGGGTTTTGTGCTGGCTTCACAAACTTTTTGGCCCACCCTGGGAAACACTCCACTGGAATTTAACTACTATAGTAGTTTCAAAGAAGCACTGGGAAAATTGGCTGCCAGGTTAACTGTGTCATTCTTAATGGCAGCTTTCACGTGAGCATTCTCTTTGGAGGTTGAATGTTGTTATTAACATCAATGATGTCACAAGCATTTTTCATTAGTTCCCCAGACATCTGCAAAAACTGCAGTTTAAGCACAATGCCTTAATGGTGGGGGGGATCTTTTTCTTAGACATTATATTCTGCTTTGTGTACTGAAAAAGATATAGCCTCAAAACCCAAATTCTTTGCAGAATCTCATAACGTCTCATACCATGCCCCAAAGAAACAACTATGCATTTGTTGCACTGTAAAGTGGAAAGGCCTTAAGTGATCTGGAAAGTAAGGAATGTAATAGGAAAAAACAGAAACAGCTAGCAATTCCCTTCTGCAATCCATTTTTCCCCTGTTTAGATTAGAAGCATCATGCAAACTGAAAAATATTCTACTTAGCTTAGATTCTTGTTATTGTTTTGGAGATCATCTAGTATTTTCCGATAAATAAATGCTAGCAGAAAATTTATTTCAAAATAGTTACTAACTTAACTTCTAAAGCTGTCCTTTCCTTATTTTTTTCAAAAGAAGAAAACCATTACACAGTGGATAACACCTCGGAAAGAAGCCTTATTATATTTAATAGGACTTTCTGCCAATATCTAGGAGTGCAATTAAATTGCTCTCTTTTAGAGAAGAGAAAATAGAGAAAACAAACCGGTGTCATCCTTAGGACTTTGTTATGGTAAGACACCTAAAAACCCTGGGAAGATAAAGAAAGGACAGATGGAGATATACATATACATATTTGCAGGCACACCAAGATGGATCTAGGCACCACTGACTGTTGAAGGTTTGTGTTTTCAGGAGACCTTGGCCTGAAGCTTTTGATGTGATTGTGAACAGGGAGGAATCACATGAGACAAAGACTACCCTTTGCAGAGATAAAGAAGCCACCTGGAGAGAAAGTATGCCAGGGAGCATAACCACTCTATTTTTTATCTCTGACTAGAAAGTCGGCATAGAACCTAATTGTAACAATGCTTGTATTTAACCAACACTGTAGACTCCACAGATAACATAAGCTTCATTAGATACAGTACAGGAAGCCTTACTACAACAGTGGAGAAATGTCTATGGAAATTCTCAGTCACCCAGGTCATGGTTGTCCCAAATGTTTGTCCCAGTTCTTCAGAACTGAATAGGCTTCTGGATGAGAAACAAAATGTTTTCAAACAAAAAAAAACAAGAAAGTCCAGTTGCCTTTTGGAAAAAGTACCTTTGGGACAACAATAGAGGAAGAACTTACTTTAAGATGTCTGGGCAGTTGCTTCTAACTCAAACTACAGCTGATTCCATTATTCCTGCTGTTATTTGTTCCAAGAAGGTAGAAAAGTGAGAAGAAATGAATACTACTTAGAATTGAAGCTAAAGACTTCTCTCGCTTTGTTTACTGAATAAAAGGAGGAAGCATCGCAGAGAGTTCTGGTCTTAAATCAAATTTCCAAAGATTTGCAAAAGCCCATGACATACCTTTTATATGTTGTATAAATGTAGCTACAATGAGCAATCTTAACCTGTCTGGTTCTTGGAAAGGATGAGATTTTTTCAGACACTCTCAACTAATTCTAATGACATACTACAACATGTATAAAACTACAGAAGGTAGTGACACCCCAGTGCACTGGAGCACAACTTTGCTATGTGAAAATTATGACAACCTTAAAAAAAAAATAGCATGCTGGGTGCAAATGTGACAGCATGCTAGGAAGCTGTGGCTGGCAGCAGATTGTCAATAAGTGAAAAGGTCTTTCCCATCACTCTTTCGTAACCCATAATTATCATGGAGAGGAAAAGGGAGAGAACTAAGTAGCATGATTGCTTAACTTTTATGCTGCCCTTGTTTTTTTTCTGGGAAAGGAGTGCACAAGATTTCCCGGGACCTGACGTGACATTTTATTCATATTGATATGGTTAATGATGGTGAATTATTGCACAATTTCAGATCCCACATGTCTGGGGTTATAACACCGATTAGGATGAGAGATTTTGTTAAGCATATCCTCAAATGGACTGGGATTTTAGATGCTTTTCCAAGTAATAGTCCTTAGACTTTGCTCCTTAGAAGGTTCTCTTACAAACTGATTGACACAGATAGTTCTGTTTTCAGCACTTTGCACCTCACTGGATTTTAAAATGCTCATTTTCGAGTCCCTACTTGCTTGCTCTTATTCAAAAATAAGCATTACGTAGCTGTCTTCTTCTATATTGTTATTTTGGTTCCAGAATAAAATATGTTTGTTGTTCCTGAGCTTTTTATCTCATTTCATGTAATTCTCCTACAAGGTTTTATGCTTGTGGGTTTTCCCCCTCCGTTTAAATAAATCTGTGTATTATTATATTTTTTGTTCTCTCTCTCTCTCTCTCTCTCTCTCTCTCTCTCTCTCTCTCTGTGTGTGTGTGTGTGTGTGTGTGTGTAAACTAATGGAAATGCAGACATGAAATTACTAAATACATGTAAATTATAAAGGAAGTATGCATGTCATCTCTGCAAACTTAAATAATCGCCATGGAATTTTGGAGGTTAACAATAATAAAACATTAACAAATAATTCAAAAGCATTAATACTAATGATCGCCAACAGTGCCAAATGGTCTCTGGGAAAATTTGGTTTTTATCAACTTCCAGAAGGTCATGAGAATGAAAGTTAACCAGAGTTTAGGAGGAAACTATTTAATAAACCAGAGACCATCAATTGAAAAATGTGGTTTTCAAGCTCTTTCCCTGACTTTCTGAAAACAGGACTACCGTACTCATATATAATATGTAAAATAACATACTGAATAGGACAATTCCACTTGGAGAAGGCAGTCTTACAAATACCCATGAGCCAACCCATACACAGATAAAACTTTTTAAACTAGAATATCATATTGGTTTTTGAGGATAGCGTAATAACAGTTAAACAGACTGATGGAAGGAGTGAAAGAAGGCAATGCATGAATCAACATGTGTGTGCAATGGAGATTAGGGGTGAGTGGATTGATGGGAAAATCAGAGAACCAATATTTATATATAATAAGTATTTCTTTTCTAATTGCACGTGCGCACACACACACACCTGATTACAAAGTAAAATGGAAGGAAAAGGTTCTTCAAAATTATTTCTTATAAACATTTTCAGACCCAAAACTTAACAAAAGAAACCAACATGTTTTCAAGCAGCACAATAAGCATCAGCTCCCAAAGGCTATAGAAACTAGCCTTGTATATAGTTTGTCACATGACTAAGACATTCACATTGTGGCTTTTATCTTGTTTGTAGCAATATTCCATAAATTATACAAGTACAATAAATGCTTTCTTTCCCTCACTCATTCACTCACTCACCCACATATTCTAAGATGGCTTTTAAAATTATCTCTATTCCCCTTTCCAGTAAAAGTTGTGCTAAAATTAAAACATAAACATTCACATTTGATCATAATTTGATCATGATTTCTAAAGGCAAGGCAACATGCAAGTGAATGGATTTTTCAGACAAAAATAGAGGCTCTGTATAATAAATAAAAGGATGCATTCATAGTTTTCAAGTCTTTGTTATAATGTCAAAGCTGAGAAAGATGCAAACCAGTAAACAGACTAGTCAGCAATGATGATTAAATCTGCAACAGTCATATATATATACATATATGTTTGTGTGTGTGTGTGTGTGTATGTGTGTGTGCGCGCCCCCCCCCCACACACACAGAGAAGAAAACTAGGCCTATCAAGCATGATTTTTAAATTAAAAGGAGAAAAAATATGGTTTTTTTTAAAGAATGAACAGCGGATAAAACTGATGTCTATTTATGACATAAAAAGTGGTAGAATGGTACAATTTCTCTAAAACAGGATTTTCTATTTTAGGGGGAAAAGAAGGATACCATGCAGAAGTGTACTTCATTAATGAATATAAACATTGAAGCCTCTTTTCTATTCAGAGCTCTGTTCAATGACCTTAAATTACTCTCTCTGAAGCTGCATAAGGAACATCCCAACAGAGTAGCTTAAAAATACTGAAGACACTGCATGCAAAGAAGTATTTGGGGTTTGGGCTACATTTTGTACTATGAAGTGTGATGAAGTGTGATAATAATTGATAGCTCAATCATCTAATAAAGTCCCTGAAATTCATTGATCATTGACAACTCAATGCCTTGTTGCTAATAAAAGGGAAAAAATAGCTTAATGCCTCAAAAGCATGCCCTCAGCTTCTTCCTGAAGTAAACTGCGCTAAATAAATCTATCCCCAGCACTGCAGTTGTTTATGTTTACTTACATATGAATAAGATCCACCAATATAACGGTGAAGAAACATGAAAATATTGATCTTTGTTCAATTTAATTTTGGTACCCTTAGCCATTTTTATTAGGCAACCTAGTGATATTACCGTAGAAGGTTTTGATTATAAATAATTTTTATATGTTGGGGATATCTTATAATTTTAGATAACTGCTTTCACTGCAAAATTTTACATAGATGATTCAACATTTTGCTAAGTATTAAAGATATAAAATTAACTGGATTTTTTAAATTTCCTTTAATTATGCCTTGAAACTATGGTTTCAAGGCATAATTAAACACACTTTATGTGTTTCACTTTGAGAGAGGGCAACTGAATTTTATGTGTGCCGTTGTGCCCACAGTAAAATGACAATAAAGATTATCTTATCTTATTTGGCTATTTTGGAGGAGTTATGGCTATACTGAACTGAGAGAATTATTTTGAAAAACTGAAAAGTAATAATATTTCTGATATTAAGGATTAGATTACAGAGATGTGTGAGAAGACAATTTTATTTACTAATAGAAAAAATAACTCAATATACTTTTATGTAGGATATAAATTTATGATATTAATGTCAGACAACCATTAATTACTATTTTCTCCCCAAGAAAAGATTTATAAATCTGTTTGACATTTATTAATGTGTGACATATATCAACAAGAGTTTCTCCTTTTTATGTTTTTTTTTGGGGGGGGGATTAGTTTTACATGAATCTCTTTCTTTTTTATTTCTTTTTAAATTTCTATTCCTTTCTGTAAAGCTTGCAGATATATTTCTATGCTGCCTAAATATATATATTCTGGCAAAGGGGATGGGCAAGAATAATTGTTGCCCAGAGCCCACTAAAGTTGGGCAGCCAATAAACTTAAATAAATAAACCTTGAGTTCAAATTTCCCTTCCTTTCAAGTAAATATGATACATTAAAAATAAACAATAAATAAAACCACAAGGCTACAAAAATACGACAAATGATAAGCAATTTCTATTTACCACCTACTTCTCTCCTTTCATCCTTCATCTAGCACAGCAAATCCTAGCATTGTTAAAGAAAATATACCACGCAACTCATTTAATTTCATGTTTGACAGGAACATTGCATTTTGTCCAATATAAAAGCACCTGTAAAGGTATCACTAAAAAGCCTTTTCCCCTCTCCCTGGACTTATTTTCCATAAGCAATGAAAGGAGGAGAAAAGATGAAAAAAATAGGCTTATTATTACCATGGGCCAGTGAGGAAATGGCCATACGGGGAGTAAGAATCTGTTTACTAAGGATCGGCTACAGAACAAAGCAGCTTATGGTAGGCACCAAATGTGTCAACCACCAATCTAGGGACCATCCGTTATGTAAACAGATCCATAGATAGATGGCAGCTGGGTGAAATCAAATGGAGAAAAGGGTCAGTGTAACTGGAGGAGGAGTTTTCTGGCATTCCAGCCATGATGTTACTCATTTATAAAAGAGGCTAAACTTAGAAGTAGAATGAGCCATACTGATTGTCATTCCATCGGTCCTCAGTTGTAAAGCCTGTCTTGTGTCTGTTGCTAATATTAGATAACTGCTTGTTTCACTTGTTTTACCAGGGCCTCCCCCACAATATCCCACAACGAACAAATAATTAAGTAACTGTATTTAGTGGGCAGCTAACACTCTCGCACAAATTAAAATGGGTCAGATGCCGGTCTGACTACCCGACAGTGGGAGGCTCAGCTTACGTGGGCCATGAAAAGAGCCCAAGATCTAAATTCTGTTTTCAGCTCCCAAGTTTTGCTGGCACCAGGCACAATGTTTCATGTGTGCTGGTCTCTGACTCAGCGAAACTCGGCTTTGCACAGTGAAATGGACAGGTGTCCTTGAACCGGACTGTGACTCAGAACTGGGAAGGGATCAACAGCAAATGGCAAGGGATCATATAAAAATGTGGGCAACTGAGGTGTCTTTAACCTGTGAAGAAGCAAGAATAGAAGACAACCATAGTAGTGGTTCTATCCATAGTCCTGCACTGTTGCATAAAATTTCCATTGCATTATTTCATAGCTACTAGATTTCCATAGATCTGTTCAATGCTGACAAACGTTCAGAGAGGTTGCTGACTGATCAGTCCTGCTAATATGAGACTCACCCTATCATCTACAACAGGGGTCTCCAACTTTGGCAACTTTAAGACTTGTGGACTTCAATTCCCAGAATTCCTCAGCCAGCTTTCAAGTCCACAAGTCTTAAAGTTGCCAAGGTTGAGGACCCCTGATCTACAAAACACAAAAATACCATGTTACATTTCTAGTTACATTATTATTCCCCCCCCCCAAAAAAAAGAAACCCCTCCTGTAATAACCAACTGTGAAAGGAAGGGAGAGAAGGAAGATCCATAAATTTTCTAGCTTGATTATAACTAAACCCTCTGCTGATCGTTTTATTCAGTTACAAGTGCTACACTTAATATTGCAAATAGTTTGATCCTACTATCAGAGCTGGCTGGCTCATCCTAAGTGAAGTATTTAGGACTATCATGAAATCTCCTTTGAGTTGAGTTCAATTCGTTGTGAATTCGTGGGAAGTTTTCTTTGCACCAATACTAACCAGGTTCAAGCTCCTTTAGCATTTTAGATAAGTATTTTAGCATTTCATTTTATAAGTATTTTAGCATTTTAGATAATTCAATATTGGGTAGGTGTTTTCAGCCTTTTTTTCCCGTTTTCTGTTGCTTATGGCTCCCTAACACAATCAGGGAAGACTTCCATTAAGGAATCAACAAACAATATATGCTCATCACTGCACATACTGTTCCTAGATGGAACTTTCAATAATAACACATACAATCTTTAAGGAACACTTTCACGTCATACCAGCTGGTGTGGTTCATATCAAATACTATGAGACTCTTTTGGAGTGCCAACTTTGTATCTCTGGAGGTTTTGTGTTTAAAACCTCCTGCACTCCATAAGCTGTTTTTTCTTTTTATATTGTGAACTATACTCTTGAGTGTTGTACTGCTTTAGCCTATTTACGATAATGTTCTTTTTCAGAAATTATATACAACTACACATATGTCACCCACATGCTTCCTTTTTATGGCTTCATAGCTGTGAGACAGTCAGTGAAAATGATCTCAAACTTGATAGTAAATTTTTGGTTTTTTTTAAAAAAATGAATTCACTGTATATGATCAAAATGCCCGACCAATATTAATATTCGTATCTTATTTTCAGTGAAATTCACTTTTCAAGCTGTTTATGAAGGAAATTCCACACATAAAAGTCAAATTAGGAGACGTATCATATGTAAGGTGTTTTTTTTTAAATCCCATTTATATCCCGCCCTTCTCCGAAGACTCAGGGCGGCTTACAATCTAAAGCACAATGTGGTTAGCAATAGCCTTCATTCTATGTATATACCTGCTTATTAGGGCTTTCAGCCCCCCCCCCAAGTGGCATTTTTACAAAGTCAGCTTATTGCCCCCAACAATCTGGGTCCTCATTTTACCTACCTCTGAAGGATGGAAGGCTGAGTCAACCTTGAGCCTGGTGGGATGCGAAGTGAAGTGTAATAAGTGTAGCCTATCCCCATCCAAATGTAGCAGCAAGCATTATAATGTTGGATTAATAAGCATCTCCAGAGTATAACTTTCTATCTTTAAAAATTAGCAATTCTTCTTAGAACACCACAATATTCGGTGGATGAACCAGTAACCAAGAATACCTTTATCATAGATATTCCTCACCTAGCAACCATCAAAGTTACAATGGTGGTGAAAAAGTAATTTTATGACCAACCCTCACATTTATGACCTTTGCAGCTCTATAAAGGAAATGAAAGCTGAAGTGAGCACAGTTGCAGTTTCACTTAGTGACCATTTTATTTGACATCCAAGTTGCCGGTCCCAACTGTAATAGCTAAAAGAGGACTCTTTGTATGTGGGGAAAACGCAGCGGCTGGGAATACCAAACCACAGAAATCTACTGTAATATACAATATACAGAATTGTTCATGTAGGAATTTTGTGACATGCAAAATGCTCTTTTGTAAGCTGTAGCTATCCAGTTCTATCCGCCTAAGTATGACTTCCTTATCAAACTTTGTATTCGCTGATTTAGTAGCCTGAGTATTAAAATACTACATTGCTTTCCACAATGCACCAAAATATCCATTACAGCCTCCTAAGCAAGCCTCTTCTTGAATAATTGATGTATATCTTCAAAAGCAATAATCACACTTTCTTCTGTTATCACAGAAAAGAATAACTTCCCTCCACAGATGCAACAGTGTTCCTACGATGACTTGGTTTATTTTACACTCTTTCTCTTTCTCTCTTTTTGAAGAAGATGATAAAAACAGTTGGATCTTAGCAGAATACTAGCCTTGTATGTTTAATAATGTGCAGTTGGGAGAAAAATAATTTCTCACTGAGCTACCAATATTACCCTGTTCCTAGGTGCTCAATAAATGTTGAAAAGTTTGTTAATTATTTAAAAATATATTATTTCTAAGTAACTCAGATCTGTGGTTTTTCAGCATTTGTAAAAGAAAAGAAAATGTTCCTTCTCCACTAATGTTAAAAATAAAAAAAACCCTCTCACCTATATGTTACAGCCTGCCTTGAGGCCAAATAAAGTAGGTGATCAATAGCCCATTAAGTTAATCAACAATACACTTAGAACAATTTGGAGCAAGGCATAATATCCATGTTAACAGAAAAGAGACAGACAATGAGAAAGGAAAATCTTGAAATATGTGCCAAAACATCCTTAAGATTTTGTATAGGAAATCCGGGATAATTCCAAGATTCTGTTCAAAGATAATACACTGTTTTCATTGTTCAGAGGTAAATGAGAGTTAGCAACAGAGGAAAGAAGGCAGCAAAGAGATGATAGTTGCATTCAAATACTGGATAGATGCTTGATTCTGAAAGCTACTGAACTCTAAATGTTATGAGAAGCCACTTGACCAAAAGTGCAGAATGAAAATTTATCCCACCTATTTTTTTGCAACATTCATGGCATACATTTTGCTTTCATCAGCTTCAAATTCAAACATTTCTTCACCATCTGGTGACCGGGTGCTTTAAAAAAAAATCAGTTATTTACTTTATGATCTACAGCTAAAGCACTGTTTACATATTAGAAGCTGGATGGGGTTTTCACAATTTCTTCCATATGTTAATTTACTCTCTCATAAAAATGCTTTCGATTTACAGGAATATACTCTGCTCTGTCAAATCTTTAAGCACGAACCACAGTATAGCTCTTTTGAGTATCCAGCTGGGATTTTATCATGAGAACCATTTCAGAGCCCTGCCCCCCCCCCTCATTTTATTACCATAAAAACCCATGAGCATACTGTTAGGCTTCCTAATTTTGTGCCCAACAAAACAGTCTAATCAATCAACCAACTTACAGTGAGCAGGCACTAATCATAAAGAAGAAATATCAGCTGGCATGTCATTAACAGTACGTATACAGATGCACACGTCTGCACGCACGCACACGCTTTACACTATTTTCACTTTACATTTGTATTTAGTATGTAAAATAGTTCTGAAAACTATGTATATTTGAAATACTTCTTAGAGCTGAGTATAAAGTTCTGGTTTTACAGATATCTCTGACATATTTCATGAAAATAAGGATGATTCAGCTGGGCTAATTCTTTTTATGGGTATAACATGGGAGAACATTAGGTAGATCAGAGGACCCCAACCTTTCCAGCTTAGTGGACTGGGGGGGGGGAGGATCCCTCAACTACCACTTGTGCAGCCTGGGTCCAAACAGGTACAGCCTGGTAGTGGGCCACAACTCAGGGTTGAGGACCCCTGAGGTAGATGGCATCCTATATCATGGAAGAAATACCTGAATAACGTTATCCTACAGTAAGGCAAAGGTTCCCCAGTACATGTGTGCTAGTCGTTTCCAACTCTAGGGGCCGGTGCTCATCTCCGTTTCAAAGCCGAAGAGCCAGCGCTTGTCCAAGGATGTCTCCGTGGTCATGTGGCCGGCATGACTAGATGCCAAAGGCGCATGGAACACTGTTACCTTCCCACTGTAGTGGTCCCTATTTTTTTACTTGCATTTTTACATGCTTTCGAACTGCTAGGTTGGCAGAAGCTGGGACGAGTAACAGGCGCTCACTCTGCTACGCGGCACTCGGGATTCGACCCGCCAAACTGCCGACCTTCTGATCGACAAGCTCAGCATCCTCACCCACTGAGCCACCGCGTTCCTTATCCTACAGTACATGCTACTAAAACTACTATTTGGGAATACATTAGTAATAGCTTATATTTAGTACCAGGTTGCTCCAGAACTGAGTACTCATTCTCAAAATGTTTAAAAGTCAGCAGAAAACAGCTGTGTATGTTCACTTCTTCTATTTCAGACTCTCTGTATTTTCTTCTCAACTAGCAGTGGCAGGTGTCATTTGTCTTTACTACACACGATAGTCTGGTTCCTAAAGCTAGAGCAAGACATTAAAAATCAGTGGGGCCTCTCATGCTTTTATTGCTCTCACATTGTAGAACGTATTGTGAGGAATTCTAGGCTGCTTTAATCACTGAAACCAAGTTTATTTTTCCACTTGAAAGGGTGCATGTTAGCACAATCTTTATGTTAAACTTCCAGTGAGACCTAGATGCTTATTGGAGTGAAAGGTACATTAGCATCTGGAGAAATTTGTAAAACTTATAGAAAACATAAAAAGCATTTCTTGTGTTAGTAAAAGGCAAACTCCTCTTGGTTTTCTTTGCAACTTTAACTATGTTAAAAAACATAGGGTTTTTTTTGTATTATCTTGCTTGTTCTAAAGAAAGAAGAAATAGGAGATACATAATAGCAGTATTCTAGTATTTGAGGGGTTGCCACAAAAAAGAGGGGATCACATTATTCACCAAAGCACCAGAGGGCAGGACAAGAAACAATGGTTGGAAACTGATCAAAGAGAGAAGCAACCTAGAATTAAGGAGAAACTTCCTGACAGTGAGGACAATTAACCAGTGGAACAGCTTGCCTCCAGAAATCATGGGCACTCCAACACTGGAGATTTTTAAGACGAGGCTAGACAGTTACTTGTCTGAGATGGTATATATTCTAATGTTTGAGCAGGGGGTTGGACTAGAAGACCTCCAGGGTTCTGTTCTATTCTATTCTATTCTATTCTATTCTATTCTATTCTATTCTATTCTATTCTATTCTATTCTATTCTATTCTATTCTATTCAAGACATTATTCAACTATGTATTTCAATTCCATGTAGTTTTTGCTGATTTGCATATGAAGCCAGTAGTAGAAACTACTACGCTTATACTCTTTCACAGGAAATGAAATTAAGGAATGTCATTCCTACTGAGATACATTTTTCTGTCTCTATCAGGTTGTCACTGTCTGAGATGCCTATGTAGCATCTTCACATTTTGCAAAGAAAAGAGAAGACTAGGAACAGAATGAAAATCCCCATGTTATGCTAAACCAACATGTCAGTCTGTTAGAATTTCTGAATTGGAGATGCGTATTTCAAGCCATTAAATTTTAATTCTAATCCGTATTCTTTTTCATGTCTTTTTCCACTTGACTACATAGCACATACTAGTGGCTTGAAGAAAACATCAAGAAAAATGAAGGAAAAAAATAATGATTCTGTATTTCAGGGATGAAGTGCTTCTAAATGGCATGAGTAAATATATGAATAATTAGAACTTATAATTTCTATAATTATATAATGATAATTGATAAATCCAGTTAGATCCAGTGATTAAAACACCAGGCTAGAAAGCAGGGCTTAGCCATGAAAGCTGACTGGGTGGCTTTGGGCCAGTCACTCTCTCTCTCAGCCCAACTTACCTCACAGGGTTGTTGTTGTTGTGGGGAAAATAGGAGGAGGAAGGTGGGTTGGGTACGTTCAATGACTTGAGCTATTTGTAAAAATAGTAAAAGTGGGATACACATAAATAAAATAATTTATTGTAATATTTCAGACAAAGAAGGAATAATCTACAGATGTCTAAATATTCATCTATAATAAATCAACACATATTAAAAATAAAAATTTACATGTTTTCATTCATGTAAACATTTTTTATAATGAAACTCATATTAAATTTTTCCTAAGCTGATTTTAAACAACGTTGATAGTTTTTGAAATGAGTTTGTTTTTTTTATGGAATAGGAAATGTTATAGCATATTAAACTAATTGAAGTGGATATAAGTCTTTTTATTCGTGTTATGTTTTTAGAAAGGGCAGAGATGCTATGCAAAGTTCACAAAGGGAGGGAGGAAAAGACAATACACCAGAGCGTGTGCATAAATTGCGAATGTGGACCATATAGAAAACCATCAAAGAATTGCTATGAATAATAAAGAAGAAATTATATTTGGCAATGTAGTCTAGGAGGCAATCCCTTTCATGCAGCAGAGAAAGAACTTTTCTGCCCATTCAATTTTTGGGTGGAATAAAATAACTTCCGTTCTTAGACTTATTGTAGTGTTTACCTCTTTGTTTCCATTCCCTCTTAGTGCCATGAACAGAAAGCTACATGGTTTAATACAAGCAGCTTGATATTTCCAATGTCAGATTAGCTGCATAGTCTGCTTTGGGCTACTGTTAATCTGGATGTCCAATTTACAGCTGGGGCTGCTATAGCTAGATCTTGAGATGACAGAATAATTTTGAAATATGATTTTTATAAAGTAAGCATTTCTTAATGAGAAAACAGGAGTAAAGGTAGGAAAGGATCCATTGGGGCAAGAGAAAAACTATGGACTGCCCCTGACCTTCGCTCATTCCGTCGGGACCTGAAGACCTGGCTCTTTGAGCTTTCTGGCCTGGACTGAGAGTATTAACTGGGGTTTTAATTGTATTTTAATTGGGGTTTTTATTTCAAGGTTAATGTAATCATTTTAATTGTTTTTAGTTTTTGTAATTTGCTGTATTGTTTTTAAAAACCTTGTGAACCGCCCTGAGTCCTACGGGAGAAGGGCAGTATATAAGTCTAATAAAATAAATAAATAAATAAAATATGGGCATTATAGAAAAGGTACTGACAGAAACAAACTTAAGTTTTGCATTCTTACTCTTAAAATTATCCTAATGCTTTAAAGTCACTCTTAAACGTGTTGTTTAGCAACAGGCTTATGCAGAGGGAAGCAAAATCATCTACTGTATTTGTGACAAAGGGCAATGTTAACAGTGAAGATTACCAGTTAATCTTTGCAATTTAAGACAATGTTCTCATAAATTCAATGATCTGCTTGATATCCAATTAATACTAAATAAAGATCATTAAGTTCGTAATATCCAACATATTTCAGTCGACTCCTCACGATGTGCCCAAGAAAAAGAGAGATGGTCAGTGGAAGTAGTGACATCTAAAATTGGTAGATTTACTAATTTTCTGACGTCAGTAAAGCATAATTATGGGCAAGATCCAATGTTACTGTTCTAGCATTGTTCTAATCAATGCTTATGTTGCATTGCCAAAGCAGTATGTACAGTAACCATACTATGAGCTCCATCTACCCACCAGAGGCTCTGGTCATACCAGTTTTACATCAATGACCATTTAACATTTATCAACTGTACAACATTTATCAAGTACAAAAAATGGAAAGAAGGACACATACATAACTAAGGCTGATTATCAGCAGACAGCCAGAACATGCAAAGACGAAGTCAGGAAAGCAAAGGCTCAGAACGAACAAAGACTTGCAACAGAAATCAAAGACTATAAACAAGTTTCTTTCAACATATTAATAACAAGAAAAGTCAAGGAAACTGTAGGTCCACTAGAGAAGATGACAAGGAAGTAACAGGCCGTAGGGAGAAAGCAGAGTTGCTTAACTCATTCTTTGCAATCAGTCTTCACACAAAAAGAAATTATAACCCAACATACCAAAAAAAAAACCTAGTGCAAAAGACAAACTAGAAACAAAAATTAAAATAAGCAAGAAAATGGTTAAGAGAAAACCTATCTGACCTTGACAAATATAAATCACTGGGACCCAACAGATTCCATCCCAGAGTTCTGAAGAAGCTGGCAGATGCTATCTCAGAACCATTGCACCACATCTTTCAAAAATCCTGGAGCACCGGGAAAGTACCTGAGGATTGGAAAAGGGCTGATATGGTTCCCATTTTCCAGAAAGGGAAAAAACAGATCCAGAAAACTACAGACCAATCAGTCTAACATCAATATTGGGAAGATCCTGGAAAAAAATAGATCTGCGAACAACTAGAAGCAAACAAATTATAATTAGTAGCCAGCATGGGTTTGTTAAAAACAGATCGTGCCAAATCAATCTTATTTCATTCTTTGGTAAAGTGACTAAATTAGTAGACCAGCAAAACGCTGTGGACATAGTATACTTAAGACTTGCTGCTTAGTAAGCTAGAAAAAGGTGGGATAGACAACATCACCACCAGATGGATCTGTAGCTGGCTGACAAACCGTACTCAGCGAGTAGTCCTCAATGGTACTACATCCACACGGAGAGAAGTAAGTAATGGGGTACCACAAGGCTCCATCTTAGGCCCAGTACTCTTTAATATCTTCATTAATGACTTAGATGAGGGAATAGAAGGGGAACTCATCAAATTTGTAGATGACACTAAACTGGCAGGAATAGCCAACACCCCAGAAGACAAGCTCAGGATCCAAAAAGATCTTGACAAACTTGAACAATGGGTCTTATCCAACAAAATGAATTTTAATATGGAGAAAAGCAAAGTTTTACATTTAGGCAGGAAAAATCAAAGGTATAAGTACAGATTAGGCGAAACCTGGCTCAAAAACAGTAACTGTGAGAGGGACCTTGGAGTCCTAGTGGACCGAAATATGAGCCAGCAGTCTGCGGCAGCAGGCAAAAAAGCTAATACAATCCTTGGTTGTATAAACAGAGGCATAGTATTAAAATCATGTGAAGTATTAGTGCCGCTTTATAAATCCTTAGTAAAACCACACCTGGAATACTGCAACCAACTTTGCTCACCATACTACAAAAAAGATATTGAGAGTTTGGAAAAAGTTTGGAGAAGAGCAACTAAAATGATCAAAGGCCTGGAGACTAAAACATATGAAGAATGACTGCAGGATTTGGGTTTGGCTAGTCCAGGGGTCGGCAACCTCGGCTCTTTTATGACTCGTGGACTTCAACTCCCAGAATTCCTGAGCCAGCTATGCTGGCTCAGGAATTCTGGGAGTTGAAGTCCACGAGTCATAAAAGAGCCGAGGTTGCCGACCCCTGGGCTAGTCTAAAGAAAAGAAGAAACAGGGGCAACATAATAGCAGTATTCCAGTATTTGAGGGGCTACCACAAAGAAGAGAGCATCAAACTATTATCTAAAGCATCAGAGAACAGGACAAGAAACAATGATTGAAAACTGACCAAAGAGAGAAGCAACCTAGAATTAAGGAGAAACTTCTTAACAGTGAGGACCATTAACCAGTGGAACACCTTGCCTTCAGAAATCATGGGTGCTCCATCACTGGAGGTTTTTAAGAAGAGACTAGACAGTCACTTGTCTGAAATGATATAGGTTCTCCTGCTTGAGTAAGGGGCTGGACTAGAAGACCTCCAAGGTGCCTTCCAGCTCTATTCTATTCTAAAAACTGCTACCGTCTCATAGAATCTTATAAGTGAGCTTGTGCATATTATATTTTAAATTCAGATACAACATGAATGGAATATGGGAATATTATTAATCTTCTGTCCTGTAAATGAAATCCTGCTATTTACATAGTTTAAATAGAGTTTAAATTAAGAGCATTTCTATATGGGACCAATTCCATTCCCTAATTATCCCAAGCTGTTTTGAAGCCAACTATGAGCATCCTGATACTAGCTGACTTAGCTTAACACAATTACTCAGATCACCATGAACCTATCAGCACCAGGTAGCAGAACAGCACAAAGTAAATTATCATATAGCTCCTGCCTCAACAAGATTAAAATCCCATAACAAGGGAAAAAAGTTTAAATCATTAAGGTCATCCAATCCTCTACCCACATTTTCAAAAGAGGTGCACAGTTATGCTGAGTTGAAACTGACTCATCCACAAGCCTTGGCAAAATAAATAGAAAGCAAACCAATAAATTCATTTTTGTTTGATTTCAAATAAGGCTTTATTGAACTAGAAATTTAGTCAATTCAATCTGAGTATCCCTGGCCAGGAGGGGGGAGGCAAGGGTGTGTGCGCAAAGCATATGAGACTGCCATTACTTATTTATGTGTGTCACACCTGGGGATGCAACTACATTACCTTAGCATTTGGGTGACAGCAACCAAATTCACTATCATTTTGCCATTACTGCAATTAGCTCTGGAGGCTGCTTCAATTCAACCTCAGAAGCGACTGCCATTTATATGAATGAACAGTTTGGGGGCTATTTCTGGGTTGGCATAAAGGTGACATATGGAGTTGCCCGCAGTTATTCCTCCTTTGCAAATCTCCCTATACAGAAATTACTTGTTTAAAACATGGCCATAACTTAAAGATTAACTGGAAAAAATCAACATATTATATTTTAAAGTGCACTTCAAATATCATTCCACAGGTGGAGCTGCTGCAAAATTAATAGTAAAATTATCCACTTCATTGAAAATACAGGGGGAAATAACTAATGGTGACTTTCTTATATACATTACACTAAAAGTAGAAATATTATTCTGTCCAAGGGCTTCAAGATGTGTTGCCTCTTCAAAGAAATTAATCTTCCTGTTCCCCATGGCTAAACGCCTGGTCACATTATAAAAGAGAACAGATATCATTTACCAGCAACGTTCAGCTCATCTTTCCTTCCTCACTTCTCTTGAAACCTAATCTATGAGAAGTTAGCAGAAAGACTGTAAGTTATTTTCTGCCGATGAATGAAAATCACTTGGACAAGTAGTATTTTTTTAAGAAATGTATCATCCCTCATAAAATTGCAGTACAGGTACAGTATTTTATAGGGATTAAATCAAACCATTCTCCAAAGCACCAGAGGACAGGACAAGAAACAAGGGCTGGAAACTGACCAAAGAGAGAAGCAATCTGGAATTAAGGAGAAACTTCCTAACAGTGAGGGCAATTAACCACTGGAACAGAAATCGTGGGCGCTCCATCACTGGAGATTTTTAAGAAGAGAATTGACAGTCACTTGTCTGAGATGGTATAGGTCAGGGGTAGGCAACCTCGGCTCTTTTATGACTCACGGACTTCAACTCCCAGAATTCCTGAGTCAGCATAGCCATAGTCATAAAAGAGCCGAGGTTGCCTACCCCTGGTATAGGTTCTCCTGCTCGAGCAGGGGGGGCGGACAAGAAAACCTCCAAGGTCCCTTCCAGCTCTATTCTATTCAAAGAATGGATCTGTGACATAGAATTGTTATAACACTGGAAAAGCAAATTAAAGATCTCAAATGCGTGTAAGGGCTTTATTACTGATTCAACTTAAATCCAATTAAACCAGGATTTAGTTTTGAATAAACCTACCCAAACTAAGGGAGTAAAATGTGAAAATGCTGGAGCCCAATTCTCAGATTAGTTTTTACTTTCTATAGCAAATGTAGAGAAAGAGGGAGAAAATTGGTCAGATCTTAGATAACTTAGGTCTCATACTGAAACAATAGAGGCATCTGGCTATCTTAGCCAGCTAATAGCAAGAGTGATTTTTCTTCTTTCCAGTTCCTTTTTATTGCATATGCAGCTTCTGCAATCATTTTCAAATGTATCTCCAATCATTGCTTTCTCATAGCAAATTCTGACAAGCATGGGAGAAGCAAACTGGCAGATTCATCATTCAGGGAGAGGATTTGTACCGTAGGTTAATTGAAATGCTTTATCCGAATCTGTATCATGCCTGCGATACTGAAGAAGTGTTTTTTTGGGCAATATTCTCAGCTTTAACACTTACAAAGTAGTCAGTTTGGGGAAAAAACACTCTCATTATATTATTCCCAATAGAGATGAGTAAGATCTTATTTTTTTTAAAAAAAAAGATTGATCAAACAGTGCAATTTATTCAGAAAGAATGAATAAGTTTGGGAGAAAATGAAACTGCCAAATTTATCACTCTTCACCAGAGAACCAACTACTGGCCAGAGAAGCTTTTTGTTACACCCCCGCCCAGGCTGCATTATGAATTCAAAGCATTGTAATGGATCTACTTTAAAGGTCCTGTGGAAACTAGCAGTGTTTTCATACTGTTTCAATACTGTTTGTTTGACTGATCAGTTTAGTATGAGATAGTCTTCCGTAAAGGATAGTAAAGGTAAAGGTTCCCCCCCACATGCGTGCTAGTCGTTTCCGACTCTAGGAGCCGGTGCTCATCTCCGTTTCAAAGCCGAAGAGCCAGCGCTTGTCCGAGGACGTCTCCGTGGTCATGTGGCCGGCATGACTATACGCCAAAGGCGCACGGAACGCTGTTACCTTCCCACCGTAGTGGTCCCTATTTTTCTACTTGCATTTTTTACGTGCTTTCGAACTGCTAGGTCCGTAAAGGATACTATCTGGCTAATCTTGGAGCCCTCATTTGTAATAAAGGACAGAAACATACAAGGCAGCAATCGCCTTCATGAAGTTAGCTTGCTGAAGAATGACCTAGTGGTTCAGACGGTTGTCATCCAATCGTCAGATGCAATAACTCTCGTGTCCTTTGAAAAAAGTCATTAAAAAATAATCCTAGGCATTTCAGACAGTGAGCACAGTGACTACATGCGTTTCCTTACAGAACGCTCTGATCTCCCACACTGGCACAGCAAGAGTTCAGATCCAAGATGGGGAGTTATCGCAGCGGATTGAGTTTCCAACTCCCAAGCACATGTCTTGAAGTTTTTCTTCAACTTAGCTGGAGGGAAGGGCGACCATGCTTTTCCATTTGCCTTCAATGCAGCACACATAATTAAGGAAGACATGCTCTGGGAAAAGGAGACGATAAATTTGGAGGAGCTATTAAAGGTTATCTTGCTCTACCTTAGGCTTTTATAATTGCACAATTCTTCTAGAAATTCAAAAAATGGCTTTAATTGTAACAGATTGGAAAGGAATTACGTCTGCCTAGAGAATCTGGTCTGCATACAAAATATTATGCAGGTTTTGAATAGCTTAAAAACAAGAACCACTGTCTTCCCAGTGTGCTTCAGGAAAACTAAACAAAGCCAAGGTAATTATTTTAATATAAATAACTGTTTGTACATAACATACCCATTACTCTTTTAGAGTCAGCAGTGTTATATAAATTGTAAAAAATAATGTGCCAAAGAAATTAGAGGTATGAGAGAAGAAACAAGTAAATCTTGTTTGCAGAAAATCATTTTCCATTTCCCTCTTGCAAACCATTCTTGTTTCCACCACATCCATATACTGCTTCATACTCTACCACTTGAAATTCAGACTGTCTTTATGAGGATCTTACCAATTCCAAACCTGATTCTTTCTCTTCATCTTGACTCATTCTTCTTTCATGCATTTAACTTAAGTTTTTTTATTTATACTTTACTATATTAATATAAAGGGACGCAGTGGCTCAGTGGGTTAGGACGCTGAGCTTGTCGATCAGAAGGTCAGCAGTTTGACGGGTTGAATCCCGAGTGCCGCGTAGCAAAGTGAGCGCCTGTTACTCATCCCAGCTTCTGCCAACCTAGCAGTTCAAAAGCACGTTAAAAATGCAAGTAGAAAAATAGGGACCACTACGGTGGGAAGGTAACAGTGTTCCGTGCGCCTTTGTTTTGGCATCTAGTCATGCCGGCCACATGACCACGGAGACGTCCTTGGACAAACGCTGGCTCTTCGGCTTTGAAACGGAGATGAGCACCGGCCCCTAGAGTTGGAAACGACTAGCACGCATGTGCGAGGGAACCTTTACCTTATATTAATATAAACCTCCTTGAATCATGCATATATGACTTTTCATATATGCATATAAACAAATACTCTGATTTAATCTTCATTAATTCTCCCTGTAAAATCTTAAGAGTTTACTCATACTGATCACTCATTTTTGTATTCAGTTCACATGCATTGAGCAGACATTCACCCTTGAAAACAACCCTCTTTTAAATACCCATTTTACCTGCACTGAACTCGTATGCTTCTCCTGATATACATATATTTTCAAATACCAAAGTAGGTAGGCAGAGATAAGCTCTTATAGAAAACTCTGATTGTTTCAACAAATATTCTCCATTTCCCTATCATTAGTGAACAGTGTACCAAGGCACACAAACTGACAAATGTGCTCTACTTTTTCACCACTCATATCTAAGTTACAACTGTTTATTCCACTGTATTTGTGTCAGACAGCTACTGTAGGTCTTGTTTGATCTGATTTTCAGATCCAAATTCCTCACTGCATCATATAATCTATTTTACATGAGAAGCAAATAATTTGGTTTTCTCAAGGAATAAAACAGACTCAGCTACATAAAAAGCATCAAGATCACTAGTACTGCTGTATATTGCACTAGTGAAGCCACATTTGGAATACTACAGCCAGTTCTGGTCATCACTATACAAAAAAGATGCTGAGATCCTAGAAAGAGTGCAGAGAAAACAAAGGTGATAAGGGGTCTGGAGGCTAAATTCTATGATGAATGGCTAAGGGAAATAGGTATGTTTAGCCTAAGTAAGAGAAGGCTTAGGGGACACCTGATAGCTGTCTTCCAATACCTGAAAAGCTATGACAGGAAAGAGGAGGTTGATTTATTCTCAATAGCACCTGAAAGCAGGACAAAAAGCAATGGGTAGAAACTGTTCAGAGGAGATTCAACCTGGGCAGAAGGAGGAATTTCCCGACAGGAGAAAGATTGCTTGCCTTCTAGAGTTGTGGGTACTCCACTCCTGGAGGTTTTCAAGGAAAGTTTGGACAACCTATTGTCCAGCATGGTATAAGGACTGCTGCCTTGGGCAGGAATTGAACTAGAAGACCTTCAAGTTTCCTTCCAGCCCTATGATTCTATCTGCATATGCGATCACTAACCAACACTTCTCTAATGCCACTAGTATTTCAAATATATTTATTTGTAAATACAGTGAAAGGGACGCAGTGGCTCAGTGGGTTAAGATGCTGAGCTTGTCGATCACAAGGTCGGCAGTTTGGCGGGTCAAATCCCGAGTGCCGCATAACAGAGTGAGCGCCTGTTACTCGTCCCAGCTTCTGCCAACCTAGCAGTTCGAAAGCACGTAAAAATGCAAGTAGAAAAATAGGGACCACTACGGTGGGAAGGTAACAGCGTTCCGTGCGCCTTTGGCGTCTAGTCATGCCGGCCACATGACCACGGAGACGTCCTCGGACAAGCGCTGGCTCTTCGGCTTTGAAACGGAGATGAGCACTGGCCCCTAGAGTCGGAAACAACTAGCACACATGTGCGGGGGAAACTTTACCTTTTACTTACAGTGAACGACTAATGGGACATTCCATACCCTTGCCTTGCCTCCCTGCTCCCTACTTACCTCACTCACTAAGTATTCCATTTATTCTCACACATAATTTACTTGTGAGTAAATATATACCACCCTGATCACATCTAGCAAACAAACTTCAGCTCCATAGTTATGCAAAATGTCCAGTAATTAAAGCCTGTTCACTTTCTCACATACTTCCTTAAATAAACAAATGTGCAATAAAACTTTCTTTCTCACATTCGTACATTTCTCAATGATTTCCTGAGCAGAAAAACAACAACAACAACTGTTGTGCATGGCCCTTGCCTAACGTAAAAATGCAGTGCTGTTCACAAATTCTGCTTATTGTCACCACTTGTACCCTTCAGTCAGAACTTTGCCAAAACACCTTCCCAGACACACTTAACAAGCTAATCCCCTTTCATATTAGAGAACAATAACAGCATTCTTCCAAACATCAGGGACAGACGTGCTCTTCCCACACACGTTAAACAAGTCACACAGCCACTTCATAAGCAAGCCATGTCCATATTTTGACAATTTCTCATTATGCATTCTACACCTGCAGATGTATCATTTTTCAACATTCTCCCAGCATTTATGACTTCCTTTTTAACATATTTTCCCCTTGGACCTTAGCATTAATAGCATTTGTTTCAGTTTTATTCTTTGACATATCACAGTACAAATTCCTTGACATATTGCAGTCTTTTGAGTTTCCATTCCCTTTAGCTCTATCCCAAATCATTTCATCATTTTTATGTTTAATTACATTCACTTTGCGGAGGCACTTCCTTTAGTTCTCTTCATCCACTTCCAGAACAAATTTTTATTTCTTTCAATATTGCTCTGCGCTTTCACTATCTCTTCTAATCTAAACTATTAATGATATTTTTTGGTGTGCCCAAAATATTAAAATATCTCCTTTGGATACGTTTTGATAGAATTACTGACATTTTAATTCAACTACAATGATTTAAATTTATATACTTTTTAATAACAGCGATCTGCATATCTCCATCTGCAAATAATTTATAGTATCTGTAAATAGGATAACTGAATAGTTTAATTCCAAAACCTCATTTCCAGTATTTTAATTGGAATTAAGGATAGTTCTCGCCACTGCTGAAGCTAACACTAGTATTTTGTACCAGAGTTTCCTAAAATTAATACAGGCAATCCTCCTTTTTGACCACAACTGGAACCAGTAATTTGGTCATTACAAGCAAAGTGGTCACTAAGTGAAACCGCAACTGTGCTTACAATCTTATTTCAGCTTTCCTTCACTTTACATACATTCAAAGATCATAAACGTGGGTGCTGGTCACAAAGTTAATTTTCCATCACTGCCGTAATGTCACATATGTATTTCTTTTAGTAAACATGCAATGTGTACATCTGCTTCCCATAGGTTCTGTACAAGATGATTATGTTACTTCAGGAATGTATGTAAGGGCATAATTTGAAGTCTTTATTCATATTTAAAGGTATGACTTAGGAAGAAAATTTCTGCTGAGTCTTCCTTTATGTGAACTTTGCAAACAGTTTCAAAATATATGTCCCTTGCCTCTTCCCTGTATGCCTAAATTTCAGATTATAGGCTGCTTAAAATCAGATATACAATTTTGGTTGAAAACGGACACACTTTTGAAGCTGTTTCACTTCAACAATGAGACTAATTTTTAAATAAAAGTGCATATGACTAGAATGTGTATATCTATACTCTAGCTATTCAGCTTCTGGATGCCATATTTAAGTGATGATATAAATTGCCAAATTCTGAAAAGACCTTGCTTTAAAATTAGAGAATGGCAAAAAAAATCAAAAATAAGTAAATTAAACTAATGTAATCTAGACTCTGGATGGATGGGCTAGCATTTCAGCTTGCATAATACCTAGTATGCAGCTGTATACTAATGTCGTTGTTAAACTAAACAATAATAAACTAACATAAACAGTTGGCATGTATTTACAGTGGTTGCAACACCCTGGGGAATCACGTGATTGCGAATTGCAACTTTCCAGCCAGTTTCTCTCTGGAATGAACGTTTCCTGAGCCTTGCTTGTGTTTTCAGACTGAGTTTAGGACAGAAGAAGGACTTCACATAGAAAAGTCAAAATTTGAGAAAGAAAAGGATTTGGATTTTCTCTCTGGGGGAAAGCAAAAGGGGAAGAAAAAAAAAGGATGAAATCAGTGGGGAGATTATACAGGACAGGAAGCTAGGACTTGCCTAATATTAACCTACCTTGAGACAAAAGGTTTTTTGTCCACAAAGATGGGATTAAGGCAAACTTGTTGGGCATGTCTAGACAAGGTTTTCTTTCCACCCCACCCGCCTCTCCTGGATATATTTATATATCTAGAAACCTGGATAAATATATTGGATGGATTTTGGTTCTGCTTATACATAGCAGGCTTGGGTGAAGAGTTAGGAAATGTGAAGGTTTTGCCCTGCCCTGCCTTGCCTGAGTATTTGCCCAGGCTAATACAGAGAAGTATGTGACCACAACTGGCCCCAAAATTTCTCTTACTAAGTGAGACATTTGATAAGTGAGTTTTGCCCCATTTTATGACTTTTCTTGCCACATTTGTTAAGTGAATCACTGCAGTTGTTAAGTTAGTAACACAGTTGTTAAGTGAATCTGGCTTCCCCATCGACTTCTTTGTCAGAAGGTCACAAAAGGGGATCACATGACCCCCGGGTCACTGCAACCGTCATAAATATGAGTCAGTTGCCAAGCGTCTGAACTCTGATCATGTGGCCATGGAGACGCTACAGTGGTCATGTGAAAAATGTTCATGTCGCTTTTTCAGTGCGGTTGAAACTTCAAACGGTCACTACATTAAATGTTGCAAGTCAAGGAGTACCTGTATTCTTCTTCGTGGCATGCAAAAGAATATATTCATTTTCCTCTTTGTTCTGAAGATAACAAGCACAATTTCTGAACTCAAAACAAAAACTCCCTTTCATAAAAAAGTAGCTTTTTTATTCAAGATGGTCTTTCCTAAACTCTGCTCTAAATTATAGGATGACATTGTAAGTATAAGCATAACACAATTCTTTTGGCAACAAATGAAACAAGACAATTAGAACATCTTAAGCTAGTTCTGCCTGCCAGTGTGAACTTTCAAAACTTCAGCTCTTCCTTCTGCTCAGTAACAATTCCATGATTAAAGGAATAGAAAATAAAATGTATCAAGAGCTATTTAGAAAATGCATTAACAGCCAGCCAACAAAATGATTCGTTAGCTTTTCCTTTTCAATACTATGTTTACACAAGATGATTACACCAACTAATTAGTATTTCTTCCTAGATTATATAAGAGATTTTTTTTTAGATTTTTTATGAGATGAATGAAGGAGGCTTGGATTAATTTAAATGAGACGAGTTAATTTAGTTTCTAAATGTGATCTTTCCAGTTATTAGCATAAAGCATTTATATCTTCATCCTCCTTAAAGGTACGCAACCAAGCCAAAAAAATAATAATAATCAGTACAAATGGCTAGACAAAAACAGAATTGTTTACATTGGAAAACTATAGATGGAATTTGTATGTCTTGATTATGCTTAAATTCTAGTTTGGATTTCTGCAACTACTAGACTCTGGAGGAGACAATGAACGCTTCACATTACAGTAGAGAACAATTTCTAGGCCTTTATTGCCCAGGTGATTAGATTCAAACATATCTTAGTTTGTTGAACAAACTATAATCGGCTGGGTCTGCAAACACTCCTAAGACCGTGGTGGCAAACCTATGGCACGCATGCCACAGGTGGCACGCAGAGCCCTCTTTGTGGGCAGGCGTGCCGCCACCCCAGTCCTAGGCCTTCAGATGGGTTTTATAAAACCTTTTCACTTTAGGCCTCCGCCACCGTGTGCAAAAAAAAAAATAAAGGTTCAATCAATCAATTTCAACTTCTCGCAAAGTTGGAATTGATTGATTGAACTTTTTAGTGCCACCCAGTCTGCCGTTACCACCGCAGCCACGCCTACCCAATCAGCCATGCCTACCCAATGGGCCATGCCTACCCAATGGGCCACGCCCACCCGGCACCTGACAATACATAAGTGGGTTTTGGGTTGCAGTTTGGGCACTCGATCTCTAAAAGGTTTGCCATCACTGCTCTAAGACATAAAGCTAGTATTCCCAGTGAATGCCTGTCTCAACATACCAGTTTCAAGGTGCTGGTGATGACCTATAAAGCCCTGAATGGCTTGGGTCTGGGATATTTGAGGGAACACCTGCTGCCAGCATCAAGTTCCCTTCGTCCAGTGCGCTCACACAGGGAGGGCCTTCTCAGGGTGCCAGCGGTAAAAGATTGCCGGAGGATAACACCCAGGGGGAGGGCCTTCTCTGTGGGTGCGCCTGCCCTCTGGAACCAGCTGCCTGTGGAGCTTAGGACTGCCCCTGACCTTCGTTCATTCCACCGGGACCTGAAGACCTGGCTCTTCGAGCTCTCCGGCCCAGGCTGAGAATTTTTAACTGGGGTTTTTATTTTTAGGGATAATTTAATCTTTTTAAATTGTTTTTAAACTTTTGTATTTTGTATTGGTTTGGTTTTTAAATACCCTGTAAACCGCCCTGAGTCCTTCGGGAAAGGGCAGTATATAAATCTAATAAAATAAAATAAAATAAATAGTTTTGTATCCTGCTTTTTCTTCAGAAGTTCAAAGTTGCTTGTTTCATTTTATCACAATGTGGAGAGAGACAGCAATGGGCCCAAAGTCACACACTGAATTTCCATAACTGAGGATGATCAAACTTAAGTCTCCCAATCCTACCCCTATCCTAAAATCCTATATACATTGGCTGTACCACATAAGAAACCACAAACTTCAAGGAGACTACAGATATCTTCCTTGGTGCCCACCAGAATCCCAGCCCTCTTTAAATGTATTAAAACACTTCATACAAAACACTAGCTTCCAGAATTATCTTTACATCCAAGAAAATCTGTTGTTTCCGCAAGGTCCCTGTAGGTGTTCTTAGAAAAACAGAGTAAGGAACTACAGTACATCCTAGTGCATTGTTGTAGAATTGATCGTCTTCTAAGAGGAAAACAAAGTCAATCAGAAAGATAAAGAAAGGTTAATATCGATGGAGGGGCTAGATTAACTCACCTAGTCATCACTTTGCTTTCCGATGTTCTGGTGTTCTGTGACTAGCAATGGTTCACCATAGCAACCACATTGTACCTGGAGAAGAGCCTCACAGCAGGGGTGTTTAGCAATTCAAAGCAAGATTTTCCCAATAGCTAAAGAAATGATCCCAGGATATTGATATGCCTCATCAATCTAGCACAAATTGTTTATCACCAAAGGTAGTCCTTAGGTTATGACAGCAATTAGGGCTGGAATTTCCATTGCTAAATAATGTGGCCATGAAGTCCAATGTCACACGGCTGCATCGCTTAGCGACAGTAATCCCGGCAGTCCCAGTTACCATTGCAAATCCCTGGAACTGTGTGGGACATTAGGTGGGAAGAGGCAGGAATCCCAAGCAGCAGCATGGATGGGTGCGCAGGGGGTGCTGGGGAGTGGGGGAGATGCCATGGTCAGGCACTATGGAGCATGGGTTGGCTGACAGGGACTGCAGGCACATTGGTGAGGGCCACAGGTGGGTGGTAGGGAGTGCAAGTGGGCTAGCAAGGGCCACATGGGGCACCAGAGAGTGTGGACAGGCCAATAGGGCCTGGGCGGCAGGGAAGTGCCACGGGTGGGTGGGCATGGCATGGAGTGTTGGCAGGCAGATCTTGTATGTAGCACAAGATCTCATGTTCTGTAATGGGGTTCCCCAGGAGAAACAGTGGCGAAAGCGATTTAAGGGAGCGACTTGCAAACTTTGCTGCCAGCTTCCCCATTGTCTTTGCTAGGGGGAAGCCAGCAGGGAAGGTCGCAAATGGTGACCACATCATTGTGGGCCACTGCAACCATCGTAAGTGCTAGCTGGTTGCCAAGTGCACGAACTATGATCACTTGACACGGGGGATGGGGGGGATGTGACACTTAGAACTTCAGGGACAGGTTGTAAGTACCATTCGTTCAATGCCATCCTAACTTTCAACAAGTGGTTGTAATCCAAGGACTACCTATGTGTAGTCAAAAATTAGAAAGTGAATATAACTGGGGGGGGGGAATGTGCTATTTTCACATTTACATGGAAGTCCCAATACAGGTAGTCCTCGACTTACAACCATTTGTTTAGTGACTTTTCAAAGTTACACTAGCACTGGAAAAGTGACTTATGGCCATTTTCTCACACTAATGATCGTTATATCACCCCCATAGGCATGTGATCAAAATTTGGATGCTTGGCAACTGGCATGTATATATAAAGGCTGCAGTATCCTGGGTTCATGTGATCACTTTTTGCAACTTTCGGGCAAGCAAAGTCAATGGGAAAACCAGATTCACTGAGGACCCAGATTGTTGGGGGCAATAAGCTGACTTTGTAATAATGCCACTTGGGTGTGTGTGTGTGAAAGCCCTAACAAGCAGGCATATACATAGAATGAAGGCTACTGCTAAGCTTGTAAGCCTCCCTGAGTCTTCGGAGAAGGGCGGGATATAAATGTAATAAAAATAAAAAATAAAAATAAAAAACTGCAGTGGTTCACACTTAACAACTATGGCAAGAAATGTTTTTAAATGGGCAGAACTCACTTAACAACCGTCACGCTGAGCAACAGAAATATTTGGTTCCATTGTGGTCATAAGTTGAAGACCACCTGTACTGGATAAGTTTGAGTGACTATCATTTCCTGGAAAAGCTGGAAACAACCACAGAAGGGCAAAAAGTCTGTTCATTTACCAGCTGTCAGAGAAACTCTGCATTTACAACCTACTGTATGTACTGCACAGCTCATAAACTGAAATTTAAAGGATGATCCGTTTGCTTGCTTAAATATAAAAGCCAAACCGCCACTGTCACTGAGCATCCTTTCACAGGAGAAAACTATTATTAACTATTTTAAATTATAATAGCTTAACAGAAGAGCATAAGTGGTTCACGACGAGGAAAAGATTTATTATTGCAGGTTTGAGGAAGGATGTTACCAAGCCATAATCATCTTATTAATATAGAATTGTCATTTAATGTAATTCTGTACTTCAGATATTTCACCCTTTCTAAAAAAAATTGGGAGCAATATTTCCTATTTCCTGTATGTAGGTCTTTGCCACTTTAATTAGCAAAGATGACTCCAAGTCAAATTGCATAGAAAGCTACCATTAGCTTCCATAAGGCAATTGTTCTGATTAATGTACAGTAGAAAAAAAACCTGGCTTTTATAAATCCATAATAATCATGCCCTCAAGTGTATAAACTCTGTCTAAAATAGTTATGGTGAATGATAAAACTGGGAGATTGCCAAGTAAGGGTCCGATTCCCCTCCCCATACATATTTCCATTTAAATGCTATGCATTTGACTCATATGACCCAACTGCATTGTTAAAGTAGGAACTGTGCCTCTGTTACGCTTTTCAGACTGAAAATGATTCACCTCTACTATATGTTTTTAAAATTCACCCTCCATTTTTCCTTGTAACATACAGCCAGAAAAATATCGTTTTAGTAGCAAAACAGTTCTTTTTTTTTATTGAAAAGTTTTAACATACAATTTTTCTTTAAACCCCCCCCCTCCCCCTCCCTTCACCCTCCCCCCCTACCTCTCCCCCCTCCCCCCCTCCCCCCCGACTTCCCAGAGCTAAATACAAGGTATATATAAAAAAACCAATCCTAAACAATCATATACTAACAACTATAAGCTCTAAAATCCATCACTCTCTAGCTTATATAGGATAAAACAAACCTTAGTAATATTAAATATATATATAAAAAAAAAACAAAGAAAAAAAAAGAAGAAAAAAGAAAGAAGACTTATTCAAATGCTACATAAAACTTCTTAACCCTATACTTATTCTGGATAAACTCAATCCATTTTCTCCATTCCATAATATAGCGTTCTTGCGAGTGATCTTTCAAATAGGCCGAAATCTTCGCCATCTCTGCCAGGTCGGAAACCTTTAAAGTCCACTCTTCTATAGACGGCAATTCCTCTTTCTTCCAATACTGACCTATCAAGAGTCTTGCTGCCGTAATTAAATTCAACATCAACTTAGTGTCCACAACTGTAGCATCTGTAATTATTCCCAACAAAAAAAGTTGCGGACAAAACTTTATCCTCTGTTTAAAAATCTTCTGCATGTTCCACCAAACTTTTATCCAAAAGGCCTTAACCTTTTTACATGTCCACCATATATGAAAATATGTTGCATCTTCATCACCGCACCTCCAACATTTAGGCTGATAATTCGGATACATACTTGCGAGCTTTTTGGGATCTAAATGCCATCTATAAAACATTTTGTAAAAGTTTTCTCTTAAATTTTGAGCTTGTGTAAATTTTACGTTCCTCACCCAAATCTTTTCCCACGTGTCCATTGTAATAACTTCCTGGATGTTTTGGGCCCATTTTATCATACAATCCTTAACAAGTTCTGTTTCTGAATCAATCTCTATCAATGCAAGATATATCCGTTTAATATGTGCCGGTCCCTGATTTCTAATTTGCTTTATCAAATTTTCATCAGTCATTGTAAAACCATTTTTCTGATCTTCTTTCCACCTGGCCCGTAACTGAGTATATTGGAACCAGTTTTGAACAACCTTCTCTTCTCGCAAGAGACTATATGATTTCAAACACCATACATTTCTTTCCAAACTTAGGATCTCCTTGTACGTAGTCACATCATGTTTGAAACCAGCATGTATATTTTCTATTGCGTGTTTTGGAATTGCCCACAGTGGTATCTTGCAATCTAGCTTATGTCTGTACTTCTTCCAAACTCTCAGCAATGCCTGTCTTAAAATATGCACTCTAAACACATTGTCTACCTTCTTGTCATACAACAAATATGCATGCCAGCCAAACAACAAATCATGGCCCTCAAGATTTAATAATCTCTTCTGTGTCAAATTAATCCAATCACTTATTCCTACTAATGCAGCAGCTTCATAATATAGTTTAAGATTGGGCATTTTAAGCCCACCTCTCTCACGAGTATCCTGCATAATCTTAAGTTTAACTCGTGGCTTTTTCCCTGCCCACACAAATTTATTGATACCTCGCTGCCATTCCTCCAAATTAGAATCTTTCTTAAGAATCGGTATCATTTGAAATAGAAATAAAAATTTAGGCAGGACATTCATTTTCACTGCTGCAATCCGTCCCAACAAAGACAATTGCAATTTTTCCCAATTCTCCAATTCTTTTTGAATTTTCCCCCATAGTTTTTCATAATTATTTTTATATAACTTTGTATTAGAGGGCGACAAAAACACCCCCAAATATTTAACCCTTTTAACAATCTCAAATCCAGTTAGTCCTTCTAAAAGAGCCTTTTGCGAAACTGTCATATTTCTGACCAAAATTTTGGTTTTCTGTGTATTAACTTTAAATCCAGAAACCTTCCCATATTGTGTTATTATCTCCATCAGGTCCACAACAGAGTTCTCTGGCTGGGTCACTGTAACAACCAGATCATCTGCGAATGCTCTCAATCTATAATCCTGATCTCTAATTTGTATCCCCTTAATTTTTTCCGAATTCCGTATTTTAACCAATAATATCTCTAATGTTAACACAAATAACAAGGGCGATAACGGACAGCCTTGCCTTGTGCCCTTCTCAATATTACATGCTTCTGTCAAGCTATTATTAACTATAATTCGGGCAGTTTGTTTTTGATATAATGCCCTAATCGGTTGCAAAAAAATTTCCCCAAAATCCATTTTGTCTAAAACTTTCAACAAAAATTGCCAATTCAATTGATCAAAAGCTTTTTCAGCATCTAAGAAAATTAGCGCCGCAGAGATCTGGTTGTTCCTTTCCAAAAACTCTAACACATCAACTATATGCCTCACATTATTTTTCATTTGCCTACCACTAATAAACCCCGTTTGGTCCCCATGAATCACCTGTTGCAGAACCCTCATCAATCTATTAGCCAAAACCTTAGCAAATATCTTGTAATCTGTATTTAAAAGCGATATCGGTCTATAATTTTTAACTTGAGTAGCATCTTGGTCTTCCTTCGGAATCAAGGAAATAAAAGCTGTTCTCCAAGACGGTGGCACCTTTCCCCCCCCTCTGGATTGTCTGGAACAGTTCCTTTAACGGTTTTATCATCTCTATTTGTAGATTTTTGTAATAGGCCGCAGTCAAACCATCCGTACCTGGTGCTTTATCCACCTTCAATTCCTTAATTGCTGTAACAATTTCTTCTTCTGTAATCAATTGATTAATCCCTTCTTTTTGTACTTGCGTAAGAACCGGGATGCTAGCATTTTCCAAATATATATCAATGTCTTTTTCATTAATTTTCTCCTTAGCATATAATTTAGAATAAAAATCCACAAAAGCGTCCTTGATAAGGTCCTGTTGAAACACAACCCTTCCTTTATGCTCAATCTTGTCTATATTAGAAGCCCTTTGTTTTTCCCTCAATCTATAAGCTAACCATCTACCTGGTTTATTAGCGTTGCAAAAAGTATTATGCCTGGCAAACCGCAAATTGGTTGCCACTTGGTCAGCCATTAATTTATCAAATTGTCCTCTTAACAATTTAATAGCCTCCTTAGTTTTCACATCCTCTGAGTTCAAAATCAAAGCCTTTTCTTTTTCCTTTATTTCATTCTCCAGTTCTTTCCTCCTAGCTTCCACAGCACGTCTATGTTTATTATTCATATATATCAACACCCCTCTCATGTAGGCCTTGCTAGCATCCCACACCATATCCATAGAGGTACCTTTGTTCATATTAGTTTCAAAAAAATCCTTCATCCGCTGTTTACATTCTTCCACATTTCTCTGATTTCTAAACAAATTCTCATTTACGCGCCACGAGCGCCTGTCTCTTTTCTCCTTATCAATCTCTAACCAAACTGGACTATGATCAGAGATAGTTCTTGCACAAATCTTCACCTTTTTAGTCCTCAAAAAAAGTCATTAGTCACCAAAATAAAATCAATCCTCGAAAAAGATTGATGTCTATCAGAATAAAAAGTATAATCCTTTTCCTGCAAGTGTCTCTCACGCCAAATATCTCGCAATTCCAAGTCATCCTTCATTTCAAAAGAAGATTTAGGCAGTCTAGCATGACTTGGAATGCGCTTAAAAGCTCCAGCCTTATCCATCTGTACATCCAAAACACCATTCCAGTCCCTCATAAAAATAAAAGATTTATAATCCAACTGGGTAAGCTTTGTATGAAGTAAACTAAAAAAGTCAGCCTGTTGTTGTTGTTGATTAGGGGCGTACAGTCCAACTAAAAGCGTCTTTTTGCCTTCTAGCAACAAGTCTATCAGTACATATCTTCCATGCTTGTCTGCTTCAATTAAGTCCGCTGTTATGGCACTTTTAATATAAACAACCACTCCATTTTTCTTATTCATTGCAGAGGCAACAAAGTGCGTACCCAGTCTTGAGTTCAATAAAAGCTTTTGGTCCATAGCCCTAATATGCGTTTCTTGCAAACATATAACATCTATCTTGAATTGTTTTAAATATTGAAAAACTTTCTTTCTCTTCTGTGGTGAATTTAGTCCATTAACGTTCCAAGTCAAAAATTTAGTTGCCATGCATATCCTCCCAAAGCTCTTGAAGCACTGCTTTGATAGGACTATCTTCTTTAGGCCGTGCTCCTCCCACTGCTTGGCTATGAGTACGTTGTGAAGATTCCGAAGACTTTTGCTGGTCTTGTTCTTTTATTTTCTTTGCTCGTTTTAAAGCAGCACGCGTTACCCTTTGCTCTCTAGGATCATCCAAAGAAGCTATAGCTTGATCTCCTCCAGCACCGTTTTCCTCTACTTCAACCTCTTGATGTTCTCCCTCTCCAGATCCCTTTGCAGCTTCCAGAAGTGTTAATGGGGTTGCTTTTAAAACGTTATTATAGAAATCACGCGCTTGCTTCACAGTAATCAGCCGGTACCTTTTGCCTTCATACATCAACATCAGCCCATCTGGAATCTCCCATCTGAACCTTATATCTCGTTGCTTGAGCTCTTGCACAAGAAATGTGAAGTCTTTCCTTTTCCTTAAAATCTTTGGAGGAATTTCTTTTAAAACCAAGACTTCTTGATCAGCAATCACAACTTTAGCATCATAGGCAGCTTGTATAACTTCATCTCTAATTTCTCTTTTTGCAAAGTAGACCACCACATCTCTAGGCAGCTTTCTCTGTCTAGCAATCCATGAATTCACACGGAACACTTTATCCATAGCTCCTCTTATTTCAGATGCTGGCTGATTCAATACCACTTCGAGAGCCTCAGAAATCAGCTGCTTTAAATCTTCCTTAATATTCTCTTTTAAGCCTCTGATTCTAACAGCAAACTGCATCTGGTAATATTGAGCAAGACTTAATTCCCTTTCCATTTTATCTCTTAAATCTTCATTCTCCCGTACTTTTGCTTCTAATATGGCATTCTTTTGAGTCAAATCATCCACTTTTTCATCCAAATCATCCACACATTCCGCCACTTTATGCACTGAAGACAAAATGTCTACCTTCATCACGCTGAACTTCTGTTCCATCCTCTCTTCTATTCTCTCCTCCAGTTTCTCCAATTTCTCCTCCATCTGTGCAAATTTATCACCCATTGATTGATTAATTGATTCCAAAAGTTTATCCAGAGCATCTCGTAAGTCCTTCGGTGTCAATACATCAGGAGGGTGCAACGCCTGTAATGATGATTGTTGCACCGGAGAAGATCCACCACTCCGAAGAGTTTTAGGGGGAGGTTTAGCCGCCATCTTTTACTTTCACTTGTGACACACTTTCACTTAAAGTTTAAAAAATCCATCAAGCTCGAGAGTAAAATAAAATAATCCTCTTCACCTTTTCCTCTTGTACCGCTCTGCCTGCTCCTTTTAATCCATAGTCCTTTCTTCAGGCAGGGGTGGTCGCAGACGCCTGGCTCTGCTCC
The DNA here is from genome assembly GCF_964194415.1 of Vipera berus. Lineage (NCBI taxonomy): Eukaryota > Metazoa > Chordata > Lepidosauria > Squamata > Viperidae > Vipera > Vipera berus. The sequence goes on along the minus strand of NC_138204.1, from coordinate 67,592,577 downwards.
AAGAAATCCGGAGCAGAGACGCCGGCCAGCTGGGAGCAACCCAGGCTTCGGGGGAGTTCAATCCTTCAGCCGCCCAAGCTCCAAGCTCAGGCGGCCCCGGAGAACTCTACCCCTACCTGGGGCCTCACCCCCTCCTCTTCTCCCGAGGAGGGGGCTTCAAATTCGCCCGAACAGCTGATCGGCGCTGTTTCGGGCGAAAAAACACTCAGCTGAGCCGCGGGCAGTCCGGGAAGGCTGTCTCCGTCGCCGCGGAGCCACCGGAAGTCCAAAACAGTTCTTTTTTTCAAGAGGCAACTGGACTTTCTTGTTTTTCTTTGAAGACATTTCGCTTCTCATCCAAGAAGCTTCTTCACCTCTGACTGTATGGTGGGGGAATGGAAGGATTTATATTCCTTGCAACTAGTTGATCGTTTGCATTCTTTTAAAGAGTCATTGAAGGGACGCAGTGGCTCAGTGGGTTAGGAGACTGAGCTTGTCGATCAAATGGTCGGTAGTTTGGCGGGTCAAATCCCGAGTACCGCATAACAGAGTGAGTGCCTGTTACTCGTCCCAGCTTCTGCCAACCTAGCAGTTCGAAAGCACGTAAAAATGCAAGTAGAAAAATAGGGACCACTACGGTGGGAAGGTAGCAGCGTTCCGTGCGCCTTTGGCGTCTAGTCATGCCGGCCACATGACCACGGAGACATCCTCAGACAAGTGCTGGCACTTTGGCTTTGAAACGGAGATGAGCACCGGCCCCTAGAGTTGGAAACGACTAGCACGCATGTGCAGGGGAACCTTTACCTTTACCTAAAGAGTCATTGAGACCATGGGAGATTTATCTGTGTCCTCAGGGTCACCTGAGTAGTGCAAATGGGTGTGGAACCTTCTTGGAACTGCTGAAAGGACTGTGTTGTAGAACGGTGATAGATGATGTCGTATCCCTCCCCCTCTGTTGAGAGGGCTGTTCAATTTTGACATAGCCTCTTTGACTCCTTAGAACCTGAATGGAACAGTTTCTATCCATTATTGTTTCTATTTATCCACTGTCCCCCAATTATTGCTTAAAAGTCAAGCTGGTAAAGCAATTATAATTGCACCACAACAAACAAACAAATCTCTGCCATGAGTTATTAATATATTCACCTCTGTTTTCAGTGGGACCTCTTTCTATGTAAGTGAGGATCAGACCACTGCCAAAGCAGAAGAAACTGGATGGTATTCATGAAGCAAATGTAAGAGACTATGGGAAATTGTTCTTAATATACAATGTTCTACTCCCTTTTTGTCAGAAGAATGATACAGAGGAAAAAGAATTTAGGAGTCTACCACAGAGTACAAGCATATACTGATTATTAATTATTATTACACTAAAAACACATATAAGTGCTTACTCTTCTATGTCTCCAGGAAATAGCATTTGTTTTTTTTTTGTTTTTTAAAAATCCACTGAAGGACATAGGCTAGTTATTTTCAATTAGTCCATATACTGAGGGACTGAAACTTTTTCATTACCTCTACAAACATCCTGAACTCAAAAAATGGGATACTTACTCACTTCAGTGATATCAGAATTCTTTATACTATCATGACTTCTGTTTCAAAGGCAAATTTAATTGATTTCTCTTCTTGACTGTGACCAACCAATATAATTTAATACACTGCATATCCACTCTGTGATATGTCAACACTTCATAAATTAGAATGTCTACTAATTTCCCAGTGCAGAAATCAATGTTTCCTAATGATGCATCAGAACTTTAGCTTTAAAAGTAAATTAAGTGCTCATTGCCTCAAAAATAAATATTAATTCCAATTCCACGCTGAATTTCTCTGTCTTGAATGTCTAGGCCCTATTATACAGCACTTGTGGGCTCCATGTCCTTATTTAACCTAACCAACTAACCAGCCAAATCCATAAACAAAAAAAATTGGCTAAAAACACTAGCTTCTGTAATGATCAAAACCTGTATTTTCTCCCCCTTCTAAATTATAACGTGCCTGAGGTGGAACAGAGAAAAACAGAGTTCAAGTTGTTGTATTCAACTTGAACCTTCTGTGATTACATACCTGCAGGGAAGCAAAATCTTTAGAAGCACAGGCTCCAAGAATAGCAGCACCCATTAGCACAGACTCCACTTCTTGGGCTAGAACAACAGGCATGCCTAGACAAAGACAACAAATCAGTTAAAGGGCCTGAGGTATGAAGCATGTAAGAAACACCTCTCCCTGAAATATTAAAGCAGTTGCCTCTTTTTAAAGGCTGATATGGCTTCTTGGTATGATCTTATTGGTGTCCCCAAAGCATTAAATGCAAGCCAAATTGAATGTGGAAACAGCCAGGGGCAGCATTAAGAAACCTGCAGTGATGTATGTATACTGTCTTAGGATGCATAGATGAAATTAGTAGGTTTTCTGTGGTAAAAAATATTTTGACAAACACTATTGTTTAAACTTGTGGAGCAACTAAATTATAAAAGGGCTTTATAGCTGTCATGCTTTAAATGTATTTTTAATTTACTTGGTGCTTATGTTTCACATTGTAAGTGCTTTCGAACAATGAATGTATTCATCTTGCCCTCTGAACAATATGAATCTGAGGTTTTTAAATGTTCTATGAAATTATCTGTTGGTAGCCCGTATAATTGGCTAATGGGTGCTTGCATTTAACAGTAATATATTCAGTATTTTCCTGGAAGAATAGGGGATTGATACAGGAATGTTAGCTATTTTATCAGATAGATTTTAATGAGGGCAACAGAACCAAGAGCTTTTTAGTCAGATGAACTCTGACATCCTATGTCAATCACAGTTCCTACAATCAGGAAAAATTCCAAAGCTGCAGAAAGGCCTCTTTGTCCAACATTCTGCTTGGCTATTAGATACAGTCAAAGGACCCCAGTTTAAAATTTAATCAGAATTATCTATTAATAGATCTTTAATTTTAGACATCAGAAAGAGCTCTTGGTTCCAAAGCTATTTGAATTAGATAAGGAAAAAGGTCCAATCACATTGGACAAATAGAAAAAAACCGCTGTGGCAACAGCCTGTTGTACATATCTAGCTCAGGTCAAGACCTTATATCATTTGGTTCACTTTTTCTGCTTTCAAGAAATGTAATTACTTAATGCTGATTTTGATCTCAATTCCTGGTTTGATGTTGAAGAGATGCAAATCTAAAAGCAAAATACCCAGAGCCCAAGCTTTAGACCTGATCTAAACCATATTGGTTCCTCTGAAGAATAAACAGCTCATATGGTTCATAGTTTGCTTTTAATCCCAACCTTTTAGAACTGTAGAAATACATTTTCCACAGGTGAAATACATAATCTTTTTAACCACAAGATACTGTATATCCAAAAATACTCATGCGTAAATGACAAGTTAACTGAGTTGGATCTCCTTTTATAGACAGGCACCTTGTTATAAATGCTATTGACATTTTGACCAGAAAAATGAATCTCTTGATATCTACTTCTGATTTAAAATATGCCAATTTTATATATCTGAAAGAGTTGATAAATGGCAAATACTAACACACCACTGAATACTATGAATTAAATGCAACTGCTTGCCTATATTGAATCAATAGATATATTAAATCCTACAACACATGGCTTACTGTACGTGGTTGCATTACTTGACAAATTAAAATTATTCCTTTACTTTCAACAAATTATTGAGAAATAATCCATCAGCAAAATACAACTGTAATAATATTATTTCACAATGGTACATACTCTGAACCATTTCAATTCCTGGAATTTACTTATCTTTATATAGGAATTTGTTTTTGATTGAATCAGACTAATTCATCAATTTCAGCACCATTTATAATTATTGCCATGCCTATCAGAACAATCTAAAAGGATAAATCCTGAAGATTCTCCTTACAAAATAGAGGCTTTGCTATTGCACTTTAGCTCTTCTGAGATTTTTTTGGGAGTCCAATGCAATAGTATCCCTTTTTTCACTGATTTTTTTTAATCTATCCTAATTGCATCTAGCTGTGGTTTAGCTTAATGAATTTAACTTTTCCAATGAAACACTGAGATACTATTAATATTAACCAGTAAAGGTAAAATGTACAATGGCAGACTCCCAGTCTACACGTAGTCCTTGACTTATGATTACAAATGAACCCCAAATTTCTGTGGCTAAGTAAGACAGTTCTTGAGTGAGCTTTGCCTCACTTTATGACCATTCTTGCCACAATTGTTAAGTGAGTCACTGAAGTTGTTAAGTTAGTAACAAGGTTGTTAAGTGAACTTGGCTTCCCCATAGACTTTGCTTGTCAGAAATTCACAAAAGGTGATCACATGACTCCGGGACGCTGCAAGTGTCATAAATGTATGCCAAGCGCCCAAATTGGGGATGTTGCAACAGTCGTAAGTGTGAAAAACATAACTCATGTTTTTCAGTGCCATTGTAACTTTGAACAGTAACTAAACTAGGGGTCTTCAAACTTGGCCCTTTTATGACTTGTGGACTTCAACTCCCAGAATTCCTCAGCCAGGCACGCTGGCTGAGGAATTCTGGGAGTTGAAGTCCACAACTCATAAAAGGGCCAAGTTTGAAGACCCCTGAACTAAATAAATGGTTGCAAGTCAAGGGCCTACTTGTATTGGAAAGATTAATATATGACTTATTTGCTGATTATTTTTATGAACTTGTCATAATATTCACCCTGCAATTTCTTCAGCCAAGGAACAGGAAAGCAAGTCTAGTGCTAATTTCCTTTGCTGTATTCTGAAACTTACCAATGATGTCCGCATGCATTTGGACAAAGAGAGGGTTCTTGCTCAGACCACCACACATAAAGAGAGTGTTGATATGATGCCCTGCAGCTTGCATTGTTTCTACAATATGTCTGGTTCCCAACTTAAATGCAACAGAACATAAAGAAATATCTATTAACAAAAAACCCTACAGGTAAAATGGTTCTTTGAAAAGCTGAAAAGCCATAGTTATTTCCATTGAGAAGAAAGAAGAGTTTTTTTAAGTGACTATAATGTTGCATTTCTAAGTTCTCTGCTTTTGACATTAAATTGTCCATCTACACCTCCAGATTAATTGTAAGACAGACATTAGCTTATAAGAAAAACATACACAAAAGTACATCTTCTTCCTCACTCACAAAGTTGAAGAAATGCAAGAATTAACAGTTAAACATAGAGCAATCATATTTTTATCTCTCTTTTATATCCATGTTAATACATTTTTTTGTTTAGAAATCAATTTGATTATAATAGCTCCAATCAAGAGCATTTTTTCAACTCTAACCTTTGTTTTACCTTCTGAAAAAGTAAAATTAAAAAAATAGAAATAAACATTTAAAATGGGTTTACGGGATTTTTGTTTCACATTTCCAGCTCATGCTGAGAAACCCTTTGAACGCTGTGTATTTAAAATTGTTTTTTGAATTTCAACTGAAAGAAAATAAAAACCTCAAAAGTAACATTACTGCCAAATCTACCCTTTGCCAAACTCATAATGCTAAAGAATTCCCTCAGCATTTAACACTGAACATCTTCTGAAGCATGGCCAAAGTTCATTGTAAGATTTACAATGTACTACAAATGCCTGTACAGACTCCGCCAGGATATTTAAGAAAAGCAGAGTTAAACTTCAATTGTTTATTTCATCCTGATTAAGTTTCACAGGAACTTTGATTTAAGATAGGTAGTTCTGGCAAACTTTTAACATTAGCAAGGGCATCTAATGGAAAGCACAATACAATTAATGACACACAATACGTTAATTAGCTATTTTAGATGTGGATGATGGGAAATGTAATCCAACTCTTCTGGAGATCATTAGACTGAGGAAAACTATCCTATGCCCATTACTTTCATTACTAATGGACAGGTATTCACTTTTAAAAATTGTGTCTTGGTTTGAGATTGTGAATGGTTTCACTCTTAACTACTACAATTTTACCACTTGAGAGCACTGTGGATATTTTTCAGAATTCCCACAACCTATATTTATCTAGATATCTGTAACATTAACTGAAGTTAATATTTATAGTATCTCCACACACACAAAAATAACCTTTTCCCCATCTCAAGCCTAATTATTCTGTTTTTCTTCTCTGCAGTATGACACCCACTAAAATTATCCTTACCTTTGCCTGAAAAAGGTCACAGCAAAGTTTAAGGTGAAACTACCTCATTTGTTTGAGTTAACATCAATATAGTTAATATAGATTCATTATCTTATACATTACTACAGGTAGTCCTCAACTTACAACCACAATTGAGCCCAAAGTTTCTCTTGTTAAGTGAGACATTTGTTAAGATTTGCTCCATATTACAAACTTTCTTGACATCGTTGTTAAGTGAATCACTGCAGTTGTTAAATTAGTTACACAACTGTTAAGTGAAACTGGCTTCTACATTGACTTTGCTTGTCAGAAGGTCGCAAAAGGGGATCACATGACCATGGCACACTGCAACCGTCATAAATATGAGTCAGTTGTCAAGTATCTGAATTTCGATCACGTGACCATGGGGACCCTGCAACGGTTGTAAGTGTGAAAAACAGTCATAAGCCACTTTTTTCAGTAGTGTTGTGACTTCAAACAGTCACTAAACAAACTGTTGTAAGTCGAGGATTACCTGTATAGGGAAAACTATGCAAACTAAAAGATATCCCATGCAAATGCCACTTTCCTAAAAAATCCCTTACTAGAAAGAAAACAGATGAGCTTTTAGAGAGTTCAAATGATATTTAATACATGTGAACAACATGCCGCCTGAGGTTGTATACAGTTGTAAGTTAACATATTGTGACTGTAATATTTTGATTCCTATAAGAGTGACTAATTTCCAAGTAAGAAAGTTATACTTCCAAAATGCCCTTAAGCATTAAAAGTAATATTTTCTGAATGTTACAGAAAATAGCAGGCCCTGATCCATTAGGTTTTTGTTGTTTTAGTTGCTACAATACTAAAAACCAGCTCTGTATATCACTGAGTAATAACCCCCCCACACACACACACTATTGTGCATTACATTCTATATGCAGTACCTCTGTAAAAATAACACAGGAGGGATCAGTGAGTTTAATTTCAAAGCACAATAGAATCTAGTATAAAGAAACACTAGAATAATAATAGATGGATTTCCCAGGATACCCAACTGAGAAAACTTCCGCCTCATTAGCATAAAATAATGACATAGTGCTTGTTTGGCAAAGAGGTACTATAGTCTTTCACAAGATAATGTTAGTAGTTCTCATTTTCTGAGAAATGATTTGCATTTCTTATTTAAATCAAAAAGACTGGCATGAAAGTACACCACTGTTGTACTATCAAAGCACAGTAATAATAAGATTAGCAAATATACATTCTAGCTGTATATAGAGTAATTCTGTTTGTGTGCGGGGAAGTGTTAAAACTGTGCAAGTGGATTTCAAGAAATTGGTCTCATTGCTAAACTGGGCAGAGTAATATTATGGAACACTCTTAACAAAGAACAGAAACTATTGGACTATGATTGGAAAAAAAAGTTATAGTTCCATAGCAGATTTGATAGATATCTGTAAGGTTGTATCAATTATAAATGTCCACATATGAGGAAGATGAAGCAAATATCTATTTGTGTGTGTGTGTGTGTGTGTGTGTGTGTTATGTATGTGTATGGGTACATACTGTAGTAAAAAAATGACCATAAAGGTTATCTTATCTAACTGGGATGCCACCCAAAGGTGTGCACAACTGGCCACAACTGCAGCCTGCTCTTTGAGCAGGAGCCATGAGGCCCCCCAGATTGTGCACTGGGTCTGTTTGGGGCAGTGTTGTTCCATCCAAAACCAAAGATGAAAAACCTTGTCTCTGAGGGATCCAAATATCCACAGCCATTCCATCTTGCTAGGGTTGAGTCGGAGTGCATTTCATCCAATCCAGTACCTAAGAGCCCCCATAGGACATCCATGGCATTTCTCAGGGGGGGCTTTTTAAAAACAAACAAACATACAAACTTTCTTTTGAACTGGATCCAAATGAGTGTTGTTTGATGTTCCAGCAAAAAGCTAATCCTAGAAATCTACATTCTGTGTAATCCTTGCCAGGCACCATATCTTGGGATTTTTAAAAAAGTTATTTAGAAATATTATGTATAGTGAATATTAGAAAAGTATTGGAAGATCACAGGATCATCTGCCATTCTATTTCACAAGGAAAAGGAAAAGGAAAATCTAATTAATTACTACCTGCTAATGGTATGTGTCTTCACAATTCCCTTCCCTTTTGCTGTTTGTTGAATGGGAAAATAAAATGGCCACTGAAATTACTTCAGCCATAAAAACTGAACTACTCATATGCAACAGTATCTTGAAAAGTAAGTGAAATAGTTTTTTTTTTGTTTTTAGCTCCTAAATTCTTGGCCTGAGGTAGAAAAGCCTGCATTCCAGATGTACAAGGCTGCCTCCTAAAAATTCAAGTACAACATATCAATCAATAGTACCAGTAGTCCACACTACTGCTTCTGACACGACCAAATTATCATTGCATTCCGTATCGCTCAATCAAATGAATTTCCCCCTGTTGAACAGGAGTTTATATGTAATTAACCACAAGGAAGACAGATTTGGAGAGGAGACAACATAAATACAAATGTAAACACATTTGAAATTTCTTTTCTTTTTGTACTTTCCTCTTTTTAAAAAAAATTTTGCCACACTGCCTGCATTACTCCATAGAATAATATTAGGTTTAGGCTATTGCGGGAGATGCTAATGCTGATAGTTATTTCTACAGGATACCGATGCAAACCATTTGCAGCAACAACAAAAAGAAAGAAAAAACGCTCAATGCTATTAGGGTTTTGTTGTTAGTTGCGAAGTCGTGTCTGACCCATCACGACCCCATGGACAACCTTCCTCCAGGCCTTCCTGTCCTCTACCATCTTCTGGAGTCCATTTAAGCTCACACCTACTGCTTCAGTGACTCCATCCAGCCACCTCATTCTCTGTCGTCCCCTTCTTCTCTTGCCCTCAACCTTTCCCAGCATTAGGCTCTTCTCCAGTGAATCCTTCCTTCTCGTTAGGTGGCCAAAGTATTTGAGTTTCAACTTCAGGATCTGGCCTTCTAAAGAGCAGTCAGGGTTGATCTCCTCTAGGACTGACCGGTTTGATCGCGTTGCAGTCCAAGGGACTCGCAGGAGTCTTCTCCAGCACCATAGTTCAAAGGCCTCAATTCTTTGGCGCTCAGCCTTTCTTATGGTCCAACTTTCACAGCCATACATTGCAACTGGGAAAACCGCTATTAGGGTTAGATAAATTGTTTCAGTTTCTCCATTCACAAATAGACCTAAGAATTTCAACAGTCATTTGCTACGAAAAAAAATAATATATTATGACCTCCAAGAAAAGAACATTTCCCTTAAATCTTAGGGAAAATTTACTGAACTTACCGCAATGGCTTGAACTGTAGCTAGATAAATAAGAGCAAGATCATCAAGACTTTGAGATAGTGTCAGTCCCACTACCTGAAGGAAACAAGAACATTTCTGTACTTACTAATTTCCTTTCCAGGAGAAGATTCTAATATATTTTATCATAGAAGTAATTTATGGATTTCATTATCACATGGTTTGGTAATAAACTCTAGCTTGAATTGCTTGGATTGGATAAATTTAAGAATACAGGTCTTTAAAAAGGCACTCATCTTCAGGATTTATTGTTACTTCCAAGTTGGGAAAATAATGCCAGTTGCAAGGGAACAACATAGATACTGGGGTACATAAAGGATAAATATACTTGCCATTTTTTGTGAATGGGGAACTGAAAACTGAGACAGACATCAATTTAATGTATTTTGAAGGAAAGCAGCATTTCTCCTTGCTTATTTTTATTGCAAGTTTCAGTTTAACTTCAAGCACCATGCATTTTGCCATGAAACCAGCATAAACATAAATCAAAATGAGCAGTTATCCCCAAAGCAAAAGAATTAATGCCATCTAAAAAGCATGCCATCTTTAGGGTTTAATATGTGGAACATGAGATTGAATCCAGTCTAACAAGTGACTTGGATAAGTATCTCCTTTTTGCTATGCTACGAGTATTGCAGAATAAGCACAAAATCTATTTGAAAACTCACGTACCCTATGAAACGTCTCTTCAAGAAAACCCTTATGGGCCACAAACATAGCATTCAACTAAAAAAGAACTTTGATGCAGAAAATAATTTTGTGGAAAGAACATAGAAAAATATAGAATAGCGGGCCTGGAAGGGACCTTGGAGTTCTTCTAGTCCAACCACCTGCTCAAGAAGGAGACCATTTACCATTTCAGACAAATGGTTGTCCAACCTCCAAAAGCTAGGCATTTGTGAAAGGGTAAATGCTTGTTAATGGAAATGCTTGAGGGCAGAAAGAAGCTGGCAGGTGAGGTTTGGATCCAGAGATTAATAAGAAATACAGTGGATCAACAGTTTTATACTGAATTCAAGTTTTTTACCAGGATGAAATTCTCTCTCTCTTTGTCCAAGTCTTCATATGCCTAATAAAGCTTTTCTAATGTGGCACATAGACTTACTGTATATACTTCCCACCCTATGTAACCTCAAAAACAGCCTCTCGTCTTTGTAGACCTATCATATACTTCTGTATCTTTAACTGCATTTTTGCTGTTATATTCAGTAGCAATTATAATTTGGAATTTGCTGCTTATCAAATCCCTGCAAATTTCAGATAATCCTATAAAATCATATAAAACTATGCAAAATTAAAAAAATAGCAACAAAAGTTTTATATGTATAGGGAATGATTTATCATTATGTTTTAATGATAACAGAATTACATATAACTTTTGGGGTTTTTTCCATCTTTTTCAGTTTGGATGTCAATCATTTCAGGAAAAACATTCTGTAAGATTTTCAAATAAAAATGATAAAATATGTAAAATAATGCTAATTTCATGGTCTTATTTTATACAATTATTCTGTTTTCACCCTTTTACAACAACAGACTGTTTCTTACCATGCCCTTTAGAGTCAAATCTGCAAGGGGAGATCGGTTGCCATGGAAATCTGGCCAAACATGTAAATCAACAGTGAGCAAACCCACAGGCAAAGATTTCTTAATCAGATCCAGGTGACCATTCAAGTATGTATATATACTTTGAGCTCTGCAAGAAAAACAAATGAAAAAAAAGGGAGTGAGCAGAGCTGGGGGAGAAAGGTTATTCTCTGAACATATTGCATGATTTGGACTCCTAATAAGAGATACACAAACTAGGAAAGGCTTGCAAAATGAAACTGTAAAGGAATAAGGAAAGAGAATATTAATATATTACTTGATGTATGGGGGTTTATACAGGGGTCTGAAACAGAATTAGGAGGTAATTTCAATGCCAGCAAGAAAATGAACTGCACTATAATGCTAAAACACAGTTTGCTGTAATCAAGTCTTGTTCAGAATTAGACTCTCAAATTGCAAAAGGTTAACTAAGTCTTAATGACATTTTATATTGCTATCTATACACTGACTGTCCTGCTAGAAGTTTAAGGACTATTATCTTTGTACAATCCGAATAGAGCTGGAAGGGAACTTGGAGATCTTCTAGTCCAACCTCCTGTTCAAGCAGGAGACCCTATACCATTTCAGACAAATGACTGTTGCTAGTCTACTAATTTAGTCACTTTGTCAAAGAATGAAATAAGATTGGTTTGGCGTGATCTGTTTTTAACAAACCCGTGCTGGCTTTTAGTTATAATTTTATTTGTTTCTAGATGTCCGTAGATCTGTTTTTTTATTATCTTTTCCAGTATCTTCCCAGGTATTGATGTGAGGCTAATTGGTCTGTAATTTTTTGGGTCTGTTTGTTTTCCATGAAGAAAGAAGTGTACTTTGTGAGATCACAGAAAACAAGTGATTTGTATGTGAGACCACATATAAATACATGTGATTTATATATACAACTTTAACAGAGAGATTAAATGGTGAAATACTCATGCGAGTCGGGATATTTAGCAGGCACAATGCAAATTCCACAGCCTCATCCACTGAAGGCTTGGATGCAATCCAGATAATGTGCACTGGGTTTAATTTCATTAATTTCAAGTGGAACTTAAGTGTGCTTAACTTTCTCCAGTATGCACCCAGAGGCTGAGAGCCAAAGAAAGCAAAACATGCCAAATATCACTGAAATCAACTGGAACAGCAATCTAGCCTCATAATGCCTGCACTGACATGCCAATGGAACTTGCTCTTACCACTTTTATACATGTCTAAAAACCTTTTGAGCAGCTTTCTAATTTTTATCATTGGTTTTACCTTCTTTATCTAAGTATTGAAGACTTTCCATCTCCAGAGAGATTGGCCAAAATAGCATCTCTATCTAATTATAACAGACTAATCAATGTCTCAGTTCTGGAGGTCTAAATAGTGATATTCATTTAGCCCCAGCCATGCACTAACGAGTTCCCTGTGGGAATTTGGCATGTGTTTACTATTCTGACTTCTGACCTCCTTGCAGCTGTATATTTATATTCTACATTTAAGCATTCAGCTTCACATTGTTTCAATTAGATCTTACCATGTGTTTGCTATCGGATGGTATCATTCAAAATGAAGTACACTTGGAACACATTAAAATAGCTAATTTACTTCATTATTGATATACTTTAAAGTTTTTTAAAACATTATTGTTATATTAATGTGATGTCTTGTATATGGGGGGGGGGGAGTCACTAGTTTGAAAGTTGTTAAAATTCTTCCGTAGAATTATTTCAATTTCATTTTTACTGTGTTGCCCAACATAACTGTTCAATGAAAGAGGACAAGAAAAAAGATAATAAAAAGCAGGCTTCAGTGATGTAGCACAAGATTTCAAACAGAGAACATGGGACAATTCAAATATATTTCACAAGAAGTTAGGTCATGAAGCTGTAACAGTCCACAAATTCATCTAGAACAGGCATGTCAAACTTGCAACGTCACATGATGCCATATGACGTATCGGGACTTTTCCCCCATTGCCGGCAATGGGGTGGGTGCAGTTAATAATAATAATAAAGTTGAAAGGGACCTTGGAGGTCTTCTAGTCCAACCCCCTGCCCAGGCAGGAAACCCTATACCATTTCAGACAAATGGCTGTCCAATCTCTTCTTAAAAACTTCCAGTGTTGGAGCATTCACCGCTTCTGGAGGCAGGTTGTTCCACTGGTTAATTGTTCTAACTGTCAGGAAGTTTCTCCTTAGTTCTAGGTTGCTTCTCTCCTTGATTAGTTTTTGGCATGACGCATCTGGCCCGTGGGCCGGCAGTTTGACATGCCTGATCTAGAATTTACACTCATTAAGTATCCCAAAAGTAAACTTTTTGTGGATGAAGGTATGTATGAAGGTATTTCAGGCCTTTATTATTTTTAGAAACAACTTAAGGCAGTAGCAAACATATCCAGCACTTATTTGTCCAATCTTCTCCACAATAACAACCCTGTGAGTGGGTTGAGCTGAGAGAGAAGGACTGGCCCAAAGTTACCTAGCTGCCTTCATGGCTAAGGCAGGACTTGAACTCGTAGTCTTGCTTTTTAGCCTAATGCCTTAATCAGTGGACCTTGAGTGAGATTGTAAAATGGTCTTGGAAAGGTTTCTCAGGTCAAAACAATCCTATGTGTTAGCTGCAGTCAAACACATCTCTGTGAGGGAGATGGGTAATTTCTAAATTTGATAAATAAATAAATTTGTCTATAAACTTAATATATTGCTATACCAATGATTAAATATTCTGTAACATCAATTGGCAAAGCAAATACATCCATCAAAATATACAATAATATTTTTAAAGACTTCTATGCTACTGGTCTTCAAAAGATATACTGAAGAAAATTCGCAAAAAATGTAAATTCTTTGGGGGACATCTTCTGAAACAATGAAATCTCATTTGCTGCAAAATAAATGCACGAATTACAAAGGACTGCTTTTGTAAGACTGCTTTTATCTGAGCAATTATTGTGCTAAGATAGCTATTAATTATTTAAATTGCATTAATTTTGAAATTAATTAATTTTAATTACATTAATTAATTAGCACGTCGTTTGTACAATTTTGGCCACTGAAAGAAAATGGAAAAAGAACTACAGGAACAAAAGGGAACATAGAGAGCAGAATACAAGAATGGTTTCTTATTAATATTATATTGAAAAAAATGAAACATCTATAATGAAAGCAGGAGGTATGATATGACCCTCTGAAATGATTATTTGGATGTGTAGCTCACTTTTCTATTTAAATGTTACAAAAACAAAGAAACAAGAATGGTGTGTGGCCATAAGAATTGGTTGTCCATATAGTTTGCCCCTGACAAGGTTCTTATTCTGATCTTCTTTCATTCCACCACTATTTTATCTGGAGATTGCCTGGACCTGTTCAGACCCGGTGCTTCAGGTGCTTTAAAGGGTATTAAAAGCTCATGTATTTAACTATATGATTCTCTCCATTTAACCTAATTACTTGATGTTCAGAATATACAAACAAATGTCTGTCATATTTATATGCCACCACTGATTCTACAAAGACTCCCAAGCATTTGCAACAAAATAAACACAAAATCCTTAAAGTGGAGAATCAATGAAACATCACCTCACTATCACATGGCATCTTTATTAAGTGGCCAGCCCCATTTGCCATTGTCTCCTTCCCAGGCCTGACAGAATGTAACTGGTCAAAGGTCACCCGGCTGCCTCTGCGCCTATGGTGGGACTAGAACTCACAGTCTCCCACTTTTTAGCTTGGTGTCTTAATCACTATACCAAACTGGCTCTCTCATAGCTTATATTGTATAGTATAAAATAGGTGTCCTTCTGTAATATTGCGTAAATCTTTTAATCACAACACCTCTCTGTCCAGCTTTACACAATCACATCCTAACTAAGAATAAAATGAATTTTCTGATATTATAGGACAGTGTGGTAGGATACAGAGATCCTGATGTCAAAACTAAAAATTGAAGAAATAATAATCGTCAAACCTAAACATACTCTCTAACTCAAATTTTTAAAAGTCCACTACTTTTTTCCATTAAGCGCCCCCCCCACCTAAAAACCTGCATAATGGTTAACATGCCGGCATGAGGTAATATCTCTTTTCCTTCCTTATTTCCACTTGGTCTTTTCTCTAGAGCAGTAGCCTTTGCACCGGGTGGAAATAATTTTATTTGGAGCACATTTTTTAACTGAACTGATCTAATTCATATTTCTAAAACTGCTACGTAGACTGGACTTAAAATATTACAAGTTTTCAGTTCAAAACTTAAATACATATCCTGAATGCGTATAAGCACACTGCACATATCTGCTAGTTGATGGGATACACGGAACAAATTATCTGTTACAAAATAGAAAAGTATGTGTGTTTGTGTGTTTAGATTCATGTCTTAGTCTATAAAAAATGAAATTGTTAAGATATAAAGTAAGCTATCATTCCCTAAATAAAAGAGATATTGTGAGTCTTAAGAATCATTGGTGAGTGGATTAAAATTGGGGAACCTGTTTGGAATGGTTCAAAAATATGGCCAAATGCTTTTGTTAGATTATTAAGAGACTTTCACTGAGTTTTTCCTCTTTTGTAAAAGCTAAAAATGTTCTTTTCTGTGAGATAAACAAGATAAATACCAGAGTATATCCTTTTTGATTAATGGTGAGCACCATTTAGTGGAAAAGAATCAAAGATTCTATTTAATTTTTTTAGCAGGAGAGGCTAGGGCAGGGGTTAGCAACCTGAAACAGTGAAAGAGCCACTCGGAACCGGTTCCCTCACAAAAGGAAAAACTGGGAGCCGCAAAAAATTGTGTGCGCATGCGCATACATGCACACATGCGCAGAACAGGGTTTGACTGAAGAGTGGAGCCAAGGCAAAATATGCACCTACCCTGCATATTTGAATTTATTGGTTGAAATTTTTTAGTCCCACTTTTTTTTTTTTTTTGGACTGCACATGGCAGAGGACTGGGAGCTGCAGGAGACAGCTGAAAGAGCCGCATGCGGCTCCGGAGCCGCGGGTTGCAGACCTGTGGGCTAGGGTAACATTATTCATATGAATGAGTGTGGGTGAGTGTTTTAAAGTCTCAATTAACTTTCCATTACTTATATTATTATAAGAGCTTTCTAACTGCTTGGTTATAAGGTTAAATTCTTCACATGATCATCTCACCAAGAATGGCACCATTATTAAAAGATGGATTTTTGTAGGAATTTTGCAAAGATAAATGCATATCTAAGCACTGAAACTAAGCATGTGAAAATTAGGCTCAACTATTGTCCAGGCATTCACAAAAAATATTTTACAAGTCTGCCATGACTAGAGAAAATCAACTCCTGTTGATGACAGCATCTTAGAAACAGGCATGTGACTCATTCCTCAGGTGTATTAAAAATATATGCTAAAATAGGGAGGATAAATACGTTTGGACAGACACGTATATATGAGACATAGCCCTACCCACATCCCAAATGAAGCTGGAAGATTCTGGCTAAGTAGTTTGTCTGTATTACAGCCAAAAAGAAATTTCTAAACAGAATAATAAATGAAGAAGAAATAAGGTTTATGACCTGACCTGGCTTCAGATTTTGTTTGTAGTTCTGGGAAAGCAGCATGTCCTTGGACAATATGCTCTATCTTAAGAAAAGAAAATGAAAAAAATATTGATTTTTGATTGAAGGTAGTTTTATATTTCTGAAATATGAATACCTGGATGACAGATTTGTTTCAGCAACTACGCATTCTACCAATATGCAGAAAAATAAGCAATGAATTGAAACTTGCCATTTTTTTAAATAAAGTAAGGCCTTACTACAATTACCCTTTACACTGTTTTTTCGTACAAGGTAATCCAAACTATAGCAATTACAGCTATAATTGTGAAATGTGATGTGGGCCCCAAACCTTCAACAGAATGACTTTTCATTTGTTCCCCAATATACTGTTTACAAGTCCCTTAACATTAAATACAGTCAATAGGTATGTGCATTTTATGTCTGCAAACCTGAAATATGCAGCAGATTATTATTTCTACACACATCTCAAGAATATCGTAAATTCTGTTGAACTATATGAGTCTGGAATACCCTACAGTAGGTATGTATAGAATTGTGCAGACAGTCTAGAAAGTAAAGATAAATTTAACCTTGAAGTATGACTGATGATGATATAAATTCAAATTTCTACTCAGTCCTGCAGCTCAGGAAGCTTAGGCCAGTTATTTTCACTCGGTCCAATCTACTAACAACTTGTTCTGAGGTTAAACTGAAGAATGAATCCAAATTTAATATTAGTAGCTTACAATGGTTGTTTCACACAGTTTCAATGGGAACTTCATGAGGCACACTGCTACATTCCAGGCCATTCTCCAAAAGAATGAATTGCAACCAATCCAACTTCAAGGTTATCAGAAAATGATCACTGAAGCTAGTATTCTTCTTTCAAATAGGACATGGCTAAAGCTGATAAAGAGCCCTCCATTCCATTATATGTTGTAGCTATGCAGGATTAATACTAGATCCAGGAGGATATAAACTTGATTCTGGAGGGATCAGTATTAGGGAACAGCAGTTCCTTTCAAGAGCAGGCATTTCTCCCAAGTTCTCAAGTTCAGCACATGAATCAGCAAGCAAAGGTGTACCAGACATATAAATTTAATAATAAATAAATAAGTAGAATTTCTATTCCCAGACATATTTAAAAACAAAACAAAATGAAGCTGTCAATAACTGAAATGAATATCTCTGTGAATAAAGTTAAATCTTATTCTTTAAATCCCAAGTCACCCAATATTAGTTCAGAGGTATGATCCAGAGCAAAGAAACTTTAGCTTCACTACTAATGAATGTATTCATATACTTGAAACATGTATATGCTTCCTTCGGCAGCATGTGAAAGACAGTATACAAAAATAAGGTAATACATAAATATGTGTATATATTAAGAAGATACAACAGGAAAGTAGTTTCTTTTTTATCTTTCTTTTGCATACAGAATTCAGTCCAGAGCTAAAATCTATTTCATGACAACATGAATAAGGCAAATCTACTTCTTATGGCATATGAGGGATAAATATAGTTATCATCCTATCTCCCACGACTTAGAGAAACTTACTATGGATCTGCTATATATACTAAAATTATTTCAAAGTTTGAACTGTCACATACCTTTATAATTCTAACCATTATTATCCAACTGAACTCATATGATATATTGCATGTTTTCATTTAACTAATGTGAAGATAATGATGTAGCTTAAATATCAATAAAATGATAAATGGAACTAAATTTAGACCTACCAGTTTCCCTGTTACACTTTGACCTCCTTCATTTAGCCACAATCCTGGCACCATTGCGGAATAATAGGGTCCCCAAACACCAGGGACAAATATAGGGGATTTACTAATCTGAAAAAGAAAATTTAAATCTAGTTATGCTAGTTATGCAGGAGTTCAAGCATTACAAAGTCACAGGTTTATGGGTAGATACTTGGAAAGGTATGTGAACCATACAGATAATTTCTTTCCTTAAGCTACTGATGGTCAATGTTCAACAGCAAAGACAGCAAAGGAAAACTAGTGGCAAAGAAAAAGAAGCAAGATAGAAATTTGAGAAATTGTCTCTAAAATGCACATAATTGTTCTTGAGACTGCAGCACCTCATCAGTAGCAACTGTCAAAGATTTGGGGGATTTCAGTGTTGACAACAAATACATGTATGGCAGCATCCTGGCCATATTTACAAAATATATAGCTCAATTTTATCAAAAGTTGAAATCAACAGGCAATTTAAAGATAAAGAAATTTATCTTTAAGGAGACAAATTTTGTGACTGTCCAATCACATTTGGCCAATAAAGTATATTCCTATTCCTATTCCTTCCTATTTAGGAAAAGAAAGCAGGGATTTTGGAGTTGTCTATCAACCACGATCAATCACCAAAGAGTATTATTCCTAACTAAACTAAAATCTATTGCATTTATATTTGAGATTTTGATTACTTCTGAATTTCCACACATACATCTGCACCATCATGTGTACACTTTATGAAAACATCTTACCTCATCTTCTCTCTGCCAACACATCAAATAAAGTTTTCCCATTTTTCTGAAAGAACCTTGTTTTGTATTCTGAATTTCTCTCTCTCTCTCTCTCTCTCTCTGTGTGTGAGAGAGAGAGGGGGGGGGAGGGGGAAGGAGGGAGGGAGGGAAAGAGAGATGTCCTCTCCTAACAACCCAAGGATAGAGTACAAATGAAAGTAAGAAGGTATGATCCAAATAAGCAATATTATATTTTTATAGGTTGGGTTTTTACAGGTTTTTATAGGTTACTTATAATTATCCCAAAAATGAATAAATAAAAGTACAAAAAAAATAACTGACTACCTTATTTTAGAAATGTGCCAAAATTATTGTTCACTTGCAGTTGTTTTTAATCTAATACAACTTGCAACACTTCCAGAATATGTGAGCTGAAACTGGAATAAAAAAATGAGACCACCTGCTGCCAATGTCAACCTCCCATCGCCCGGTTCGCTCCCACAGAGTCGGCCTCCTGAGGGATCCGTCGGACAGGCAATGCCGGCTGGTGACCCCCCAGGGGGAGAGCCTTCTCTGTGGGCACGCCGACCCTCTGGAATGAACTGCCTCTGGAGCTGCGGACGGCCCCCGATCTTTGATCCTTCCGCCATGACCTGAAGGCATGGCTGTTCCAACAAGCGGGCCTGGACTGATCATGGTTTTTAAATTTGGTTTTTATCGGCTTAAATTGTCCTTTATTTCTTTATTTTGTTTAATTCTTTTTTAATCTTTGTATTCTATTCTATGTTTTTTTTATTTTTTATTGTTGTGAGCCGCCCTGAGTCCTTAGGGAGAAGGGCGGCATATAAATTTAATTAATAATAATAATAATAATAATAATAATAATAATAATAATAATAATAATAATAACAACAACAACAACAACAACATATACACAAACACAAAAACGTCTAATATGTATTTTTCTGAACAACTCCAGGAAGGTCTAAATATTTTATGACTTAACTCATTATTTGCCATATTCCATAAATGATTGGTTCATTGTTTCCAAAGCTACCTGAGTCTTTGCCAATCCTCAAAGGGAAAGTCAAATTAAAAGACTATAATTGGTTCTGCTGGGAAACCACCAGGTTTTGAATATCTGCAGCCCAGCTTGGCATTTTCAAGAATACCCACAATAATTTACCAAGGTATTTCTGTCACTAGCTGATCTCCACTAACCCACTCAGATGTTCATAGCATCTTACTTCTGAAAAACCATTTGAATGCATTCCAAAAAACTATCAACAAATCTGAAGAGCAATAAAGATTTGCACATTAGTACATCTTGAGCATAGACAATGGGTGTGGAGCTTTTCCTCTGTACAAGGATTTTCTTTCCTTCTGCCAGAAACTCTACTGGGATCTTTTAAAAATCCTGGAATTTGGCAGAAGGCCACTTGTTCTTTCCAATAGATTTCTCCAGGGTTTATGCATGCAAATATATTCTGCAGATTCACCGTTCTCACAATTAGTAATAGCTTCCATAGAAGAGATGTCCAAACAGAAAGGGATGAATAGCTATTAAATTAGGGCTGTGCACATTTCAAATTCTATGAATATAAATGTATGCATAAAAGGTAGCAATAAAAGATACCATAGATTGGGCCGCATGTGAACGCATGAAATCAGCACCTAAGACAATTCTTTTAAGTAACGGAATCTTCTCCCAAAATTGTAAATCCAAATCTGCCTGGTGAATGAATGCTAAAATACTAAACCAGACCATATCTAATTTACAACAGGTACACTGAGGAACTGATGCACAATAGCATATGTTGTTGTGCATTTGAGCTCCTCTTTCCATTTTACTTTCAGTAATTCCATCTTCTGAAGTACATTTTGAGTTAAATACTGAACCAGCTTGATTATTAGTCCAAATTTATTTTTAAGAATCACGCATGTAAATATTATAACATTTTAAAATGTCTTGGGCTGGCAGGCTCTTGAAAGTGCTTTCGATGAGTATGATAGACCTTTGTAAGTTAGTGTAACAAAAAACAAACAAAAAAACCCCCCGAACAGTATTTGGAAATATTTCCACATCCTTAAATGTATTCAATGCATCTGCATTGTAAATATTCTGATTTTTATTCAATATTTTGTCATCTCATTCTATATCATTTTTAATGAATTCCATTTTTTTTAAAAAAACAACAACAACAGACAATGAAATTGGTGGCAACTATGTGAGATTTCCTGACAGCCAGATACCTTCCTCAGGACAGATGCAAAGCTGTATTTCATTTTAAATATTTATAGGCTATCCACTATTCTGAAGACTTCACAATAAAATATAGACCATAAAAAAAGAAATGCGAAGCAGTAAAACCAAGTCAATAAGTAATAATATAAGTAAAACATATTATTTAAAATGCACAATTATCAATACAACAACACTGAGAGGCATTATTAAACAAAGCATTGTATAGCTGTGACTAAGCTCTAAATGTGAGAATAAAGTTCTTCCTCTAGTACTGAAAGTTAAGATATCAGTACCATCCTGACTTCCAGGAAAGGCATCCCAAAGTAGGCTGCCACACTAGAGCAGGGGTCCCCAACCCCCGGTCTGTGGACTGGTACCAGGCCACGGCATGCCTGCAACTGGGCCACACAAACAAGCAAAGCCCCATCTGCGAGATGCAGGCAGCACACAAAACCACGCCCCCTCCGGTCTGCGGAAAAACCTCTCTCCATGTAACCGGTCCCTGGTGCCAAAAAGGTTGGGGACCTCTGCACTAGAGAACACACCTCTGGCAGTGATAGGTCACTTAAAAGACTCTTTTCTTGTAAATCTAAATATATGAGTAAATTCACATTGAGAAAGGTTCTTGCTCAAGTATCTTGGTTCTGAGACAATAAGGGACTCAGCCATTCTGAGATTTTTAAGTATGATTGGTAGTACATAGACAGGCAGTGCAGTTCTTTTAGGACAGATGCTATGTTAAATCTGAAAGGAGTCCTAGGTAATAACTTCACTGCTGAATTGTACAACGGGTGCAATTTCTGAGTCATATTTAAAGGCATATTGCATTACTCCAATGTAAAACGTAAGTCAAACAAAGCCACTGCTATCCGAGAAGGATCACAGCATAACCAGAAACACTGGCCAAATGAACTCCAGACTTCTGATGTCACTTGATTCTTGGGTGATACAGAAGAAAGCAGGAGTACATCTGGGTACCTGCTCCTTCAATTGGGAAGCAGCTTTATACAGATTCAGAGCTAATGAATTCTGAGACCTGTACGTGGACCCAGAGAGTCAGGACATCACAGCAGATGGAATCAAAGTGGCCAAAACATCCAGACAGATCAACAGAGATGAATTATGTCTTTTCCTGAAAACAGGCCATTTGCTAGCATGGTCAAGAGTACTTGAGTGACAAAACCAAGCCTGAAACTCAACTGGAATGGGGAGAGATAACCCACATTTTCCAAGAATGTATAAAGCTGACCAGCCATCGCTTGCAGAAGTATTTTACCCAGAAAGGAATTATTTGATAGAAGTTCTCAAGTACCTCCAAGTCCATCTTGTGTAGGAAGCATAGCATCACTTCAACTTTCATCACAGACTATCTTCTGCTGTAATCAGTTCTTTTATCATTTCATGGATATCACCCCTTTCTGCTAAATCTCAATAGCCAAATGGGCAAGATGGAAGCAGGCTGAACAGATGCAAATTTTTTAACCAACATCTTCAAGCCTGAGAAACTGAAACTAACCTAAAAACATAACCAGCCAGTTCCCCGTATCTCCTCAAGAAAAGTGATATCAAATTCTGCACTGACTCAACGTCTTATATCTCCTGCACCACAGCAATCTTCCAGCTCTTGCATCACACTAGCTTTTCTCTATTAGAAAACCCTATTCTGTCAAGCTTTAAGAAGCTCATATATTTGAATTGCTGGTATTAGTTAACTGATAATTAAACACAGTTTTGGATTCTTAAAAGTATGTGAATTAAACCAAGTTTTACACTTTAGGCCTTCAAGTTAAAAACTGTTCTCTTATTAAAATGTAACAGGAGGACATTTAAAAACTGAACAGAAATATGATAAATAATTGTTCCCTTGACTGAATTTTCATCCTCAGTAAGTAATCTCTGTGTTAATTACGCTTCTCAGTTGTAAGCATTTTTCTTTGTTGTTCTTTTTTTTGCCTGCAACATGTGCCTTCAATAGAGCTCTCTTTCTTCCGCAGATAACCTTTACAAGTTATAATTTTTAATTTTCTATTGTTTACAAAAAGGTTTAAATTCTGACATTCATATTTTTCAGTTTTATCGCTGACAATTCCTTACAATTAGAATGTATTTGGGAGAGAGGGGCTTATAATTTAACAATCTGAAACAGCAAAGGAGAAGGAAACTCTTTCAAACGTATGGTCAATTTTCATCCAACAAAAACATTAACTGTAGGTATTAAAAAATAAAGTGTAGCAAAGACAGGCTTTTCTTCAAAGAAAAGTCATAACACCGATAACAGCTGGAGTGGGGGGGGAAGGGCTGGTAGTCACAAGTATTTCCAAAAAAAATCTTCAAATGTAAAAGGAAGCATAATGTGCTGGAGGGAAGGCAGACTTTAGTTTCTGATTTCAATCCCAGCTACACATCAAATGCAAACTTGCTTGTACAAATATCTCTCTCATTTTGAGCTGAGTAGTTCAAGCAACCTACAAGATAGTCTTCCTCAGGCTAAACTGAATTTTTAGTAACTTACTACACATATTCCTGTAGTTTTATGGTCAACAAAATGGACCTGTTTTACACTATCATCTTGAGTTTTCTTTTTTCTTTTTTAAAGTCCCACTCTATCTGACAGCTCAGGAATTACCTAGTGGTCTCCATTCTAACTACTAATGAGGTCCAATCCTGCCTAGCTTTTCAGCTAGGTACTGCCATCTGCTATAAAACAGATCAGTAAAAGCTAAGGAAACCAATTCCAGTGACAATAATGTATGCTTATGCATATAGAAAGTGTGTTTGAGAAATAGTATTGTACTTTTTTATTTTTCCTATTTTTTAATGCACTTACAGGCTGCCTCAAACTCTGAGGTAACTTTTCCATGCGGTACATGAGACCTATCATTTGCAATATTTAATTTCTTTAGAAGGGAGGGATATTATAAAGTTGTGAATTCGGAAAATACAGAGATAAAATAATAGAGCAATACAAAATTTTGGGAAATATAAGGATTTTTGTAAGGAAATGGGTAGTAAGTATACAAGTAGTCTATTTCACATATGGCAGAAAAGATCACCTAATTCTTCTTTTCCATGGCTTTCATCTTTACTATTGATACTGTTACAAGATTAATACTGATACTATTGATCTTTCTGCATCCTGATTTCAGTGGAAGGAACATGAGAGTGCACAGTAGATGCAAGAAAGTGGATTCATTTCATTTTCAGGAGTTTTATTAGGATAATCGTAATATCTATTCCTGAAAGGAATCACTTTCTTGGTTGCAATGGTATTGATAGTATTTGGATTTTTCTATTAAAAAAACAGCAGAAGGAAAAATTAGAGTTTAGTGGAACACAGAGGAATAATTAAAATTGTATAGCCAAGAACAAAGTCTGATTAAGAATAATTTATGTTATTTGAAAAAGTGATAGGAAATTCTTAAGATCTGGATTAAAAAAAATATGGAAGACAAATTTAAAAGTAAATTTGGAAGGGAAGTCTGAAAAGGATGGTGGGGAAAAAAATCTATTTAATCACAAACCACTAGTATCATAAAAAAAATACATAGATGGTATAAGTACCCTGTTAGATTATTACCTGGCAGTAGACAAATTCTTCAATTTGTTAGAGATGATAGATAAATTTTCATGTCTGGTGAATATGTCATAAAGTAAGAACTTTTTGAAAGGGGTTTTCAAATTGATTTCTCAAAACTGCTTAATATTCACCCCCTCAAATGTGACTTTAAATGATAAATTTTTGGTAATTCTATCCTGGAAGCTCACCACGCAACTAGATTTAGAAAAGAAGTGGGATGGGAGAAATTGGACAATTGGTATGTGATGGAATGCAATACTGCATTGTTAGAAAAAATAGCCATTTCATTTTGGGCTAATTAGGAATCCAGCCAAATTAGATGAATATGCGACATCATTCCTACCAAGGTTCTGTCAACTAGCTTGAAGATTTGATGACAGAGTGGATACTAGATGGCTATATGATAGTTAACTGGATGCACTCTTTGTATAGTCACCATTTTGCCTTTTACCTTTTTTAATATTTTAAGTTGTGGTTTTCTAATGATTTTTATGTATTTTATTTTATTATATATACTTCCCAGAGTATAAATAGAGTATCTTTATAAATTTTATAAATCAAAGAAATAATAATGTTCACAAAGAATATGAACAATTATTGAAGAGTGGCTTATTTCGTTTTCTCTTTTACCATAAAAATATATAATTGAACTGGCGTATGTAATGGTTTCATGCCCTTCAAAGGTATAAGATAAAAATCTAAAAAACTCTCCATCCCTTCTGACAATTATTTTGACCGGAATGACAGCGTCCTCAGACATCTGAAGAAAAACATTGTAGTTTTTGTGGTTGTCTGTTCTTCATTTGTAATCCATTTTAAACCACTGAATTAACCACGGACATATTTCTCTCTTGGTTTGGAATATTTCAACTGTTATGAAGGTTCAATGCTTATAGTAAGTAAGATTGAGAAAAGAAAAAAGAGCCATGTGGGAGGACTTAACCTCAATCTACTCCCTCCAAGATTTATACTAATATGTTAGATATGTAAACACTATAGAGCAATCAGAAACAAATGAAATGATGAATCTAGTTTAACTGTATTCAGCTGTGATGCAATTGCCAGAAGGCAAGAGTTTGTTATGAATAAATCATCTGGATGAGATACAGTCCTCAATTCAACCTTGGTGTGCCCAACCAAAATTTAGTGTCAACTCTTGAGGAGGAGTGAATTGCAAAAGTACTTGAAAACACTGAAAAATGTAACTTTTTTCACTTTTAAAATGTATAATTGTATATTAAAAATGACAGTACTAAGAAATCAGTTCAAATGATCTTCCTTAGTTTATCATAGCTTTATAAAATCAAACAAGTTTAAATTTAAACATATGCAAGCAACATGGTTGTCTTTTCTTTCTACTAAACTCAACTCGTATTTGTGCACAGATAACAAATACGGTAAACCCATCACTTTCCGAATAAGATGAAAGCAGTGGTCTAGATTGTAATCTATAAAAAAACAGGGCAGGCAGGAAGAGGCATTTCTGAGAAGAAAGTGGAAGAGTTCCCTATACAATCAGAGAATAAAAGGCCATATATAATTTCCCAAAGCTTTTTGAAACAACCATCCTCAGCACTTATGAATGTGTGCACCTCCCATTTAATTTTGATTTGTAGCTCTCTCATACTGTAACATGCTTGTGTGTGGGGGAAGCTTTCCAAAAGATTCTTGCAATGTAAAGTTGCGTAATTTAGTATTATATGCAGTAATTTATGTTATTGTATCTTTCCCCCCATCAAATGGAATTGGTGCTGAAGGACACAAAGGGTCATCTTCAGTTGACATGTTCATTGGAAACTATTTCCTTAATGCTATTGGTGTTAAGAATCCTGAGTTTGTGAAAATAATTTATAGTTGTTGAAAACTCTGAACTTGTCATTAAAAAGACAAAGGAGTCCTTGCAGATTTTACTCCGCTAGCTGTTGCCAACTTTAGGGGGTGGTGCTCAGCTCCATTTCAAGGCCATTGAGTCAGCACTGTCCAAAGACATTTCTGTGGTCATGTGGCCCGCATGACATCCTGGACCACTATTATCTTCCCACTGTATGCAAGTATTTATCTGCTTGCATTTGCATGTTTTCGAACTTCAAGATTGGCAGGAGATAGGCAAGGATGGGAGCTTACCCCATTGTGTGGTGCTCTGGTCTTGAACCTGGGCTTCCAGCTTTCCAGCCAACTAGCCAAGTATCTTAACCACCGAGCCACCGTACCACCCAAACTTGTCATTAATAACACTAAAAATGTGTAACTTAGTAGTTGACATCAAGCTGTCTTTCATGACAAAACAGCATAAGAATTATAAGGCAAAATACTGTACTGAATCTGTAAAAAAAATGTTTTTTCCAGTGTAGTGCATAACTGAACTGTTAGCTTGAACTGAACTAATATACAGCTATCCATAACAGTTTTCAATAGAAAACACTACTAATAAAGTTATTAGTCATTCTGGGATGAATTTTCAATGGGATGACATTATTGCTAATAAAAATAAGTGCAAATATATTTAAATGTATCTTTGAAAGGATGAATAAAGTCTTCTCTTCTGACCGTTCTTATTGCAATAATTACAACAGGCTGTTAAATATTTTACAAATCATTTTACAAGTGATACAAATCCTTTAAGAACCTTCTTCTCCACATTGTAGATTTCCAGCTTTTATTTTTCTGCTTATACCTTTGAGTAATTGGACGCATATTCTAAACAATTATGCTAAAAAATTTGCAAATTACAGCTAAGTATTTTCTCTCTTTCCAAAATCATACCCGTCAAGATTTTCATAAAACCTTAAATTCATACTTTATCAGGGCGTAGACAGTCAAGATTCAGAATTACTGAGATAGGCTAAAACAAAGTCAAAATCAGCAAAATAACATTCAGTAACTGCCTTTCATAACTTTGTGCCATTGGTATATTTGGTAAACTCATTTACTGAATGTGTAGATGCAGATTTCACTTTTTCAAAACATTTTTTTTAAATCCAATGGTGGAATGGAAAGGCCTTATTTCCCACCAGGTGGACAGCTATTCATGAAACCCATTTAAAATGCTTGTTTAATTAAGTTGTGAGTATTTCTAATAATGATACTGTCCAGTTCATTTCCTGTCTTCTTAAGAGCAGGGTTATTATATGAATTTATATCAAATGTTTCACAGAAGACAAGATCTGTAAATTTTCTTTAATGTTTTGTAGTTTGGCAATTTTGAATAACATTTTTGCTTTGTATTTTAAGGCCTGTAGTTCAATTTTTTAAAAAATCATTTCAGTTAATGGGACTATCTGTATAGAGAATAACCTTTGCCCCTCTAATATTTACTATGTCGCCTGCAATGAAATAGAAGCAGAGAGCTTTGATAAATGAACACAAAGGGCTGTCTGGATATGTTTCTACAGGCAGTCTTGCACTGCACTGAAATGCCTTTTTGTACTCTAAAGTAATGCACTATTTACAACAGACACATACAACCGATGTTATATTATTCAGAAACTCTGCAATGCATATTAGCAAGACTGTTGTAGTTGTTATATTAAGATTTTTTAAAAATAAGGTATTCCTTTTTTAGTGTACAATTACTCTAGCAACCTAATGTATTTATTGTTCATACCTTATCTTCTTTTTTTTTTTATTTGCAAGATTTCAATTACCCTTTTTGGAAATTTTAACTATATTATTTAAAGAGTATTCCTAATAGAATTCTCCAGTGGGTAAAGCATAATATATACAAATAAAATGCATTAAATAGACACACACTCTGCTAGAGAGAAGTTCTCTGAAGATGGACTCCAACACAAGAGGTCTGAAAGCTTGAAAGGCAAATCCTCTGGTTCTGGTGAATCACCCAAATTGGATCCTGCAACATTATTCTGGGACACGTATATTCGCCTTCATTCACAATGGATACGTTTTAAAAATGTTTCATTTTAAAATTGAACCAAAATGATTGTCTAACATTCTAGTTACTGGAACCTTAAATGATACTAATGAATAGTTTTTCTTACTTGATAGCTATAAAGATCTTCAGTATAATTTTTTTAAGACTCTATAGTGATAGTCCCTTACTTCGAAGTAGAATTGGGGCGACCAGATGGAGTTGAGCATTTACGGCTGGATGACTTTCCTGATGCCACATAGAGTTTGTAGCAGATTTTTTTTTCTTTGTGCCTTTGGAGAGAAACATATACTGCTGCCTATAATTGAAGTCTCCATCTTCCGAATGGGACTTGAGGATCTTCACCACCAAGTCGCTCCTTCAGTATAATGAATGTTCCATATAAATGTAAAGCTAAGCTTTTTAAAACTTTCTGACTATTATTTAAATGTCCAGCATGCTTACTCAGACAATGATTATCTCAGATATAAATTAAGCAAGTAAGTGATTTGTGGACATATTAAAATCTTTGATAGTTGCATGATGCCACAGTTAGGGAGTTCCTGATGGATTTTTGAGCTCATATTCAAGAGAAATAATATGACATATATTAAAGCTGGAAAAATGCACTCTGTCCCATCACTATATAGTGGCTTAAAAAAATAAAAACATATGACATCTATGGCTCCCTACAAGTGGCAAGGTTTTGTACTTCATGTGTATGTTCATCTATGCATCCAATATCTCAAGTCAGTATTTTTAATAGTATCCCACCAAGGCTACAGAGCAGTGCCCCAATAGATTCTGCTGATTTACAGTTGCCAGCAACTCCTATTGGACTTGCTGGGAATACAGTTAAAGGCTCCCTATATAATAAGTTAGCGAGATAGGTTTGGAAAAGGTCAGATTCCTAATCAATAGACCATCCTCTACAAAAGGAAAGCCACTGTTTCTCTCATCATTAACTTGTCTCAAATTACAACATTCAGCAGTAAACCAGTTTAAAGCACAATTGAAGGAAGACTTCTTACAGATTTTAGAAAGCAGTCATATATTTTAAATATTCAATGAGGCTAATATATTAGAAAAAATGACAATAACCTGAAATTCGATACACTAAGAAACATCCTTCAAAGATATTCGCCTGCAAGTTTTATTTCTGTTCCAACCTGGTTTGGTTTTCTGAGAGTGGTATTTAAAAGTAAAATATTACCAAAAGTAAAATAATAAACGTGTTTAAAATAAAACACCTCTTCTAAATTATTTTAGAAATAGAAATATTTTTACCTTGACTAGGAATAAAAGCCTAAATGATCAAGCCTATCTGAACAGTCAATTTGTAGAAAAATGGCAATAGTCTGAAATTCCACACTCTAAGAAAACAAAGATTTTCACCTACAAATTTTATTTCTGTTCCAACCTGTTTTAGTTTTCTGAGTGTTTGTCAATAAGACTACGCAAGCTGACAAGGTTGCATTACAGGAGACATGTCAAACACAAGGCCCGGGGGCCGGATCCAGCCCGCGAAGTGGTTTCATGTGGCCCGCGAAGCCATCCTGGAAACAGTGAGGGAACGGCCCCCACTGCCTTGGCCCTGGCCCAGAGACCCTCCTTCTGCCAGAGACCCTCAGATCTGTCCCATTCCTGCCCAGGCCCCCATAGGCACCCTTGATGCGAACGATGTAGAGCTGGCCACGCCCACTCAGTAGGCCATACGCACTCTAGCCACGCCCACCCAGTAGGCCATGCCCACCCGGCCCCCTGAGGGCAACCGCAATGCTGATGCGGCCGTCAATGAAATTGAGTTTGACACCCCTGCATTACAGAAAGCAGGAGTATATGCCAGCCATTCGTTTAATGACTATTTGAAGTTACAGCAGCATTGAAAAGAGCGATTTATGACCATTTTTTCCACACTTATGACCATTGCAGCATCCCCATGGTCACATGATCAAAATTTGGAGGCTGGGCAACTGGCATGTGTTTATGATGGTTGCAGTCATTTTTTTTTAAAAAATGACAAATTTGTATTAGTTTATCAAATTATAAAATACAAAGGAAAATGAAAACAATGGGGAAGTAAGGGAGGAAAAGGGGAAGGGGAAAAAGTGTAGGGTAAAAGGGAAAAGAAAAAAAAGCAAATGAATCAACTTGTGTATCATCTAAAAAGTTGAACAAGTCTAAATCAGAAACAATGCATCTTGCATGACCTTTGGGGGGAAAAACATTTAGCGCCATATCCCCATTTTAACTGCAACTCTGAAATAGTTCCCTATATTTCAACCAAAACAGAATCTGTAATAGAACTGTTAGTTCTAGTCGGGGTGCGTGTTTGTGTTAGGTGTGTGCCAAGAAGAGTGTGCAAGGGTCCTTCCTATTCCGCCTGGGGAGGGGAGGGAATGTTCCCATAATTCGAAATGAGCTTTGTGGGACCACTGAAGCAGCCCAGCAGAGCTGAAGCAGCAGCAGCCTGACAAGCCACAACTTCTCCATATTAATTACCTTGGGTCCTGGATTTTGGATGTATTCTGTAGTTTTAGCCCATTCAAAATACATTCGTTCAAAAATTATTGACCTATAATGCACCGTTTCTCCCAGTTAAAGGTTACCAGAATGAGAGTTTTAGCAAGATATAGATAATAACACAACACTAGATAGGAGAAATTCTTAGGATAAATGAGTCCCGAGTCTTCCATTTCCCCCCTCCTGAATTTACAGACAATTACTTCAAAACAAAAAGGAAATAGAGCATGGTGTGCATTTAATGTTTTGACAAATTGCTGTAGTTGTAACTACTTTTTGTCCAAGTCCCATCCACTTTATGGACTGTAGCTTCCAATCACAACATTCAAAGGTCAAGTGCAGCCTTCAAACAGAAATTTCTATGCATCATTGAGAGTAATCTTTGCATAACACAGTTGTCGTATGGAGGGCTCTCAGAGCTTCTATTAAAATAAATTGCACATTATTCTATCTTTCATGACTGTTATATTATATAAAGAAAAGGCGGAAGTAGCAATCAGAAAATATAGGACATAAGTTGCAAATAGGGAATTATGGATTATGCCTGGATCCCTGTTTCATGAACAAGATATGTATAGCAAGTCCCATCTGGCAGCTCCCAGTTAGTGGAATGAAACAAAACAGCACAACACATAGCTAACCTTTAGTTGTACTGTTTTGTTTCATTCCACTAACTGGGAGTTGCCAGATGGAAATATACAGATAGCAATCAATTTACAACCACAATTGGGACCAGAATTGCCATTGCTAAGCAAAGTGGTTGTTAAGTGAATTGTGCCCAATTTTACATCTTTTTTTTTTTTGGCCATGGTGTTAAGCGAATCATTACAATTGTTAAGTTAATCGTGCAGTCCTTGGATGCTGCAACCATCCAAAATACATGCCAGTTGTCAAGTGCCCAAATTTTGATCATATGACCACGGGATGCTGTGACAGTCATAAGTGCAAGGACTGGTTGTGAGTCACTTTTTTCCAGTGCCGTTGTAACTTCAAACAGGCACTAAATGAATGGTAGTAAATTGAGGATTATCTGTACTGCTTTCCTCCTGAGGTAAAACATACAAAGTGCGAAGGGACTGGATTTGCTACAAAAGGCATACTGATAACTAGTACTTAGTCTGCATTTGCTTAATACAAGATATACTTTGTGTATGTAATGCATATTTATTCCTCCAGGAGGGCTTCCCTTTTAAATGTGTTATTTGTGAGAAAAATCTGTATTAACTTTTCATATTTGGGAAGACACTTAGATATATTAAATGTTCACGTCTCCTGCTAGATGTTCTCCATACCAGTTTTTAACAAGAAACAAAATATCTCAGCTAAGTAGCAAACCATTTCATTTCTACTACTGGCAATGTGATAGTATTCATGTATGTTTTATTTTAAACAAATAAGTACAAGATAGTTTAAGTTGTAAAATGCTCTGTTGCATTTGAACATTCATCTTGAACAAGCCCTAAATGGCGAGGGTCCGGGATATTTGAGGGAACACCTGCTGCCAGCATCAAGCTCCCTTCATCCAGTGCGCTCCCACAGGGAGGGTCTTCTCAGGGTGCCTCCGGTTAAAGATTGCCGGTGGGTAACACCCAGGGGTAGGGCCTTCTCAGTGGGTGTGCCTGCCCTGTGGAACCAGCTGCCTGCAGAGCTTAGGACTGCCCCCGACCTCCGTTCATTCCGCCAGGACCTGAAGACCTGGCTCTTCGAGCTCTCTGGCCCAGGCTGAGAATTTTTTAATTTTTAATTTTAACTGGGTTTTTTATTTTTTTCAGGGTTTTATTTAATCTTTTTAATTTGTTTTAACGTTTGTATTGATTTTCTTTTAAATACCCTGTAAACCGCCCTGAGCCCTTCGGGAAAGGGCGGTATATAAATCTAAATAAATAAATAAATCTGTTACTCTAGACAGAATACTGAGGAAAAACTGGGATTTGAATAATTGTAGTTTCGTGGTTCTGAATTATTTTTATGAGTTTTTTGGGGGAGGGTTTGTTTTCATTTTCCTGCAGCACTTCTCACTTCATCCACCATCCTTTGTACTAATGTGCGGGACAACAAATTGCTGCTTTTGTTAATCGCTGTGTTATGGCCAATTGCTGAAAAATTCTTTGTCCCAGGCATTTGACTCCAGCCTCTTGGAGATTACACATTTAAACTGCCTAACATAAAAGCTAGTAAATAATAAGTGAACAATACAGCAGAAGTGAATAGTGCAACATGAAAATCCACCATGTAGATTTTGAGTGGTCCTGGGGAAAACTACTCAAAATGCAATCAAATTCAGCAGCATGTTGTGATGTGTTTCCTTTTTATGCAGACATTTTCCAGCACAGCCAAGAACTTCTTCACAGTAATGATTTGAGAAGCCTGATGCTTTTGCGATGTGGCATGTTCTGCCATCAAATTGCAGCCAACATATACTAAAACCACTCGCTGGTCTGGCTCCTACTGAGATTACAGAAATCAGCCTGTAGGAACACTTTGAGCCAGCATGCCTCTGCGGTCTCCACCCCAGGACGTTCTGGAAAGACACGTACTGTGCAAGCTCTAGGGCTGAAAACGTGCTCCAGACTCTATTTGTGTAAACAAAGCTGGCAGCTTGGGTGGATATTGTGGAGCAAACAGAGCACTGTGTGAGTTGCTGGGAGAAACAAATCAACCAAGTCAGAATATGCACAATTGCTTGGAGGTTTTTTTCCTAAAAAGATATAAACAAAACCAGGCAAAGGACATCCCTTTGAACTAAACTGAGAACCTTGGGGATATTTATAATACACAGATTCACCCAAGCAATCCCTCAGTTCATGTATCCTGTTGATCTTTAAGAGGACCTTTTAACAGTCCAAAAGATAAAATCAGAGAAAATTAAGTTACTGCGAGATTTTCAGGCCAAAAGTCATCAGCTCCAAACTGAAAACACAGACTTAATTCAGAAACTGGGTGGGGTGCCTGCACAAATTGCATGATTTAACAATTGTCCTTTTCTGTCTGTGTCAGCATGAACTTTGTAAATGCACACTTAGAAGAAAACATAAGCATGAGATACAAATAAACCATATGGAAATTAGGGGAGGATGAAAGCTATTTATATGGTTCTAAGAAAAATAAGTTTAATTCCATATAACCATCCTTGGTTCCTTGAATACAGTGTTAGTTGAGTACTGATTTTAAAAAAAATCAGTGTCTGAACTGGACTGGAAGAAGATTTTTAGCAATTTTAAGGTTACCTAGTAAATTGTAATCAATTTGGGAATGCCTTACATCAATGCACTAAAAAAAACCCAGAGGATTAATTTTAAGAACTTTTATTGATTCAAAGCCCAATGTCTGGGACAACTTGAAAACCTTCTTTAATTTAGTTTTCAGAGATTTTTTTGGCTAGTTGGTAGTTAACAAGATTTTAAAAAAAAACAAACCTAGTATACATATTACGATTTTATAAGCACATAAACTCACCAAAGTCTTCCTATTCATCAGATTAAGAGTCCCAACACTTATCATTGAATCCTGCCCCCCTTCTTCTACGGCATTTCCCATCCACACTTGTAGGAAAATATGGGAACCCATCAAATTATCTTGAATGCTTTCTTGTTAAGATTCTTTGAAAGAAGCCCATTACTTGACCATTGCACTTTCACCCTGTTTTATGTTTGCTGAATTTCTCCTGACAGTTGACTTTTTCGCTTGCCAGAACCACAACAAAGGAAAGCCTTGAATTTTCATTCAGGCCATTTCGCCCCCCCCCTCCCATACCCTCCCCCCCACACTCTATTTCATTCTCTGCTCTGATCATCTCACAAAGATATTATTGTTGCTGGCTGGTTGGGGCTCAGTGCACCTGAAGTAGATCAAAGCCACTGTTTCATGCCAATTTGACCACACAGGTCTCCCTCCTATTGCATTAAATTAAACCTGATGATTCATCTCTATTGCCCTCAGGGTCCCTGGATACAAAGGAGAAATGTATAGAAAGATTTTTAACAAAAACATGGAGGATAATAAACTTACAATTTTATAGACCTAATTAAAAAAAGGTACAGTTAATTTCAACCAACTGCAGCTGCATATACATCTCATTAAAAAGACATATATAATCGCTCTATGTACTCGGCCCAGTATAAACAGGTACAGATAAAAGGATCCTTCAACCAAAAGCCTTTTAAATATTCACTCCAGATTTGCCATTGATTTCTCCAATGGAAAATTGCTTTGCTTATTACAATGAAGTAAGGTGGGCAAAAGTTATATTAAAGCCGAAACGTAATTATAGTCCAATCCGAAAAGTGTGTTCGGTGGTCTTCAATTCAGGTTGCTGTGTACAACATTATAGCCTCACATATGAATTACTTTAAGAAGAATTTCGATTATAACAATGTTCCAGTTATGACTGGGGGTAAATAACTGGTACCTATGGACACCTGTGAGCCTCCTAGAATTGATAAGTTAGTAACCCAGTTGTTAAGTGAATCTGGCTTTCTCACTGACTTTGCTTGTCAGAAGGTCGCAAAAGGTGATCCCTTGACTTTGGGACACAGCAACGGTCATAAAAGTGAACCAGTTGCCAAGCAACTGAATTTTGATCACACGATCATGGGGATGCTTCAAAGGTTGTTAACTGTGAAAAATGGTAATAAGACACATTTTTCAGTGCCGTTGTAACTTTGATTGGTCACTAAACAAACTGTTGTAAGTCAAGGACTACCTGTAATAGTAAAAATAAATAATGGCTCACAGATTTACCTATATCCCAATCTTAATTGCTGTGGCTTGGCTAGACTAACCAAAAGGATAAAAATGCAATTGGAAGGCTTCTGCAGCACAGAAGCACAGCACAGTATATGTTCTAATAGGATAATCTTAACCCACTGGTCCACGTGCTATGCCCTGCAGCAAAATCAAGAAATCCCAGTCTATTTACATCTGTGTTGCTACGGTATTACTTGTTTAGGCCATTTTTTTTTCTTTAGATCATGAAAATTGATCAGAGTAAGCAATTATTGTGGACAAATTCATTTGGGGGCCAACATGTAAGTTTGCTAACATGATGTAGACTTACTGCAGTATGACTTATTCTGTTTTTAATATCACTGAAAGCATGTAGGCAAATTAAATACACAAAAAAGATAACAGTTATTAGTAACTTTGTGTTTTAACTGTTGAATTTTTAATTGTTAGTTTTTATGACTGTCTTTTTTATTGTATGACATCCAGATTCATAAATCTGTGAGATGGGTAGCTATATAAATGTGATGTATAAACAGATTAATTAATTAACCATAATGACTATTCTGACAATGCAATTAATTCTACTGGCCCACCTGGAGCAACAAGTCAGCAACCTTACCAACAGCAATTGTTACACAATGCTAATTATCCATTTCAGGGTGATATATAACATGTGCCAATGAAAGCTATGTTCTTTTTTTTTCCTACCAAACAACTTGCTTTAAGGGAAATTCATTATGATGATTATGTGCTACCAAGGAAATATTTGGTGTTGACTCCTAGCAGTCACATAGATATATTATTAGAGAAATACTCTGCATTTAAATGCTCAAAACACTTTTTGTTTCTTGCCAGTATACTTAGAAGACTCAAGCCTCAAGTCCAAAATTTCAATGCTATCAGTTCTCCAGTTTACTGTCCTCATAAGTTTGCGATAGGACCATAAGAAAAGAAAGATGAAAAAGGGATAAGACAACAAAATGATTCCAGATGGATTAATTTGGCCCGGGTTTATTCCAAACTGAGTTCAAAAGAATTTCCCACTACCACAAAACTATCCAGGGCACACATAGACTCAATTTTTCCTTTGATAGGAACTATAATTCATACAAAAACTCATATATCTAAACAGATGGATCAAAATTATTTTCTTTATAATTGAATACTAAGGTACTAGACTACTGTTGACAGCAATCCCTTATTATAGTTTCTTTCCTGCATGCAAGCACACACATATATATGTGACTACAAACACCAGTTTACAAAATTCTAATTTATACTACCCATTCAATTTCAATAAAGATATACAAAATGTTTACACTATAATTAGTAATGTGTATACCTAACCATTTTTGCTTCATATTCGTCAATTTTATTACATTTCATACAATGATTCAGTTAACACAGGCATGTCACAACTCGCGACGGCATGTGACGTCGCGCGATGTATCGCGACATTTTCCCCATTGCCGGCAATGGGGTGGGCGTGGTTTCAGCATGATGCATCCGGCCTATGGGCCGGCAGTTTGACATGCCTGAGTTAACATAAATTATTTCTAAATGAATCAAAAAATGATAGAAAAGCTAGTCACAAAAATTGATTGATTCCAGGCTTAACAATATTAATTTTAAAAAGAGACACTCCGAGATGAGATTACAACTCCAGGGAAAAGCTTTCGCACTAATTCACCGAGAAAAATTACGGAAGCACAAATGGCTTA
Organism: Vipera berus; assembly: GCF_964194415.1. NCBI lineage: Eukaryota > Metazoa > Chordata > Lepidosauria > Squamata > Viperidae > Vipera > Vipera berus. The sequence continues at coordinate 67,554,920 of NC_138204.1, read as the reverse complement.
CCCTACCTCTTTTGGAGCCACAGAAAGATTTATATTGATTAGGTAAGGAGGTGGAAGAAATAAAAGTCTGTGGGGCTTTTCTAAAGACACTGAATATTCCATTATAGAGTAGCGTCATTCTCATCAAGGGTTACTCAGGGCCCAAGTCCCCAGTTATAATTTCATAATGCCCAGTTAAAGTCAGAGTAGAATAATTTTTAACACTGCTTTTATATTTTGGGCTTTTTCCACAGTACTAGTTACCTACTATTATTATAGCTACTTCTTTTATGGCAAATTCATGATGATATATAAACCTGTGAAGGTAACAATAGCTTCAAAATCCTCATAATTCAAAACAGAGTATAAACGATATGAAAAGATTTTAAAAGTTTCATTTTTCATCAGCTAACAATACGCAGTTGTTAATTTACTACCATGAACTTACCGCCATGTGGCATGATGATGTCCCACATATTACAGCCAATCGGGAAGCAATTGGCTGATTTTCACAGGGCACGTTATGTCCTTTCACGCTAGCTCCAATCATACCTGGTCCAAAAATTAAGAAGAAAGAAAACTGGCTTGTCAAGCAAAACAAAACTTTTAAGAGATATTTGTTGAAAAACCTGCCAAATATTAAAAAAACGGCCTGTATCTCTATTTTCTTGATCTTGCAAAATTATAGCCAAAAATCTGCTAAACAATAGGATGAAGCAATAGGATAAGAACAAGTAGAATTAAATAAGATTTATGGCTGGACATACCCCATGCCTGTAGGAGATAAAACGTTCACACAGCTTCTAATGTGGTGGTAGAAAGCGTATGTATTGGTATGCCTGCAGGATTTCAAAATGAAAAATGATGAGGCAATATCTGAATCCTTTTTTGCCACTTTCCTCCTTTCTAATTTATGGAAGCAATCCCACTATCAAGCTAAATCACCGGGTGCTTTTGAATTTAAAAATCCAAAAAGTAGAAGAAGGGCTCTTTGTCTTTCACGGACTTTTCCAGTAAAATTACTGTGCTGAGAATTCAAAGGAAAATAGCTGTTTATATAAGATATAACTCTATTACGGGATATGCTATAGTAAAGACGTAGAGATGTCTGCTGGCTTATAATGCTATTAATAAGGCTGCATGGTAGGAACCAGTTGTTCCTGTGCTAAAAACAACTGTTATTTCAATGTACATCAGGTGCCTTCCAAAGGCATCAAAAGAACAGCCAAGAGAAGAAAAAGGCTGTCACTTAATCCCTGGAGCACAGATCTACACATTAATTTCGGTGTCCTGCGCTGGGCAGATTTTTATGTGAATGTACCTTCACTCTTGTCTGCAATGAACAGACTAATCTTGCTGAGTCAAGTCTATGAGCTTTTTGCCAAGTATGCTGATTCCTGAATGTGGGATTAAATATCTGGAGAGCTCAGATTTACAGCTGTGCTTGTATGAAACCTAACAGATAGCTTTAAAAGGATATTCTGTGTTATCAAAAGCATTTATAACCTCCTTTTGTACCCTCTATTTCAGTGGCTTCCAGAATATATATTTTTTTAATTACAGACAATTCTTGGAAGATGCTCTTATCTGTCTCTATCAGCCATCATGTTTTTATGGAATTTCTAGAATCAGAGGCAGTAAGTGCCAGGTGCAAACCAAACAGCTGACAAAATTTGCTACCTTCACACTTTTGTTGGTTCTCTCTAGCTGGTCACTGTGTGAAGGAAAATGCTGAATTAGAGACTTCATTCCAGTCTGAAGAGATCCTTCATTTGTTCTTACTGATTCTGAATTTCGTTTTAAGACATGAGTACTTTCATTTAACTGTAAATAATATCTAAACATTCACTAAAGCTTTGATGCAGCTCTTTTGATCGTTTACTTCTTTAGTTTTTATATGAACTGATTATGAAAACTGCTAGTAGAAACGAGAGAAAACATTTCTGAACGCAGTATCCACTTCTGAAGGCAGTACTATCAACAAAATAGTTACTGTATAGTCTTTTTGAATAATCAAATTATAATTATTAAAAATTCAACTTGCAATGCCATGAAATTTTCTTATATAAATTCTAAATAAATAAAATTGGGGTTTGTTCTCAATAGACATACTTAAGGTTTCTCCATTATGCCCTACTGAAAGAGGTGGACATAAACAGCAATTAAATCATTACATTGGTTTCTATTGTCTTTGGAGATTCTCAGTCATCCAGGTCACGGTTGTCCCAAAGGTGCTTTTTCAAAAGGCAACTGGACTTTTTTGTTTTTCTTTGAAGACGTTTCACTTCTTATCAAGAAGCTTCTTCAGCTCTGATTGGTTTTTATTGTGTTTATTACAACTAAGTTATATCTGGAATCTTAAAACTTCAAGAAACAGTATAGATTCTCAGAAACTCTAAATATAGCCCTACTTTAATTTCAACATTTAATTTAAGACAGAATGCAAAAGACTGTGAAACTGTGTTAGAAATTAGTTTTGATCTTGTTATAATTATTATTTTTTCAGTAGCTAAGGATTAATCGAGTCTCAATGCTGAATTTTGAAAAGGAAAATGTCAATAGATGCTTTTTGTTAATAATCATGTCAATAAGCATGCCATCTTTCACCTCTAAAATGAACACATATACCTACATGAAATCTCCCTGTTTTTAATATCAAAATGTTTTGAAAATGGAACGATGCTGGATTTTAAGTGAAATGCATATTAAAATATTCAGTGGGTCTTTACAGAGAATTTTCTGAGGCTACTGTGGGCAATTATTTTCATCTCTTGATGCTTAAATATTCAAAACTTAAGTTCATGTATGGCATTTTAAATCAAGTCATTTACCTGACTTCTCCTATTATATCTTCTCTATCAACTAGTTTGTGTTTATTTAAACTTCACACACATTTATTTACACAAAAATAAATCTATCCTTTACTGAGACCATATGCATTTGGAATGAAGCTTTTTATTGATCCTTTTATTGATGCTTCAAATTATATTAATGTATACATAAGACATTCTTTATCTTCTATTTAAGAAGATATTCACATTCTGCAGAAGTGGAATTTCTATTTGGGGAAATTCCCATAATTTAATTCTCATAGGCTTGTATTGTATACAGCACAGTGGGATGTTGATTTTTAGCTCCAAACCTTTTGACAGGCATTCTTAACAATAACCTGAAGAGAAGTCAGCTGTATTCCTAATCACAAGGGAAGGAAGCCCTAGCACATATTTAACTGAGATATAACTTAATTCTGTACAGCAGAATTCCTGATTATCTAAAGGCAGGCAGACTCTTAAATGCAGCAACTGAGGCTGAAAAGAGTGTCTAATTGCACAAAGAACTAGTTACACAATATGTCTTTCTTTAAAAAGGAAAACTAATCAGAGCAACGGGTCCTCAAATCAATTCTGTACCAATACTTATCCACCAACACCTAAGATAAGAATAACAAGAATATTTCATTTTTCAAAAGTCTACTTGCATACACCAACCCAGTGAGAAAATAAAATTGTCTAAGGTTTCTAGCACATTAAATAAGTCACTGAAGAAAAAAAATCTCCCCATCTTCTTTCTTGCTTTGTAATTCATTTCCAAAGTAATTTACAAAACAAATAGATAAGAAATAAAGAAGAAATACTGGAAAGTGGATAAAGAGACAGGGAGGGGGTTATAGATCCACAAATAATTCTCCCACATATTCCTTCCAATTTTGCATTATTTATAAAGAAATGGAATTTTAAAGCATTTCTTTCTAATTTATGCCTGGAAATTGAACAATTGATCCACTTAGAGACAACACCAAATTGATTAAAGAAAGAAGGAATTGTATTTATACTTCAGAAGTCTAGAATCCATTTGAATTTATCTCTACAAATAAGAATGAAAAACTCTCCCTGTTTTCAAAACTATTTTCCAGAGAGGTATATGGCTAAACTTGATACTGGTCATGCTGAAAAGTAGCATTAACTATTTTTCAAAGAGCGTATCTAAGATACAGTATATTATACATCAGCTGAATTACCTGCTGTTTATTCTCTGTCCAATTAACTTGACCTAATGAATTATTATTTTTCAAAGCAGACAAAAAAATTTCATTTGACCATCAAGACATTTCTTGGAACAATATGATATGGAATAAATTATTAGACATTAAGTGACCACGGCTAAAAAACTACAATTTAGATATGAAGATCTATAATATGTGGAAACAGACATCTGCTAGTACAACAGAATTTTAATCTGTGCTTCATATGCCAGATCAGATCTGGAGTCATGTGAAGCAACAGAAGGAGGAAAAAAAGATCAGGTTGTATCTGTACTGGAAGCAAGCTGAAGAATGTACTGAAATTAAAGTTTATGAGGCAAAAGACACAATGGTGCAATCTGTTTTTATCCCATTATTTCAGTAACACATGTACGCTCTAACAAGGAAAACATTTGCTCTGCAGAAAGTATTCACTTTCAATGTATTGTAATCAAACAGAAGATAAAAATTTGTGCGCCCTTATTGAGCAATATCACAGGAACAGACAACTGAAGAACTATCATGTACTCAGGATATTCCCTTTTTTTCTCAATATCTTAGCATATCATTTACATTTACATTTTATGTCTTCTTCTGCAGAATTTTTTGTAGACTGCTCAGAGCAGAAGGTGCCGTATAATTAGAGAGGCAAGGTGTTATTTCTGATTGTTGTTTCTGTGTAATATATTGTTTTATTCGGAGACACTGGACATAGGCTGCCTACAGTCTTTCATTATATCATAAACAAATTGATGTAATGAAATCAACAAACATTTTCTTAATTTTTTTCCAATGTCTTCCCTGCCATCACTCTTATTTAATAGGTTAATTTGTTTATTTACACAGTTATCTCTAGCCTGCAGGACCCAATTTGTGACAGTCACGGGGTCCAGAGGGGCTAGAGAGAAGTTCCCTGAAGATGAGGTCCAACACGAGTCCGAAAGCTTGGAAGACAAAAACTCTGGTCCTGGTGACCGATCCAGACTGGATCCTGCAACATTATCCTGGGACACGTATATGTGCTTTCATTCGTGAGAGATATCTATAAGCTATCCGCTTCCACAAATGGACCTGAGGTGGTTTACAATCAAAAATAACAACAACCAGTAAAATTAGCAATCTGTCTATCTGATCTCACTAAGCTAAAGCAGCCCTAGAATCTTCAACATTCATACACTCTATAGCAGAGCTTTTCAACCAGTGGTACGCATACCACCTGTGGCACTTTGCCATGGGGCAGGTGGTACGTGACTGCTAGCCCAGTGTAGCAGGGGAGGGGAATCAGCCAAAGTGAGCCAAGCCTGAAGGAGAGGCAGCTGCAGGACTGTCTGGGCTCAGCAGCTGATTGGCTCCAGCTGATTGGCTCCAACTGATTGGTGCTTCCGGAAGCAGCACGGAGCTGGAGATGAACTGAAGAAAAAAGGGAGCGAGCAGAGGAGAGGCTATAAAAGGAGGTAGTTTGTGCGGGAAAGGGGAAAAAAGACAACAGGGAAAGAGAAGGAGAGGTTAGCAGGCAGGGAGGAAACAGAGAAGAAGCAGCAGCTGTTGCTGGAAGAAAAGGTCCCTTTGTTCGTTTTCTCCAGCCAGGAGAATGTAATCAGCACTGATGAAATGAAAAGCTGGCATGTCGGAAAGGAAGTGAGTTTATTTAGTTCTGGATCAGCTGGCAGCTTGATTGGGTTACCATAAGGATTTTTGTACAGTTTTTACAGCGTTTTGTAATTCAAAGGCTCCTTTGTGTGCTTTGGTTATTGGAATATTTTAGTTTGTATTTTAGGCTAGCAATGAGTCCAAAGTGTTGACTTCTGTAGGTTTAATCCCTTTAAACAAATATAATTAGTTTTACCCCCTTATCTTGAGTCTGTCTATGGCAGGGGTGAAAAACTTCCAGCTCACAGGCCGGACGTGTCATGGGGAAGCCGCACCCACCCCATTGCCGGCAATAGCAAAACAGTCCCGATACATCGTGCAACATCATGTGATGTTGCGAGTTTGACATGTCTGGTCTATGGTTTTTAGAAAGTTTTCTTTGAAGGTGAAGGTGAAGATGAAGGTTCCCCCGCACATACGTGCTAGTCGTTTCCAACTCTAGGGGCCGGTGCTCATCTCTTTTTCAAAGCCAAAGAGCCAGCGCTTGTCTGAGGACGTCTCCATGATCATGTGGCCGGCATGACTAGACGCCAAAGGTGCATGGAACGCTGTTACCTTCCCATGTTAGTGGTCCCTATTTTTCTACTTGCATTTTTACGTGCTTTCGAACTGCTAGGGTGGCAGAAGCTGGGACAAGTAACAGGTGCTCGGGATTCGACCCGCCAAACTGCCGACCATCTGATCGACAAGCTCAGCGTCCTAAGGTTTAATTTTAAAGCTAAAGCTTTTCGCAATTTCTGGAGCCTTTCAGTCTTGGATTGCAACATTGTAACACATGACACCCCTGAGGCAGCTTTAAAAAAAACAGAGTTTATCTGTTTATTTTGTGAGCCTCTCTTGCTTTGCAGTTGATTCCTGTGTCTTTAAGGGTACAGGGAAGGTATTTGGGGGGGTGCATTCTTATTACACTGTGGAAGGAGAGCTAAGAAGAGCCGACCAGCTAGCTCAGGGGTCTATAAATTTAGCAACTTTTAAGACCTGTGGACGCTTACATGACAAAACCAACAGTCATATCATAGAATACCTAATCCTCCAGCATGTGCATCAATAAGAGAGGCAGCTACAGCAATCCCCTTAGACAGACCAAGATCTTCTGCAGCTTCTGCTGTTAATCCATTTCCAACTGGACTTCCTGGAGGGAGAACTTCATTTCCTAAGCAAAAACAAGGGGAAAAAAAATCAAAGGCTTACAGTGCTGAAACAAATCATAGTTCTCTATGTCCCTAGACAGGAACAAGAAGTCTAGGTCAGTGTTTACAAATTGTGGTCTGAGGATTCCTGGGAGGGTCCCTCAAGACCCGCTCATGGGTCCACACAATTAAATTTTTTTGCCAGCTTATGTTAAAAACTAATATAATGTATACAATATTATATTGTACATAATATTAAAATCCCAGCAAACAACTGTGAGAAGCAATGGTGGCAGTGAAAGCATCAAATTTAATTTTAACACAATAAATATTGATAAATATAATTCATATAAACAAACACTCTCTAGAGGTCCTCTATAATTTTTAAAAGTGGAAAGCGGTCCTGAAAGACAAAAGTTTAAGAAACACTGATTTTATTTTTTTAAAAAATAGTTTTGTCAATTTATTTTATAAAAGGATCGCCCACCGGCAGATATCACATTGAAAGTCTCTCAAATATTAATATGTGGGGGTGGGAAGTGGGGGGTGGGGGGAAATCCCTGCTTTTGCTTTTATTTTGGTTTTATTTTTTCAAATCATAAACATAGAAGCCTGTACATTATATTCCCCTATCCTGAAGAGGTCCTGAACCTCTGGCCTTTTAGAAAAAGATGGGAATTGACTTCATGATCATACGGTCTTGTAAGATCTGAGATAGTAAGCAAAAATAATATACATACCCAAATAATTTTGCTAAACATATGAAGGCTTTTCTACCCACATGCTAAATGGAATCAGCAAACAAGGAGTGGGAATCATATTCTCCCCAGTGCATGCCTTATTTTCAGAGAAGATGAAAACAGCCCAAGCAATGCTAATATTCTCAAAAGTTTGAGATTACTTTGGGTTACTAGAAAAAGTGTACCTTAAGATCTGTACGAAAGGCAGAATAAGTCTGTCTTCAGGACGAAGAAAAACAAACGCACCATAAACACACTAAAAGCAGACTTCTAATTTGGCTATTTTAATATGTTAGGAATGGTTCTCCAACCCAGATACCTAAAAGTAATCTTAACTTAGATATATATTAAATCAAAGAGTTCCCGTTCAGTTGTTTGAGACAGAGACCTTCTTTCACTGAAACCTTCACTTATGCCATCTCTTTTTCATGGCTGACATCTCATTTTTTGAAAAGGCTTCTTTCATCCTGTGAAGTGAAAAGCAAGTTTACCAAAGGAAAAAGCTGTCTGAACGGTTTCCTTTTCCTTTATTCTTGTCTAAACTCTGGCTGAGGAATTTGCTTCGCTTGTGTTTTGCTTAGAGAAAACGTAGGTGCTATAATGCTAGTGACCAATTATTTACCAGGCCACACTACATCTCTGGTTAACCTGAGCAAGTAAATCATAGGGTCCAAAGCTATCTTAACACTTAATAACATGAGACACTTCAATATTCACTTGACTTTAAAAACAACAAAAGAAAAATCCGGCAAAGGGGTCCAGTTGATTCAACCATGAGGTATCCACTTATTCAGGCAGTGCTTTTAATTTGTTGTGCAGAAGTAGCGCCATTTATGTGGAACTAAAATTGGCTCCATCCCAAAAGAATCTGAAGAGGAGAATAGCTCACTTGTTAAGTTAAAGTGGTGTCTACAGAAAAACCTAGTGTGTTCGTCTTAGTATAAACCTCACTGACTCTGAGTAACCCTTCTCAGTGAAAATATATAGTCGTGAATTAGGACCACAATCAAAGTCTTAACACTTGGTTCCAATTTGTTATGGTTAGATCTGAGTTAAGCAGAGATGGGCAGTCATGAACCTGTGCCATCCTCAGTACCCAGTTTGCAGTTAAGTTATCTTTACCAAAATATGGTGGCAAAATAATAGAATTTGGGGGGATGGCGTTTCTAGTTTTAGAGGGTTTTTTTTCCTGAATTAAGGGAAAGCTTCTGAGAGTTAACTGGTAGTACAAGCAACATGCTGCAAGTATCAAAAAGGGATAAGAACTAATAGCATTTTTTCTTCCTAGTTTTTCCCCCTCAAGTGTAGGATCCACTTTTTTCAGATCAACCAGGTGTTGGTTCCAACAAGAATTGACTGACCACCTAGTTGCCTGAGCTTGACATTGTGGGTTGAGAAAGAGACTGGCCCAAATCACCCTGCCAGCTTTCATAGCTAAGGCAGGACTAGAAATCTCAGTGTCCTGGTTTATAGCCCAGTGTATTAATCACTAGACCGAATTGGCTCTCAAATAAGAAATAAATAATATTAGAGCATGGAGTAAAAAGAAGGGGAAAAATACATTTAAATCTAGCTTACACCAATGCCATTCATCCTTCTTCTTCATACCTGCCTGGGGGCATTTCCCAAAAGTCAACACTTTTGGGTAATGAGATGTCCACCATGATGTCCTGACACAAGCTCCATCCCTAACATACATACGTGTGATGTTGCAACACAACTACAAAAGGGGAGACAGTGTGCTTCACAATGGAGGACATGCATTTCATCTTTTATGCTTTCCCCCTTGCTTCTATACTTCTATATGTACTGTATTAGTATAGATATGATTTTGTTCTATAAACCTCGCAACTCTTTCTGTTTGAAAACTTCCACTTTATCCAGCCACTATAGCGGGGGGGGGGGGGGGAGTGATCAAAAACATCCTAACGTAACTACTTCAAAAGTTCTTGGCTGCATCTAGCTGAGTGCGGGTGAGCATTATCATGAACCAACACACCGGAAGTGGTGCCATAGAAAATCCCACCAAATGTGAAGATGCCAAAGGAGTACTGCTAGTGAAGTTCATGGAGCGTGGTCCGACCATCAATTCAGAAGTCTACTGTGAAATGTTATGAAAACTCAGACAAGCCATCCATAACAAGCGTCAGGACATGCTGACTTCCGGTGTGGTGTTGGTTCACAATAATGCTTGCCCGCACACTGCTAGATGCACCCAAGAATTTTTGAAGCAGTTCCGTTGGGTTGTTTTTGATCACACACACACCCATAGCCCAGATTTGGTGCCGAGTGACTACTACTAAGGAATTTCAAACCTTGTAAGACGTTATGGCAAGTGCCTCAATTTGAATGTAGATTATGTCTGTCATTGATAACCAAACCGAGGTTCATTTCCGAATTACCCTCGTATATAGTTGTTTTGATAATACAAGTTGAATCCATTCTTAGAATGTGAGGGTTTTTTATTCACTTACAAAAAATACTTCAGTCAAATAAAGAGAATAAATTAGCACAAATTGTAGAATAAATGCATACAGAAATACTGAAATAATTGAGACTGAAAAAGTAGTGGCTGGATGAAGTGGAAGTTCTCAAACAGAAAACTAATGTAATGTAGTTTTCTAATGTGTATAATAAAAATTCTGTATCTGTGTCTGTCATCGATAACGAAATGGAGATTTACTTCCGAATTGCCCTCATAATTTTTCTTAATTTAACTTAAAAAAACAAACATGAAAATAAGTGGGAAATCGAGCAGGCAGCCTCTTGTAAGTTCTGAGCTGACATTTCTTAGATGATTTTCCTTTCTAAGCAAATGAGCAAATAATCATATTCTATATACTATGGCATGCTGTAAATCTCTTAAGCAGCCACAAAGGAATGTGAATTCAAGCCACAGCTTTGCATAGTGATCCTAGGCTTGTTACAATGAAGTAATCAAGACAATGCAATTATCTGTCAGCTAAATAAATAAATCTATCGCTCCAGCTCATTTAATAAGGGAAGATAGGGAACCCATAAAACACTTGAACTGCAAGATGATTCAATGCAGAATGATGTGTTTCTAGATAGACCTTGATTGTTGAAGGTACAAATAGTCCTCTGTGGCACAAAGTCCTTTACAAGAAGTGTGGGTTGGAAAGCCAACTAACCCGTGCTGTAGTAATCTTATGACTGGATTATCGCAATGTGTTATTCAAGGGGCTGCTCCTAAAGATGTTCCAGCAACTTTAGTTAATATAAATAAGGCATTAAGAATACTGATTCTATCCAGCCAGCATGATTATATCACTCCAGAATTATGGCATTTATACCAACATAGAGATCACTTCTAGTCTGATTTCAAAATCCCACTTTTATTAGTAAATTCACTTATGCATTAAGTCTATATTATCTAAAGGAATAGCTCTTTCTATATATTTCTGCCTTACCCTTAAATCAATTCCTGAGGCTCTGCTATGGGTGCCATAATATAAAAGATGAAAAGCTGAACCAGAAACATAAAGGTGATGGCCTTGCAACTCTGAAAACCTTCTCAGAGAACATATTTTGTTATTGTTTTTTTCAGGATCAAGGACATATTTATTGTCCAGGCTTTTTATTGTGTAAAAAAAATAATATTTATGCTTTTCAATTTAATTCCTTTCTGTTGCTTTATTGCTCATACATTCTGTATGTTCCCTGCTTATTTATTTGCAACAGTAAATACAAGATGTTCTCCCCATTGGAAATAGTTAGAACAAAACAAGAGAACATATTGTCCATATGTTGCTGTCATATTAGCCATATTGTCACTCTTTATCTATTCAGCTAACCACGGGTAATTGTATTGCTGGCAATTATCAGATGACTGTGTTTTTGTATTGTGCACCAATATTCTTTTATAAAGACTTGTGTCAAAGCATTTTTATTATTTTTGCTGAACACATACACGTATTTCACCACCCTGACCATAACAGCCACACAAAACATTATTGAGGACTTGTTAAGATCTAGCTATTTTGTTACTTGTCAATCACAGCTACTGGAAAAATAATGAAATCTCCTAATTGCCAGATAGCCACCTTAATAATTTTGTTCAGTGGATTCTAAAACCTTTAGGTAGGGTTTCCACGATCAGTGACTTTGGAAGCCACATCTAGGACTCTATATCATATTGTGTCAGAATTATATATGGTTCACTTCAGGGTTATATAAATTTAAGGGTATGTCTCTAACTTTTTTTAACCATGAGTACTGGTTCACAGTGCATCCCTGGTCCATTTAGCAGTGTTGATACTAATCTTTAAAGTCTTGACATCAGTTCAAATATGATATTTATTTAGTGTGATTCTTAGAAGTGACATTGGTTTAAAATGCCAATTTCTCATAAAATATTTATATCTTGTGTATTTTCCATTGTTAGAACGTGAGAAAAAATTATCCCAGCAGAGGTTATGTACTCTTGGAAATAAAAATAATAAAAACTAGTCATTTTGCCTGGACTGCATGGCTGTTTCCAATATTTATTTCTATCTACCTACCTATGGGACTATCTGGGACACTTAGCATCCAAGCAACATTCTGATGGAGAGAGTTAGGCACCCAAATATGGGTAAATAAATAGCTTCACAATCACAAGAAGGAGCCTCGGTGTCAAAGCATCAAGGCAGGAGCAGGCACATTCATAAGTCTTGGAAAGGTGGGCTTTTCCTTCCTACAAATGGATATTAGAAGACAGAATCTAATTAATACAGAGCTTTAGTAGAACACGCAACTAGCTGATATAAGTTTAGAGAAGAATAACTATGGGCTTTCATCCAAAACCATAAGATAAATACAGCTCCCAATAAAGACTCTTGTTACATTACATAGGATAATATGGAATATACAATGCAAATCCTTCTCTCCTAATTATTTAGGTCACTGTCATCACTCTGTATTCCTTCAAACAATTCAGGTGTTCTTAGTTACATGCAATCAGGAGTCCTGTTTTAAAGACTCTTAAGCTAAGTACCCTTTATAGAAGTGTCTGTTACCAGAATCCATATCAACCTATTAATTCTGTCCCTAAGATCTCTATCTTAGAAGATGTCTTTCACCAGACGTCTAGATATCTATTCCCCAGGATGAAAACGTTCTACCGAAGCATATAATTTCCCTGCCACCACCTGTCCTTGTAGGAGATCTACCCCTCTCACTTGGAATCTGGATGGGGTTGGAAGCCCTCCCTCTGCAGAAATAAACTTTTAAAAACTTATTTTACTTGATGTTTCTAAACATACATAGTTGGGGTTGTTTGGGGGGGGGGTAGCCAACATTGGAGTAATCAACAGCAACAAAGGATTTTTGTTTTAAGAAAAATAACAGTGCAAAAATGTTAGGAGACACGTAGCTGCCAAGATTCAGATCTGCTTAAAAAGCTAGCCAACAAGAGAGGGGGGGGGGAAGGGAAAATGGAAACATGAAAAACAGAAACTTGTGAGTTGATTGTAGACCTTCCCTCCTTCTTATACTTTGGTGAATCAGGGAAGCATTTGCATGAGCCACTTCTGAATATTATTTTGTTTCCCAGGACTTGAAAGAACGTTTCAATCTGAGAAACAGCTCGTGCATATTTCTGTGAAGTTCACCTTTCTACCTGTCTATATTTATCAAGAAGTCAGTTAAGGCTGAAGCCTCATATCTACATGGGGCTGCCCTTGAGGACCACTCGGAGGCTTCAGCTGGTGCAGAATGCAGCCACGCGAGTAGTGTTGGGGGTCTCCCGATACTCCCATGTTACACCTCTGCTCCGCGAGCTGCATTGGCTGCCAGTTGCCCTCCGGGTGAGATTCAAGGTGCTGGTAATGACCTTTAAAGCCCTACATGGCATGGGTCCAGATTACCTACAGCAGCACCTGCTGCCGGCGTCAACTTCCCTCTGTCCAGTGCGCTCCCACAGAGTGGGCCTCCTCAGGGTGCCTCTGATCAGAAAATGTCGATAGGTGGCCCCCAGGGGGAGGGCCTTCTCTGTGGGCGCGCCAGACCTATGGAACCGCTTGCCAGTTGAGCTCCGGATGGCCCCCGACCTTCGCTCCTTCCGACGCGATCTAAAAACTTATTTATTTGAAAAATCCGGCCTGGTCTGATGGGGTTGGGGTTTGGATTTGGTTTTAACATTGTTTTAATCATTGTTTTATATTGGGCATAATTATTTAATTCCTTTTTTAACTTTTGTATGTATATTTTGATATTTATTGCCCTGTACACTGCCCTGAGGCCTTCGGGAGAAGGGCGGTATAAAAATTCAATAAATAATAATAAAATAATAATATCGGCTGTTTGTAGATGCAAGATAACATGGTTTCATCTATGCCATGTCCTCTTTGTGTGAGGGAGGCAGAAAGGGTGACTTGCCAGATTTCATCCGCCCCAACATTTCTTCTTGACACCCGATTTCAATTATATATTCATTTACCTCTTGTTTATATTTTTCAAAAACTCTGTACTGTATTTATTTTTATTTTTCTGTCTCTGTGTTGTTTTATCAAAATAAATAGCAGCACCAGAGACCTCGGCGGATCCTGAAAAAAAATTAAGCTGGGGGCACTTGGTTGGGAGATTATAAGAAAACCCAGGGCGATAGGTTAAAGGGAAAAGTTGGAAACATCCCAGAAGAAGGTAATGGCAAAACACTTGCTGTTTCCAAGAGAATTACATGAATATGCTATCTCATTACCAGGAATTGAGCTTGATTCAAGGGGGTGTTTACCATTTAGTTTCTACAGTTTTAACCATAATCTATTTGAGTGCTCTTTCTGAACAGAAATATAGGTAGTCCTCATCTTATGCCCACAATTGGAAATGGAACTTCTGTTGCTAAGCAAGGCACTTGTTAAGTGTGTTGTGCTCAACTTTATGACCTCTTTTGCTGCGGTCATTGTCATTAAGTGATTCTGGCTTTCCCTGTTGACTTTGCTTGTTGGAAGCCAGCTAGAGAGGAGGGGGTCAACTTATTTTCCAAAGCACCAGAAGGCAAGACAAGAAAAAATGGATGGAAACTAATCGAGGAGAGAAGCATCCTCATCTAACAGTGAGGACAATTAACCAATGGAACAGTTTGCCTTCATAACTTGTAGGTATTTTACTGGAGATTTCTTTAAAAAAAAGATTGAATAGCCACCTGTCTGAAATGGTATAGGACAGGGGTAGGCAACCTTGGCTCTTTTATGACTCGTGGACTTCAACTCCCAGAATTCCTGAGTCAGCATGGCTGGTTCAGGAATTCTGGGTATTGAAATCCACAAGTCATAAAAGAGCCAAGGTTCCCTACCCCTGATATAGGATCTCCTGCTTGAGCAGGGAATTGGACTGGAAAACCTCCAAGGTGCCTTCCACCTCCATTCTGACTGAGACTGAGGTAGAAAAATCACAAATGGGGATCAGGTGACCCTAGACACTGAAACTATCATAAATACATGTTAGTTGCCAAACTTCTGATTTTGATCCTATAACTATGGGGAGGCTGTGATGGTCATAGGTATGAGGACTGGTTGTAAGTCACCTTTTCAGCACAATTGTAATTTCAAACAGTCATTAAACCAATGGTCATTCAGTTTAGGATTATATGTATATCTAAATCTGATACACACAAACCAAAGGATGGGCAAACAACCACAATTTCAACAGGGCTTGGGTGAAGCAAGAGGGGCTTCACTTGATGTCTTCTGGATAGGCCTGGTTAGCTTTGCAAAATGGAGGTTTCCCATTCTTAGGTACACACAGTCAACCACTGAACCCCCTGTGGTAACTGTACTTTAATCCCAACTATACAGTAGTGTACGTTTTACCACCGAGCAGTTTTTCACAAATGTTTGAATTCAGCTGAATCTTCCAACACAAAATGAAAATATTGAGTGGTGATGTTGGATGATACCAAGTGAAAACAAAACACAGAAACTACGCATGGATAGAAATCCAGCGTAATCTTACTTCTTCAGGAACAACTAAGCTATACAGTTTGACATCCAATGGTTATTCAAGCAAGCCACTTATAAGGTAAAGGTTCCCTGCACATGCGTGCTAGTCATTTCCGACTCTAGGGGCCGGTGCTCATCTCCGTTTCAAAGCCAAAGAGCCAGCGCTTGTCTGAGGACGTCTCCGTGGTCATGTGGCCGGCATGACTAGACGCCAAAGGCGCACAGAACGCTGTTACCTTCCCACCGTAGTGGTCCTCTATTTTTCTATTTGCATTTTTACGTGCTTTCGAACTGCTAGGTTGGCAGAAGCTGGGACGAGTAACAGGCGCTCACTCTGTTACGCGGCACTCAGGATTTGACCCGCCAAACTGCCGACCTTCTGATCAACAAGCTCAGCGTCTTAACCCACTGAGCCACCGCGTCCCTAAGCCACTTATACAAGCTTTTAAAATTTTATCTGCTCCCTGCTGTGTTATTAGTGAGCCCCAGGAAGCCTCTCTGAATGATTTGTGTTCCATCTAGAAAGAAGGGAATGAATCACAGAGGAACAGAATCACCCACTGAACTCTGCACCCGTAGGGAATACCAAAATGCTGTACTGAGGCAACTGGAGAAAAAGACAGCTTGAATCTGTTTTGCTGTTGCATCCAACAATTTATTCTCAAATTCTCTGAAGTATACATAAAGACATTATGAATTACTTGCATGCTGGGCCCATTTTGCATGCACCCAACTACACAGAGCTTTGGAATCAAGTTGTAGTAGAAAAAAAAACCTGCCACAGCATTCCATATTATGTAATAAGATAAAATGAACTTGCAAAATGCAAAAAATCAGAGTTAGCATTAAAAACTAATGGAATCTACTGGCTCACATTTATTTGTATGTTTACAATTCAAGTGCAGAAAAATTATCTTCAAAATACTTATCATTTTCACACTGTACAACTGTTGCTTATTACATGCCATATCCTAGTTTTAATATCTCAAACGATCAATTATATAAAATAATTTCTTATTTGCACAGATAGGTTTGGTAAAGGAAAGTGCTTTCCTCGTCCTTGAAATAAACAATATAAATATTGTATTCAAACTCTAGCTTGAGCTTCATAAATTATTTAAGCTAAAAAAAATAACAATTTTCCACCGCAGGGCAACTTGGCCATTAGGGTGCTCAAATTTCTGCTAAAACATATAAGTTGTATCCTTTTAGTGTAGAAAGAAATAATTGCCAAAAGGTAATTTCTATTAAGATTGTACTTAAGTAGAGGAGAGAAAAATTGAAAGACCAATATTTAAGAGCATCTATAACACTGGGGGGGGGGAAAGAGGGGGGGGGTCAAAAACCCCAAGGCTATCACATGGGGAACTTCTGTGTATTGGCTCCAGCACTGAAGCTTTCAGTTGCTTTCTACTGGGGGTTAACAGATCTGTTCAAAATCAAATTCTTCCCCAATTGGCAAGATCATTTTTACAGCATCAAACTTTTCAGTAAGGAATAGCTATTTCTTTTTTAAAAAGGGGGAAAAACAAAAGGTATTGAAATATTTTATATTTCAATAATGTTTCAATCTTTCTTTACATATAATAAATAGATTGTAAATTGTAATTGGTTGCATGAGCTTACATATGATTTTATATTTTGTCAATGACTGAAATCATTAATTGTAGAAGGAATCAACATAGCAATTCAACAGCTTTTGGTAACAGTAAGTGTTGTAAACCCAGTCTCACAAAGATATATTGAAGGAAAAAATAATACTTAAAAGCTCATATTTGGGGTAAACTTTCGTCCAAAAGTCTTTCATGATTACTTTTTAATTCAATGGTTTCAGTGTAACATCTAAGGAAAGATCTGCAAATATCTTCCCTACTACTATGATGACTGCTCCTTTAATTCTGATACTACTGAATAGATCCAAAATCCACAAAAAATTTGGCTTGAATCTTGGAAACAATTCAAGGAACATGTTAATAAGATGTCAGGTTATTCAGAGAACGTTGGTATTCCATGAAATATAGTTTAAGAAACACTGTATTAGACGATGTCAGAGAACATAGCCAAAGCCTTACGTTCTTCTATGGAAGTAACCTGGAGCATTTAAGGAATTCCCGCTTAACAGCCATTGTTTGTACTCCCAATAGAGAGGGTTTTTTCCTCCCATTTTTGGAAAGCGGAAAAATAGGTGAAGCCAACTAACAGAATAACAGAGTTGAGAAGGGAACTTGGAGATCTTCTAGTCCAGAGGTCTTCAAACTTTTATGACTTGTGGACTTTAACTCCCAGAATTCCTCAGGCCTGGCTGAGGAATTCTGGGAGTTGAAGTCCATAAGTCATAAAAGGGCCAAGTTTGAACACCCCTGTTCTAGTCCAATCCCTGTCCAGGCAGGAAACTGTATACCATTTCAGACAAATGGTTGCCAATCTCTTCTTAAAACCTTCAGTGTTGGAGCATCCAGAATTTCTAGAGGCAAGTCATTCCACTGATTAATTGTTCTAATTGTCAGGAAATTTCTCCTTAGTTCTAGGTTGGTTCTCTCTTGGATTTGTTTCCATCAGCTGCTTCTTGTCCCACCTTCAGGTTGCTTTGATAATAGCTTGACTCCCTCTTCTTTGTGGCAACCCCTGAGATATTGGAAGACTGCTATCATGTCACCCCTAGTCCTTTTTTTCATTAAACTGGACATACCCACTTCCTGCAACCACTTTCCATATGTTTTAGCCTCCACTCCCGAAACTGTGGATGTTAAGAGAACAAACACAGAAAGCAGATTCTAACTTATATCCCAGATGGAGGACAGACTGACAAAGTGGACTCAACAGATAGGTCAAGATTCCTTGTGAACAATTTGGACACAAGTACTTTCTTATGGATAATAAATCTATTCCAATGCCTTTCTAACAGACCTTAAGATCTAACTACAACTTCTAAGGCAGGAAGTATACAATTCTTTTCACTTTTAGGGCAAAGTGTGCTAAACCATGCACATTTTCTCTTCTCATCTGACAGAGATTTTACTATAGATTTTACTGACAGTTAGAACAACTACCGTATTTTTCGGACCATAAGACGCACCTGACCATAAGACGCACCCAGTTTTTAGAGCAGGAAAACAAGAAAAAAAATATTCTGAACCAAATAGTACCAGTATACTAAAACAGGGCTTTTCAACCTTTTCATCCATTGTACCACTTTTAGGACAAGGCAATGTCACCCAGCAACGTGTCAAAAACTTGACCCCCCCCCCTAAAAAAGGAAAAAAAATGATAAAGTACAGGTAGTCCTCGACTTACAATGATTCACTTAGTGACCGTTCAAAGTTACGACACTGAAAAAAGTGACTTATGACCATTTTTCACACTTATGACCGTTGCAGCATCCCCAGGGTCATGTGATTTACATTCGGATGCTTGGCAATCGATTCATATTTATGATGGTCACATTGTTCCAGGGTCATGTGATTGCCTTTTGCAACCTTCTGACAAGCAAAGTTAGTGGGGAAACCAGATTCACTTAACAATCATGTTACTAATTTAATTTCTCTCTCTCCTTCTCTTTCTCTCCCTCTCTCCCCTTCCCTCTTTCTTTCTCCTCTCCTTTCTCTCTTTCCCTTTCCTTCTTTCCCTATTTTTCTCTTTCCCTCTATTTCTCCCTCTTTCTCTCTCTCCCTGTTTCCCTCCCTTTCTTTCTCCTTCTCCCTCTCTATTTTTCTCTTTCCCTCTATTTCTCCCTCTTCCTCTATTTCCCTCCCTTTCTTTCTCCTTGTCTCTCTCCCTTTCTTTCTCTCCCTCTTTCTCTCTCTCCCTCTATTTCCCTCCCTTTCTCCTTCTCTCTCCCTCTTTCTCTCCCTCTCTTTCTCCCTCTTCCTCTATTTCCCTCCCTCTTTCTTTCTCCTTGTCTCTCTCTCCCTCTTTCCCTCTCCCTCTTTCTCTCTCTCCCTCTATTTCCCTCCCTTTCTTTCTGCTTCTCTCTCCCTCTTTCTCTCCCTCTCTATTTTTCTCTTTCCCTATTTCTCCCTCTTCCTGTTTCCCTCCCTCTTTCTTTCTCCTTCTCTCTCTCTCCCTCTTTCTCTCTCTCTATTTTTCTTTCTCCCTCTCTCTCTCTCTCTCCCTCCCTCTCCCACTGTCCCTTCCTTCTTGCCTTCCTTCCTTCTTTCTTCCTTCCCTCCCTCTTTGTCCTTCCCTCTCCGCGTTAGAGCAGTACCTACGGAGGCAGCCCTGCGGCCCGGCTTTCTCTTGCAGAAGGCAGGCTGAAACGGAGCAAGGAATTCGAATCGCCCGATCTCGTGCTTCAGCGATCTCCTCTTCCCGGTTTCAGTTTCTCTTGCTACAAGACAAAGCAGGCTGAAACGAGCTTTGTTTCAGCCTGCTTTCTCTTGTAGCAAGAGAAGCTGAAACCGAGCAAAGGAGATCGTAGGAGCGCGAGATCGGCCGATTCGCATTCCTTGCTCCGTTTCAGCCTGCCTTCTGCAAGAGAAAGCCGAGCCGCAGGGAGATTGCAGGAGCCAATTGCAATCTCCTTTGCTTTCACTTGCGGAGGTTTGGGGCTGGCCATACAGATCACCTTCGTACCATAAGACGCACCCTTGTTTTCCCCCCCACTTTGGGGGAAAAAAGTGCATCTTATGGTCCGAAAAATATGGTAACCAGTGGAACAACCTGCCTGCAGAAGTGGTGAATGCTCCAACACTGGAAGTTTTTAAGAAGAGACTGGACAGCCATTTGTCTGAAATGGTATAGGGTTTCCTGCCTTAGCAGGGGGTTAGACTAGATGACCTCCAAGGTCCCCTCCAACTTCTTCTTCTTCTTCTTCTTCTTCTTCTTCTTCTTCTTCTTCTTCTTCTTCTTATTATTATTATTATTATTATTATTATTATTATTATTATTATTATTATTATATATGATGTTACTCTTTATTAGCAGTACAGTAAACAAAGAAGAGCCTATACAAAATTTTCAATGTAACATAAATTTAAAAAGTAGCATATGAAAGTTATTGTATACAAGAAACCTTCATACATTACACTATGGCTGAAAAAGAAAATCTAAATGATTAACTGTGAAGGGTATTTTAAAATAAGTAATTCTTTAAAAATGTATGCTAATGTTCCCATTCATGTCATGGCTGCTTAGCATAGCCATTAAAAGCCCATTACGTGAACAAGGAAAATTGATTACAATTAGCCTGGAAAAATTTCGCCAAATGAGCATTACAGTCTTAAATGGAAATCTACTTTAAGTACTGTGCAGTTAATGAGATTAACACTGTCATTAAACTTTGGCTCAAATTGGTAAAATAATTATAGTTGAGTTCACAAACCATGTTAAATTATATCAGCTTAATCACATTTTTAAAATCCAGATTTTTTTTACTAGAAACAGTAAGTATACCAGTCCAAATCAAATACCCTTCTGTACTACGTAGAGTGAGCAATCTGTGATTCACATAGTTATTTTGGAGAGGGACACAGAAGGGGTGCATAATGACAAAATGACGAAGTAGATTGTGTATCTTTGTTACTTTGTCTTTAGGCGCATTGTTCTAGTTTTGTATTGTTTTGTTTTTGTTTTCTCTTTGTTTGTTTGTCTTTTTTGGATTTTGTATTTTACCTTTGGAAATAAAATTACATTTTTATTTTTATTTATTTTTTTAAAAAAGAAGGGTGCATGATAACTGCAAAGTAGTTTCAAGACTGTTATCCATTCCTGGTGTGTTGGGATTGGTATGGAGGAAAAGCAGTGGCACTTGATGCTGTAATAATATTTTCAGTTTATTAAATATTTTCTGGAATATACATGCCACAGCAAGCCTTTAACTTTTCACTTTCCTTACCTCTGAATGGGGCCATGGCCTCCTTGTCATAGCAGGCTTCAGTACTGAGGCAGTATCACATGTGACTGCTTAGAAAGTGGCATTTTGTTTCATACTCTAAGGCAGAGGTCCTCAATCTTTTGGGCAGCAGGGACCAGTTCCGTGGAGAGAGGTTTTTCCATGGACCGGAGGGGGTGTGATTTCATGTACTGTCTGCATCCCGCAGATGGGGGTTTGCTTGTTTGTGTGGACTGGTTTCTGGCATGCCACAGCCCGATGCTGGTCCATGGACTAGGGGTTGGGGACCCCTGCTCTAAGGAAGTCTATTGTGAAGAGGTACAAAAAATGGATAATACCTAACACTTTACCTGGGAATGGCTGTAAATTAGAATCATAATGTAAGGTCATGTTTGATGAAAGTCAAGAAAAATATCAATTTATCATGGTTGTACTCTGATTTTCCCTTGAAAATGATGAACATAGTAGCTAGAAATTCCTTGATTCATCTTTTGACTGAGCGAGAGAACTTCTATGAAAACTAGATTAAGATATCAACATCACAGGTATCCCATAGGATTGGGGTTTTCAGTGTTTACTCTCCTCTGACTCTCCTCTGCAGACACTTCTGCCAACTACCATTTTTGGATTTGAATAGCTTCCTTAAATCTCAGTACTTGAAGATTTTATCCACAGTTAGAATTTGTTTGCTGAAAAAAGAGAAACAGACCAATTCCAATCTCTCAAGATCAAGCTTACCCATTTTGATAGTCTTGCAGCTATCTGAACCTGCTGTTCAGTCACAGTTAAGTTATCTCTTTTAGGTGCAGAATTGACAATGTGTGACCTTGTAACACACACCAATGGGCCATCTCTGTGATGATCCCTGCCTGAAATTTATAAAACCTAACAATAAGTGTAATTTTCCACTAGACCTCTGTTTTCATTTATTTTTCCATGAATAAATATTGGATGCTTTGTTTTGTTTTTCTCCACCACATTTTAAATGAATCTAGGTTTATATTGCTTTATTACAGAGACAGTATAATGTAGCAGTTAAGGTATCCAGGTAGAGAGGCCTTGGTTCCACTCCATCCTCAACTACAAAAGCTTACAGCATATCCTTTCTCTCTGGCCAACCTCATGGGGTTCTTGTGGTGGTAAAACAGGAGGGAGCTATATTTATTCTTCCTTGAGAAAATCTAATGCTTCCTAGAATGCATTCAAAATAGATCTAAAAATTACCTAAACCAGGGGTAGGCAACCTTGGCTCTTTTATGACTTGTGGACTTCCAACTCTGGCTCAGGAATTCTGGGAGTTGAAGTCCACGAATCATAAAAGAGCCAAGGCAACCTACCCCTGACCTAAACTATACTTGCATTAAGCCAGAACAAGTCACTATCAATGACAGTCACATTATACGCATTAACTCTCCTTTTCTTAATTCAAGCATGACATACGAGTCACATCTACATCAGTTCTTGGCAAAACAACAGCTAAAATGTGAAACAAAAAGTTTAACCAGATTCTAGCAAGGTACCCTCAATTTGTAAAGTAAGGATCTATTGTCATAATTTAGACAGAAAGTTTCCAGCAATTTTCTACCACGAAGTGTAGAATACAGCATACAATGTAACAACAGAAGTAGCTTAGAGATACAACTCTTTTCTTAAATAAAGTCCCCAAAATGTATAATTATAATAGTAAACATGGCTTTCCATTACATTTGAACGGACTCTTATCTAGCCTTAAAATTTCTTACTGAATCCTACAATCAAAAAGAATTCAATACTATACATTACCTATTTTTGAGTATTTATTTGCCATCAGATCTTCTAATCCAATTGATTTCCAGAAACTATCATCCCAGCCAGTTTCTGAGGAGTATGTCCATTTACATACAAGTGTACACAAAGATCTGTTGAGGAAAAGATACTACTTAATTTAAAATTAAAGGTTTACATAGCAATACAAAATCATGATCTTCTTATTATCGGAATTGATAATATAGACACACAATTGATAATGTGATTTCTATGGATCATAGACAAAAAAATAACAAAACTACTGTGATTCAAGCTCTGCCATTTCAAGTTTCAAGTTTCAAGTTTTATTTAATTTGTATACCGCCCTTCTCCTTGGTAGGGACTCAGGGCGGTTCACAGGGCATATATAAGAAAGACAATACAAAAATTAAAAAAGATTAAACCCATGCCCAGTTAAAAACAGTAATACAAATCTAAAACGACAAATTAAAACCCATAATCCATTTCATACATGCATATATTGTAACACACATTTTATATGTATAATATAAATATTATAACAGTTAACACTGTAATCCTAACCCTAAACTTGTCATTCTTCCAACAAAGGACTTTTAAATTATATATATTTATTAAACAAAAATACATCAAGATGTCTGACTCTATTTAGCTAAGTTTCAATCAACAAAATGTTTTTCGTCCACTACAGCTATTACTTAACTTAACAGAATTAAAATTAGCTGCATTATTACCAGTTATCTTCATCAGGAATTTGTATACCTTTAATCCTTGCACAAATATCAATAGCATTTCATGACTGTTTGGCTCTACATCTTATTTTTTTCTATTCACGTGAGCATCCAAAGACATCCCCTTTAAATGTCAAAAAAGGGGCTCTTGTTAAAAGTTCCACTTTATTCTACAAACAATACTTCAGGATGTCAGGAAATTCTTGACACCACTATCCTAATTCTTGAATGTCAGATAGCAAATTACACTCTATTGATTCCTGGCATGGAATGTGAGTTTTAATTTTAATAGCCATGCCTGTACTGATAGAGTTCAAGCATAAAAGTCAAGTGAAATAATTAAAAAAAACAAAATCTTATAAAAAGGACAGAATGAGAGGACCCCCTCTTTTCAACCATGAGCTACAAATATTGTCCTTTATCAGAAAGGACAGACCACTAAACAGTACTAGGGCACCCCGGCTAACATTAAATTAGCATCAGATTCAGCGCCTTAAAAACTTGAAAACAACAGAAATAACAATCCTTGTTAGTTAAAGATCATACTGTAAGAAAAACCTCAGCATTAGATAAGATAACCTTTATTGTCATATTTTACTGTGGGCACAACGGCACACATCAAAAATGAAATTTAGTTGCCCGCTCTCGAAGTGAAACAAATACATGACACACACCTAAAACATACTATATACAACATATGTATAGACCCACACCCCTACATTACATAACAAACAAATATTAAATACTGTCCATCTTGAATATATAATGGAAGGAGGAAGCCTGAGAGTTCACAAGGTTAATGCTATATGGAATGAAACTATGGTTGAATCTGGATGTGTTTTTTTTAATTCCATTTATATCCTGCCCTTCTCCGAAGACTCAGGCCGGCTTACAAGCTTAGCAGTAGCCTAAGATACCACGGATACCACAAAGCCACGGATACCACAAAGCCTCCTCCAAGAAGGTAACAAGGAAAACAGGTTGTGAAGAGGATGTGTAGTGTCCCTGCTCAAGCAACACTTCTGTGCTATGTCCTGAATGGAGGGGAGGGAACTGCCAATGATCTTTTCGGCCATCCTCACCACTCTCTGCACCAACTTCCTGTCTGAAGCAGTGATGCGTCCAAACCAGACTGTGATGCTGTATGACAGGATGCTCTCGATCGTCCCCCTGTAGAAAGTGGTCAGGACAGGGGAAGGAAGATATGCTTTTTTCATGTGACGCAGAATATGCAGGCACTGCTGTGCCCACTTCACCAGTTTCTCACTGTTGAGCAACCAAGCCAACATACTTAGCATACATTAGCATACTTAAAGGTCACAGACTTTAATAGCAATAATTAATTTTATTGTGTTTCATGTTTACAATGAAGTAAAAACTGATAGCTGACTATATCCATAAACTACAGATGATGTTGCCTATTACTCCAAACTAAAACAACTTTTTTAATTCTTGTCTTTCTGCATCTTGCCATTGGAGCTTCATCATATACATCATTATGGTTCAAAGAATACTCAGAAATTGGGTGCTTCCAGAAGTATCAGCTAGTGGTTCCCACATGGTACAAAACTATCCACCTGAGTTGGTAACAAGTGGGGGGAAAATGAAGTGGACAGGAGTGAGAACTTTTTCACTGCGCTACACTTAAAAGCAATCCATCTTTTACAAAAAAAAGTGTTTTTCAGGGAAATTTGCTTAAATTGTGAAGTAGCACTTCTGAAACCGAGATTGTTGCAAAGTGCCCTATTTGTTATGTTTGAAATATCAAATGCCATGGGGACAAGCTTATGTCAGGTCCAGTCAGGCTGCTACAACCCAACAAAGACACATGGAGGTTCATCTAAGTAGTTTCCCTTATTGTTCCTCGCCCGTAGAGAGAAACCTTGCCAAACTACTTCTTACACCAGAAAACTTCAAACTTGGCGACTTTAAGATTTGTGGACTTCAACTCCCAGAATACAGCATGGCTGGCTGAGGATGTCTCAGAGTAATCCACAAGTCTTAAAAATGGAAAAGTTAAGTTTGGAGATCCCCCCATCTTACAACTTTAAACATATACTGTAAGAATTCCTAGGGAGGAGCTGTTCTGTTCTGACTCTCTTCCTCCCACTCAAACTATCTAAACCTCACTGTTTTTTGCTCCTCAGGAATGCAGCCCCTCCCTCCTGGGAATCCATACTACATTCCACCATAGATTCATTCAGTGGTGCTTCTTCTTGGCCCCTTCCCCAGACTTCACTGGCTATTATGCTATACTGTGAAGCTATGTAATCTTTAACTACAGTAACAACACAGAGAGGTTTCATGCAAAAAAAGCTCTAATCGTAATAGGATTGGGTTTATTATGGTCACCCAACCTCAGGAGCACTCAAACAGGTGAAAGGTATGTTAGAAACAAGGAGCACTGTCCATTGCTGGAGGCAAATTTGAGACAGATGTATGGATTCAATTACCCCTATCTATTGTAACACCCTTGGAAACCTGTTGTCAAAGCAAAAACTTCCATTCTTTGAAGTGTTTCATTAGTCGGAACCTTGACACCTGTCCTTCTAGGATCTAGTAAGAAAATGGGGGATGAAATTAGGATGGAGGAAACTCAACCAGCAAAGGAAAGATTCCAAAAGTTGACCTCAGCAGCAGGGAATAGGTACCAAATATCCTCAGCAAATGTTACAAAAGACAGATGAACAAAAGCGAGGGAGGCCATACCATTAGTAAATATCCAACTTGCAGAGGAAGCAGTTTCAAATTAACAAAGGAAAGCTTAACAGGCATCGGATGAAAAACAAACAAAAAACTATGAGAATTTTGTCAAGAACTAAGTAAGTACTGCCTCTAAGCTGATATTTGGAAATGTAATAGCTGCTTCAAATAGATACAATGGTAACTGATTTTACACTAATGGAAGCAATCTACAGGCAATTTTGGCAGCTACGCTTCAAAACAGTACAGGTAGTCCACAAGTTATAACAGTTCATTTAGTTGACTGTAAAAAGTTACAACTGCACTGAAAAAAGTGACTTATGACCATTTTTCACACTTAGACCACTGCAGCATCAGCATGGTCACATGATCAAAATTTGGATGTTTGGCAATTGACTCATATTTATGGCGGCTACAGTGTCCCCGGGTCATGTGATCCCCTTTTGCAACCTTCTGACAAGCAAATTCAATGGGGACGGCAGATTCACTTAACAACTGTGTTTCTAACTTAACAGCTGCCGTGATTCACTTAACAATTGTGGCAAGAAAAGTTATAAAATGGGGCAAAATTCACTTATCAAACGTCTCACTTGGCAGCCAAAATTTTGTGGCCATAAGTTGAGGACTATCCACAATTCTAGACATAAAAATCTTTTATTGCCTTTAAATAAGAAAATATTGTTCATATGCCAGCTTGTTGTTGTTGTTGTTAGTTGCGAAGTCATGTCCAGCCCATCGCGACCCCATGGACAACGTTCCTCCAGGCCTTCCTGTCCTCTACCATCTTCTGGAGTCCATTTAGGCTCATGCCTACTGCTTCAGTGACTCCATCCAGCCACCTCATTCTCTGTCGTCCCCTTCTTCTCTTGCCCTCAACCTTTCCCAGCATTAGGCTCTTCTCCAGTGAGTCCTTCCTTCTCATTAGGTGGCCAAAGTATTTGAGTTTTAGCTTCAGGATCTGGCCTTCTAAAGAGCAGTCAGGGTTGATCTCCTCTAGGACTGACCGGGTTGATCGCCTGGCAGTCCAAGGGAGTCGCAGGAGTCTTCTCCAGCACCATAGTTCAAAGGCCTCAATTCTTTGGCGCTCAGCCTTTTTATGGTCCAACTTTCACTGCCATACATTGCAACTGGGAAGGCCATAGCCTTGACTATACGCACTTTTGTTGGCAGGGTGATGTCTCTGCTTTTTAGTGTGCTGTCTAGATTTGCCATGGCTTTCCTCCCCAGGAGCAAGCGTCTTTAAATTTCTTGGCGGCAGTCCCTGTCTGCGG
The DNA here is from genome assembly GCF_964194415.1 of Vipera berus. Classification (NCBI taxonomy): domain Eukaryota; kingdom Metazoa; phylum Chordata; class Lepidosauria; order Squamata; family Viperidae; genus Vipera; species Vipera berus. Next base: position 67,527,161 of record NC_138204.1, on the reverse strand, counting down.
TGATCTTGGAGCCCAGGAAAATAAAATCTGTCATTTCTTCCCCATCTATTTGCCAGGACTTGAGAGGGCCGGCTGCCATGATCTTGGTTTTCTTAATGTTTAGTTTAAACCCAACTTTTGCAGTCTCCTCCTTCACTCGCAAAAAGGGGCTCTTTAGTTCCTCTTCACTTTCTGCCATTAGAGTGGTATCATCTGCATATCTTAGGTTGTTGATATTTCTGCCGGCAATCTTAATTCCAACTTTTGATTCATCTAGCCCTGCCTTTCTCATGATGTGCTCTGCATATAAGTTAAACAGGCAGGGTGACAGTATACAGCCTTGCTGGACTCCTTTCCCAATTTTGAACCAATCAGTGGTTCCATGTCCAGTTCTCACTGTTGCTTCTTGACCCACATATAGGTTTCTCAAGAGACAAATAAGATGGTCTGGTACTCCTATCTCTTTAAGAACTTGCCACAGTTTGTTGTGATCCACACAATCAAATGCTTTAGCATACTCAATGAAACAGAAGTAGATGTTTTTCTGGAACTCCCTAGCTTTCTCCATGATCCAGTGTATGTTGGCAATTTGATCTCTAGCTCTTCTGCCTCTTCGAAATCTTGCCTGTACTTCTGGTAGCTCTCGATCCACATACTACTGGAGTCTAACTTGTAGGATTTTAAGCATAGCTTTACTAGCATGTGAAATGAGTGCAATGGTGCGATAGTTTGAACATTCTTTGGCACTGCCTTTCTTTGGAATTGGAATGTAAACTGATCTTTTCCAATCCTGTGGCCACTGTTGAGTTTTCCAAATTTGCTGGCAAATTGAGTGTAGCACTTTTACTGCATCGTCTTTTAAGATTTTGAATAGCTCAGCTGGAATACTGTCACCTCCACTAGCTTTGTTGTTGCTCAGCTTTTCTAAGGCCCATTTCACTTCACATTCTAGGATGTCTGGCTCAAGGTCAGTGACCACCTCATCGTGGTTATCAAGGACGTTATGTTTGTTCTTGTATAGTTCTTCTGTGTAATTTTGCCACCTCTTCTTAATCTCTTCTGCCTCTGTTAGATCCCTGCCATTTTGGTCCTTTATCATGCCCATTTTTGCATGAAAAATTCCCTTCATCTCTCCAATTTTCTTGAAAAGATCTCTAGTCCTCCCTATTCTATTGTTTTCTTCTATTTTTTTGCACTGTTCATTTAAGAAGGCATTCTTATCTCTTCTAGCTATTCTCAGGAATTCTGCATTCAATTGGGCGTATCTTTCTTTTTCTCCCTTGCCTTTCGCTTCCCTCCTGTCCTCAACTATTTGCAAAGCTTCCTCAGACAACCATTTTGCTTTCTTTTTTTTTCTTTTTTTTTAAATCCCATTTATATCCCGCCCTTCTCCGAAGACTCAGGGCGGCTTACAAGCTTAGCAGTAGCCTTCATTCTATGTACATGCCTGCTTATTAGGGCTTTCACACACACACCCAAGCGGCATTATTACAAAGTCAGCTTAATTGCCCCCAACAATCTGGGTCCTCATTTTACTTACCTCGGAAGGATGGAAGGCTGAGTCAACCTTGAGCCTGGTGGGATGCGAACCTGCACTAATTGCAGGCAGCTGGTGTTACTTAAGGAGGCATTAGCCCACTGCTCCACCAAGGCTCTTTTCTTGCATTTCTTTTTCTTTGGGATGGTTTTAGTTGCTACTTCTTGTACAATGTTGCGAACTTCCGTCGATAATTCTTCAGGCACTCTGTCTATCAGATCTAATTCCTTAAATCTATTTGTCACCTCTACTGTATATTCAACAGGGATATGATTTAGTTCATACCTGAGTGGCCTAGTGCTTTTCCCTACTTTCTTCAGTTTAAGCCTAAATTTTGCAATGAGAAGTTCATGGTCTGAGCCACAGTCAGCTCCTGGTCTTGTTTCTACTGACTATATAGAGCTTCTCCATCTTTGGCTGCAGAGCAACACAGTCAATCTGATTTCTATGTTGACTGTGTGGTGATGTCCATGTGTGGAGCCGTCTCTTGGGTTGTTGGAAGTGTTTGCTATGACCATCATATTCTCTTGACAAAATTCTATCAGCCTGTGCCCTGCTTCATTTTGTACTCCAAGGCCAAACTTGCCTGTTATTCCAGTTATCTTTTGGCTTCCTACTTTAGCATTCCAATCCCAATCCAATCATTTTTTGGTGTTAATCCTATAAGGTGCTGTAGGGCTTCATAGAACCGGTCAATTTCATCCTCTTCAGCACCGGTGGTTAGGGCATAGACTTGGACTACTGTGATACTGAATGGTTTGCCTTGGATTCGAACTGAGATCATTCTGTCATTTTGGGGATTGTATCCCAGTATTGCTTTTCCTACTCTTATTGACTATGAAGGCTACTCCATTTCTTCTGAGGGATTCTTGCCCGCAGTAGTATACCTGATGGGAATCTGAATTAAATTCACCCATTCCTGTCCATTTTAGTTCACTGATTCCTAAGATGTCGATGTTCAGTCTTGTCATCTCATTTGACCACATCCAGCTTGCCTTGATTCATAGATCTTATGTTCCAGGTTCCTATGGAGAAAAAATCTTTAAGCATCGGACTTTCCTTTCACCACCAGATACATCCACAGCTGAGCGTCCTTTCGGCTTTGGCCCAGTCTCTTCCTTCTTTCTGGCGCTACTAGTACTAGCCCTCTGCTCTTCCCCAGTAGCATATTGGACGCCTTCTGACCTGAGGGGCTTATCTTCCAGCATCATATCTTTTTTTCCTTTTGGTACTGTCCATGGAGTTTTCATGGCAAAGATACTGGAGTGGGTTGCCATTTCCTTCTCCAGTGGATCACGTTTTGTCAGAACTCTCTGCTATGACCTGTCCGTCTTGGGTGGCCCTGCACGGCATAGCTCATAGCTTCATTGAATTATGCAAGCCCCTTTGCCACGACAAGGCAGTAATCCATGAAGGGGATATGCCAGCTATCCGGAAACAATTTATGTTATTCTTGTTATTTAGATTTGTATCCCCTTTTATCCAGGAGACAGTTTCGGGGAGGACTCTCCCTTTGGTTTTTTCCAGATTCTTCCAAGCAGGAGGAGTTTCTACCGTTCAGGGTGGATAAATTCTGATTTTCCCCAAGTGGATTCTCACATGTATCTCTCTATACAACATTGGCATTTACTGACAAAGTGGCTTTGAACTTGAAATTGCTTCAAATGAAGAACACGCTCATTTCAAACAACGTCAATTTTGTAATCTTTGCAACAAGGGAAGTCAATAGGGGAAGCCAGACTTAACAACTACGTGATTCACTTCACGACTTCAGTGATTCTTTTAACAATCGTGGCAAAAAAAAGCTTGTAAAATCAGGAGTGATTTGCTTAACAACCACCTTGATTAGCAATGGAAATTCTCATCCCAACTGTGGTCTTATGTTGAGGATACCAGTACCGGTATTCTATGATAGACTAATATTTGGAGTATATTATACTATAAATACAGATTTCATGTGTGATTTATCATAAAATATGCATTTCTTACACCCTGATAATTTCTGTAAAATGAAAGTTGCCTTACAAAAGCTGGAGAAGTACAAAACCATTAAATTAACAGCATTCACTTCTACATATTAATATACAAAATACGAATCATGCTCCAGCTTGAACAGTTCTCAAGCCTCCTCTGATTTAAACATTATTTTTGAATAAATATAACTTTGACTTGCTCCATTTTAAAAAACAACAGACCAAACTCTCTTTATTATTTACATCTACAAAAGCTCCAGTCTTCATATGGAAGTCTGTAGCGGAGTTTACAAAAGAAACCTCAATAGTTTGTACTAAAAAAAACCCTGTGTGTTTTATGAGTTATGTACAACACAGAATGGTCTGGTTTGGTTCTAGCATGAATCAAAAAAGGATCATTTTGACTGGAACTGATTCAAACATTCTGTGCTGCTTTGGGTGATGTGATCAGAAGTTGTCTTAATACTTGTAATTGCAATGATGTATTTTGGATTTCCCTTCCCGAGCCAGCAAAACAGGAAAAATGGGTCATGTCCTGGGTACAACTGGTTTAGGCAGAGAAGGCTCAACAAGGAATGGAGATTTAAAGTTTTAGAAAAACATGGCAAAAAAGGGTGCCATACTGGACCTTACTATTTCCAGCTCACATCATGCCACCGACTGTTTTATCTTGAAGATAAACCACATTTGTTTTCTAATAAAGGCTCTTTGGGTAAAGTTGGATGAGTTTAAATATACACATGGCCTTCAAAAGAAAAACGGATGGGGCATAAACGCACAAAGCCACTAGTGCAGTATTGGTTTGTCTTGCTGAGTTTTGAGGTGGATAAGGACAAAGGTTTGAGGATCCTGCTGATTTTAAGATTCAGAATGCCTTTATGACTGAAGTGGATTCATCTTTAAAAGAACTCTAAAAGGCCTGTTAACAGCAGAAAAAAATGGAGCGCATACTCAAATTCATCAAGCCTTCAAATTGTTTCCCCCCACCCACCCTCAAATTCTTTTTATGCCAGTTTGTTTGTGTCAACCCTCCCAGGTAAACCAGACACGAAACAGGACTAGATGACTAATTCTACTTCACTGCAAAGCTTCTGAAAACATAAACTTCCCACAGTCACTTTTAACTGTGATTGATCCATTAGGGCAGGCCTTTCCTAAGTTTCTGTGACTATTAAGCCACTGGGGGCTGCTGACTCTCCTGTCTGATTTGTTTCCTAGGCAACCTGTCTTCCCCTCTTTCCCCAACGTCATTCAGATGTTTAATTAGAGGAATGGCTACTTGAACATTGACTGCTTTGGAGTTAGTTTTAAGTGTATTTGAAATCAGTAAAAAAAAGAATAATTCTGGATATTGGGCTTGCAAAAATTTTGGTGTTCCTCATCGCCTTCTATGAATTATATTGAGCTTTTTTATTTATGGAGACATCATAGGCCACATGATCAGGAAGATTTTAATGTGTTTGAGCAACATGGTGGAACTAAGGTAACATACGACATACGACCGGCAATCTTTGCTGGCATGGCGAGTTTCTAGTTGTTTTGGAACTGTTGGTGAGACCGTTAAAAGTCGTTGGCGCTGTTTGAATTTGTTCTACCAGCAGCAAGATCTGACTGCTGGCCCAGTGATGGATTGTATTGCAAATCAGGGCTGTTTCCAGAGGAGGCAGAGGAGGAGAGGACCTGGAGCTTATGGAGCGAAGGAACTGGATGAGGCTGTCGGCAAGCCCAGAGGAAGAGAGAGAGGCTTTTGGAGGAATTGGTGGCGGCGGCAGCGTGCTCCAGGGGCAAAAAGAAGCAAGGCCTCTTTAAGGAAAGGGTGGAAGAGTCAGGATCAGAAAAAGGAAAGAAGGCGAGGTTGTCAGAATACAAGCTAACTTGAGGGCTAATCCACATGGAGCCCCATTTCCATCTGTCCTGTTTGCCATCGTTCACTCCCTAGAGACTAAAATGGACAATGTGAAATTTGAGTGGGCCCCAAACAAGGAGTATATATCGGAGGTGGTGACCCTTTGAGAGCTGTATGCAACGAAATTTCATTTTGATGTATGCCGATTGGTGTACATTCAAAGTGACAATAAAGTTATCATGTATCAGAATGCATTTAAAATAAAAGAGAATGTAAATGCTGGCAATCAGACAGGAAAATATATTTTCCCATTTGGTGTAGCTCCTTCCTTCCTTCCCTCCCTCCCTCCTACCACAAAGAAATTATTTTTTTTCATATTAAAAAGATAAACAACAGCAAATAAAAAGTAATCAAAAACATAAAGTAAATCTGCAGGAAAATCTTTAAATACCAAGCTGGAAACAGATACCCCATGTTTCTGTCTGCAAATTAGCTTAAATAAATACAACTTAGATTAAGAAAAGGTTTCCTTTAAAAAAAAATTTTAAACAAACCCCATTGGTATTGATGAACAGATTGGAATTAATTTTCTGCCAGGATGTCCTCCTTGCTCGGAGGACGCCTTTGATTTGAAAGGGATGTGGGAGAGTTTAAGAGGAGTGACGATGATTTCAAAAAGTGGCCACTAACAGGGATTATACAGGCCCGTCAGATAATGTAAAAATTATTGCAATAAAAATACTAATGGAGACATTTTAAGAATGGAATCAGAAGATAGTAACCACAATATTAACAGTGCCAGTAATAAACGTTGCTTAGACTATGTCTAAAAGATGTCACTGAAAACATGTCACATGTCGTAAAAAATTTATCTGACAAAACAGAGATGGTATCGAAAGTGGATTTACTACTGACAAGAGAAATATTTAGAAGAGGATGTTTCACCGGATCTATGAAAGAATCTGGCTGGGATTTTAAAATTTAAAAGGGAAATACAAATGGCAAACGAAGAGAGCGGATCATTGTTTTCCTATTGGATTTATAAAAGAGGCTTCCTTTATAAATGAGACAAACGAAGAGAAATCAAACCCTACAACAATATTTGAATGACGTAAATGTTAAAAATTAAAATGTTTAGAGGTAAATGGAATATAAGCTTAGTTTATTTGTTCAAGGTTAAAACAAAATAATTTGTTACTTCTGGCTATTCATGGACATTCTGAAAAGATTATGTTTTATAAATTTGTTTATAGATAAGAGATAGCATGTGAGATGAAGAGATTTTGTTTGTAACTTTAGAGTGTGAAGAATAGCTAAATTTGTTGTGATGAAGGTTGGAAATCACTTTACGTATTTCTTTTCTCTTTATTATATTCTTTTCTTTTTTTCCTCTTTCTTTTTCCATGCACCTTTTATTCATTCTATTCTCTTTTCTTGTCTTTCTGTAGGTATTAAGCACCTGTAAATACCTCCAGGAGCATAATGGCTCAGCGGTTTAAGACACTGAGATTTCCAGCTGACAGCCCAGGTTTATCCATGCAACAGGATGAGCTCCTGTTTATAGATAAATAGATACCACTTTGGTGGAAAGGTAACAGCATTCCATGCACCTCAGCATATAGTCTAGCTCCCTTGGCTAAGAAACTTGTAAGAATAAGAATTATATATTAAAAATGGAACAAGAGAGTTTTTTTCCTGTGTTTCCGTATTTCTTACATTCAAAATACTTTGAGTTCTGATACGGTGAAATACAGACTACTTAAATTTTTAATCAGCCAACTTGAAAATGTTCTGTTATACTGCCATTATGTACCAGCACTAGAGTTCTAATATACTTATTAATAAACTGAACATGTATAATGTCTTTTGATTTATTTGTTTAACTAGGCTTTCTTTATCTAGTTTTAGGGCTTGCATGGAGAACAGATCACATTTTCATCATATTCATGCAGAAATATTGAAAATTCAAATGGGTGCACAAATGTTTAAGTAGTATGGTCTATATAAAAAAGGTAAAGGTTCCCCCGCACATGCATGCTAGTCGTTTCCAACTCTAGGGGCCGGTGCTCATCTCCATTTCAAAGCCGAAGAGCCAGTGCTTGTCCAAGGACATATCCGTGGTCATGTGACCGGCATGACTAGACGCCAAAGGCGCACGGAACGCTGTTACCTTCCCACCGTAGTGGTCCCTATTTTCCTACTTGCATTTTTATGTGCTTTCGAACTGCTAGGTTGGCAGAAGCTGGGACGAGTAACAGGCGCTCACTCTGTTACGCGGCACTCAGGAATCGACCTGCCAAACTGCCGACCTTCTGATCGACAAGCTCAGCATCCTAACCCACTGAGCCACCGCGTCCCTTTTATGGTCTATATACCAGGCCCAATTTCAAGCAAACCTAAACTGCTCTCTTAGACACAGACTTTTTCTGCCTCTAATTAGCATGTATCCAACAGAATTGCATTAGAGTTCTCTAGAAGTTAGTTCATATAGTTTCTGGACTTTTTGCTAAGGTTTTGTTAGCAGCCACAGATTCACAGGGCAGGGATTTAGAGAACATCAATAAGTAACTTCTGTTTGCAAGCTAACAAAGGAAACAAAAAATATCACCAGGGAAAGCGATACGGGTAATGTTACTAAATTAAATTATTACAATTATTACAATTATTACTAAAATTAAGTAGTAATAAGGGAGGAAAATAATTTTAATGAGGAAATTGGAACCCTCAGGATTCTTTATTTAACTTCAGAACCTTAAAATTCAAAACAGCTTCCCTAAAAAAAAATGAATGGCAAGGTGATTCATTCCTAGCAGGAGTCAAAGTGGTTAAGTTCAAGGCCAAATAATGTGAAAAATAATGAGGTAAATGTCTGATCTCAGAGAGTTTAAAGGAATGCAGACTACCCGGTGGGGGAAAAAGGCACAGCAGTTTAATTTGCTTTTTTCTGCCACATTTCCAAAGTTCAGGTCTAGAATAACAGTAAACATCTTTTTTTGAGCTACGGCATTCAGAATTCATGAAAACAGAACACCAGACCTGCATTTCAGTTTTTTTGTTTTTTTTTAAAAAAAGAATTTGATTTGACAGTAAATTTTCAGGTACAGCTCTCAGAAATAACAAGATGGATACCAACATAAGAGGTACTAACATGTTAAAAAGGTTTTTAACCAATTAATATATTTTAAAAATTGGCCCAGAGCAATTTCTTTAGGTAATGTTTTTGCAAGGTATTTCTGTATTGGTGAAGGGAGCTCAGTCACTGAATTAAATTGTCCCACTTGGCATTTGTCATATATAACATTTTTTTTTTCCTGTTTCAATAATGGCCATAACATTTTACATTTGCTAGGAGTAATTGCTTTTGGCATTTGAGAGACTTATTCACAGATCACTTTGCAGAAACTATAGGCAGTAGAATTCCTTTCATTACTGATCATTTCACGACAAAGAAAAGGCAAAACCTATATTCCAGAGCAAGTTACATGGAAGACCTTAGAATTTTGCTTTCAAATAAACTACTTCAGAGTGAGGAGTAAAGGGGGAAAAAATAAAACATATCAAAACAAAATCAAGGTATTCATTTCTAAAGTCTCTCTCAACAATTTCCTCAAGTACAATTTTCAATTAATAAATAAAAATTAAGATGTAGCATTTTGATAAAATATTTAATACATAGGTATTTAGATCATAGGAAGAGCCCTTCAAATATTTTGAATGCAGCTGCTTCAATCATTGCAATCATGGTTAAACCTAAAAGAAACTGAATAACAGAATTACAGAGTTGAAATGGATCTTGGAGGTCTTCTAGTTAGTACATCCCTCTGCTTAAGCAGGAAACCCTACACCATTTCAGACAAATGGTTGTTCAATCTCTTCTTAAAAACCTCCAGTGTTGGGGAACCCACAACTTCTGAAGGCAAGGGAATGCATTGATTTTGCTTGCCCCTAATCTAGATTATAAATTTATAAGGATTTACTTATATGGTATATCCTACGCCTATTTACATGAAATAAAATTGCTGTTAACTCATTGGGACTGCTCTATTGGCATTAGATTTCATAATGTTCCAGAGCTGAGATTAATCATTTTATTGAGCAATGCTGCTGATATACTGTTTGATGTCAATGCAATCTGACAATGTTTGGATTCATGTGACATTAATCTTGGGGTTGTTTAAGCATAATTAATTGCTTGGCTTGCACAAGATTCTATATCAAATCAAAGAAAGCATATTATGATTAAACATCAAAAATAATCACAATCTCTACAAGGTACAGCACCTTAAATTAGAATGACTACTCTGACAATAAAATGTCCTTACTGTTTAGAATCATTGATCATTGAAATCTTTAGGATGGCTACTGATAATGTTAGGTTCCATATACAGGGGTTTTGGAGACAGTTGTCAATCCTCTTTCTCTCTCTCTCTCTCTCTCTCTCTCTCTCTCTCTCTCTCTCTCTCTCTCTCTCTCTCTCTCTCTCTCTCTCAAAATAAGATAAAGGAAACAAAGAAGGCAAAAAACTGTCAGCAAATTGTAAAGTTTTTCATCCATAAAAAGATGGGATAAATAATAATAATAATCTGACCTTAGAATCTACATTTAATAGCTATCAGTAATAAATGAAAGTTTAATCTTCTATTTATTCTCCACTGCTTTTATTCTTCTGTACTGCTTTCAACCAAAACCTATCTCTCAATTTATAAAAGATTAATACATGAGTTCCTTTAGGAAACGGAGAAGAGAATGTCGGTATTCTGTTGAATGAGAACTTGGCATTTTTTTACTCACTATTAAAAATAAAGAAGCCAAGCCACACAGAGTAAAATCACAGCCTCACAGCCAACAACACACAAATTCAATTCCTGACTTCATTTTCCTGAAATAGAAAAGTACATACATTTCTCAAATTTCCTACCAAGCCTTCATATACCCCTAGAACAGCAGGAAATGCAGGGTGCCAATGTTATGCTCAAGGCTGGGGAAGTTAGTCATAGAAAGTGAGAAAAAGTGAATTCTCTCACATCACTATATTTTATGTTTTCAAACTAAAATTTATACGCAGTATTCCCTCCTCGTGTCATTGAAAGGTCCTTGTTTAATAGTCTTCTAGCTTAAGACGACTTTACTTTGTAAAATTAAAGACACCGTGCTTTGGATCACTGAAACTCCTTAAATTCAGCATGACTTCATGGTTGGCTCAGAATTCTTTGTCACCGTGGCAGCCAGCCAGCCATATACCCACTACAATTTCTGCCTCCATCTCCATCATCTCCTCTTTTCACTGCTGAGCTAGTTCATTTGGTTTTCTAAAGGGGAAAGAACGTATGTTTATCAATCAAGAACTGATGTACAAGAACTGAGTCCTACGGGAAAGGGTGGTATATAAATTCAATAAAATTCAAATTTAAAAATTCTTTTTAAAAAAACCAAGTTTATAAATTGTTTCAGATTGCAGATATTAGATCTTGAGGGGCACCCAGTCCAGATGCTTTGACTGAGATAGAACACTCAGGTGCTACTTCAGCTGATTATATAGGAATTAAACACTGCAATGGAGGAAAAAAATAGATAGAAACAGAAAAAATCAGAAAATAACTTAGAAAGCGTCTCAAGATCTTCCTGTTTTATGTATGCTAAAGGACACTGTACCACAATGATGATTTGTAGGTTCATGCAGGATTCCCCAACCTTGGCCACTTTAATACCAATGGACTTCAATTCCCAGAAGCTCACATGTCTCAAAGCAGTCAAAGGAGGGAACCCTGAATTAGTGGTATGATTCTTTAGCAAGTGGCAGTAAAACAGACTGTTGCATTTAAGTTATATACAAAAAAATAAGTAACTGTTTTACAGTTTGTATGTAAGATTCAGGAGCTTAACCTTAAAACATCTGTTTAACTCAAAATAACATTTCTTTTGTTATAGACTTACCACTTTGTGAAAAGCTGTTGAGTTTGGGATGATAAACCGACTGTGTATGGTTAAAAAGCTTTCCTATGTCTATCTACACTGGCCAAGAGTCAGAGAACAGGAGATAATGAGGACCTTTATAAAACTTGAGCAGTTTGGTCAAAGGGGAACACAATAGTCCTCTGCTTATCACACAGAGCAAAAGAATGGCGTTGTGAGCTCTAGAAAATTTGCAGGCAACACCTGCTGCTAAGGCAGATATGTTTCAGTGACAACTTTGGGAAGAAAGGTTATCGCTGGTCACAAGATCATCTTATCCCTATGAAATGAAAGTTATAGCTCGTTCAAACCCAGGGTGCAGATTTCATTGGGATATCATGTTGACAGAATGACAGCTAAGAATGTTAACTTCCAAATAAAAGAGTGAAGTGAGGAAATAGCTACAGTTTCTAAAAGTATACATAGAGATTATTATTATTTGTACAAACATAAACAAACGTGTTTATATTTAACCATTTATATATTGAAAATATTAAGAATTACATTTTGTTTAAGGAGGATATAAACGGGAGAAGGGAAGATCAAAGAAATATATTATTAATTAATATACTAATTATAGAATTATCAAACTTAATCACTAATGATTGTTAATTGATTATTATTGTCTTTTTTCCGCTTTTATTAAAACATAAACCAAGACAACACGCTGTACACTAGGCACTGGAGATTGTTATAGTTAAAACCAATAAAATGTGTGTGTGTGTGTGTGTATGTATGTGTACATATACATATACATACATACATACATACACACACACACACACACACACACACACACACACACACACATATATATATATATATATAAAGTTTGCCCATCATCTCAGAGAAAACTAGACCAAATTCAATATAAATTTGTTATTGAAGGGGAAACGTTCAAAAGTCTTTTTCCTAAGCTGCATATGAATGAGGGGAAAAAAGACATTTGCCCAGATTTGTTGCTATTTGAAGGGGGGCAAAGGCAAGTTTCTTTGATTATAATGACAAAAATTCCAAATATAACAGGGAAAAAACCTCAATGAAAACAATGAGACAAATCTCAGCCAATTATTAGAACAGCTGCTTGCACAGCAGGTTCGCATGCCATACATAGAATCTGAGCCATTGTGTTGAAAGAAGCACCTTAAAAACATCCTCTCCAAGCTATCAATCTGAAGATTGTCAACTCCAGGTGAAGAATTGTGCCACTGTGAACTGAGATACAAATGGAAAATGGAAATGGAAATGGACAAATGGAAAAGAAAAAGTCTCCAAGATAGATAAAAGGTGCAAACTGCATTAGGAGATACTTATTGATATCATCATGGATAGCATTGGCTACAACTTGAAGAATGGAGAATACTAAAATAATAATTTAAAAAATCCCCTTGAGATCAGAGGAATTAGAAGACAAAGAAAAGGACAAGAGCTTCACTCCTGCAAAATCTGAGTAATGGTCGACTCAGTGCAAATGAGAAGAGGAAAACAAATGAGTGGCGTTTTCACACGAGCCGGTTAGAGTCCATCAAGACATTGCAACACTGAGATGAACCAATACCCAGAAAATCATTGTTATGAAATGCACCAGTTCCGTTTGATGATATTAAGTTATAAACCAGGAAATCAATTGGAACCATCCTGCTTATTCCAGGTTCACACTGCTGTGAAATTGCCAATACGTTCATGAATCATGATGGTGGCGGTGATGGGGGAGGGAGAAGGGTTTGAACGGCTTCGTGCTGTGGATTTTTAATGCTATAAGTTGGGCAACTACATAAATTTATTAAACAAACAAACAAACAAACCATATGTTTTGCAACCAGAAACAAAAACTTACAGTGCCTTAAAGAAAGCTACCATTTGGTTTTAATCACCTTTGTCTCTACCACAGAACAACATCAAAGTATCGCAAGCGGGAGAGCACAAATTCTTACCATTGAATCTGTCTACTCATTTCCCAGCCGCTTAAAAAGATTAATCAGGCAGGGGGGCAGTGACCACGTTGTGATACAGTCACAGCCAAACAGAGGGAAAGAATGCAGCCCTCTCCCAGCCCTCACTGCTGTACAGAGCAGCCTAAGCCTTCCTCTTTCAAAAACCAGCTTACATGAAAGTTCATTATCTCGGTGTCTCCTTTTACAATTCCTGCTCCATTTTACCCCTCTCCCCCACCACACGCACACCTAAAGAATACACAAACAGTATAAAAATATAAATGATCAGAAATATGTTCTTTCCCCAAAACCCCTAGGAAGAATCCAGCTGGAGATAGAATAGGGTTGAATTTCAGAATATAACAATGTCCAGGCCTGGATCTTCCAAGAGGGTGGGCAGAAATTCTTCAAAGGGTGGAACATTTCAGGCTTAGATTGCATGCAAGGCCTTGCTTGCTTCAGTCCGGGAAAAGTGGTCTCATGAGAGATGTGAAACTCACAACTTATGGCTACTATTAAATCTTTTACTCCATCAAAATTAAGGCCAGAATGTTCAATACCAGCTGTTCAGGTTAGCCTTGAGATTGCACTCCCAATTTATTAACACTAGATTTATGATTTAATTGTAATAAAGGCCGGCAATATTAATGCCCAGTTTTATCAATGACTGCCTATTATGGCCACAGCAAATTTACTGAAATTATCTTCATTCCAGATTTTGTTTCTCTTATTTGCATAATATAAGAGATACAGAACAAAAATCAACTTTTACAAATCAATATATGTGCGTATTTTAAAGTATAACTGCTAGATAGAATCTTGCTCCTAAAAAATGTGTAAGTTTTATTTCAAGAATTAAAAGCCTGTAATGTACTCTCAAAAGAAAAAAAATAAAACATTTGTTTGGCTTTCTCAAACCCTTGGCTGTTCTCCCTCTAGTTCTAAAAGGGGGTGTAAAATCTGGATTTATTTTTACTTAAATTGGAACGAGATGTTTTATCCCCTGTGAAATATAATGCCCTAGCTGTTGTCTCCAAGAAATTGGTACTGAATTGGTCAAATTCCAGAAATGGGAATGTGAAATTAGGGAACCAATAGTTACAACAATTAATTAAGAATTGAAAATGCTCACAGGAACTATTTTGTTCAGGAATGCACAACAGCAAGATAGGTTCAAGATGTAATTTAAATCATATGCAGGTACACGTACATTGCATACAGTCAAAATAAATGAAAGAAAAAGCTGGCTCAAGAAAAGAGATGAGGAAAAACAAAACATGCCATAATATTTTGCATACCTTGCTCTGGCACCTGTTGCTTTCCATGATAAGAAATCCGGAAGATCAAAGAAGTGTCCTGCCTTTTCCCAGCAAGACTCTCGCAAATTCTGATAATTTTTGTTGGAGATAAAAAGGATAGTTTTAGTTCATATAATTTAAAAACAAATTTAAATCATATGCGGTAGCTAAGACAACACTGATGTTCCCTCCATCCAACTTTTACGTTTCATAGAATGATAGAAATATATATATATATATATATATATATATATATATATATATATATATATATATATATATATATATATATATATATATATATATATATATATATATATATATATATATATATATATATATATATATATATATATATATATATATATGGATCTTTGGTTATTCGGGTTTTTCCCCGCGTAGAACTAAAGGTGTAGGGGCGACGTTTCGACGGAATCCCATCCGTCATCATCAGGCTGGTGGCTTCTGCTTCCTTCTTCTGGGAGAAGCATGTGGCTGTTTGTTCCTCTTTTTTAAACTGCCAGAGGGGGTGTGTTCTGTGGGTGGAGGTGTGCTCTGATTGGGTGGGGGAGTAAGTGTGTTCTGATTGGGTGGGAGTGTGTTTTGAATGGTGGGTGTGTTCTGATTGGGTGGGGGTGTGTTTTGAGTGGATGGGCTGGTCTCAGCTGCCAGCCTTAGACCTGAGCTGGTGAGTTGTGCTGCTTTTGTTCGGCTTCGTGTTTGTGGTGGTGCCATGTTTTTATAGTGGGTGTCAGTTTGCTTATTGTGTGGTTTGGAGGGGTTTAAAGTGGCTGATGTTGCAGCTGTAGTTAGGTTTCTGTTTTGTGGTTGTGCCTCGTTATCATTGTGGGTTCGGATTTGCTTTTTGAATGGTTGTGTGGTGGTGATGTCATGTGGTGTTATCATGACTTTGGGTCTATCATTGTTGACGTCGCCCCTACACCTTTAGTTCTACGCGGGGAAAAACCCGAATAACCAAAGATCCACATACGAACACCCGCGAAAACCTCAGAAAACAAATATATATATATATATATATATATATATATATATATATATATATAATGTATTACCATTTTCTCTACATTTATATCCATGGATATATTTCTGTGCCCTTTCTATGTACTCTGAGAACCCTGCATCCTGTTCCCAAAGGAACTGGATATTAGAATATAGTTCAAGCCATAACTCTCTAATTAATAAACAGGAAAAGAATAATAACTTAATAATGAGTCTAGATGTCTCTGGCATCTCCCAGTAGTGTCTCTAAAAGGCATCTAAGTAGCAAGACTGAACAACCTAGGATAGGAGCAAATATCTTTGGGAATACCAAGACACTATAGTATCTTTAAGGTAAAATAACATCAGGACATCTTATCACCACTAAAAACTACTGGATGTCCTAATGTTGCAAATTCCCTGCATTTGCTTAGGAGAACGAGTAGCAGAACCAGGGGCAGAGTCAAAAAGAGGAATTGGCCTAGATACTCTATGTAGCCACAGGTGGACCAAGTACAATCCCTCTTGAATTCAACTGACTTTTATCTAATACCAAGATAGTGTTAACAGTTAGTTGAGCAGATTCTTATGCATAGGCATGATTAGTAATACATCAGTTTAATTGGAACTTCACAGTTACTCTATTGCTCCTGACATTACTCTATTCAACTCACACAAAACATTTCAGCAGGATACAAGAGGGGTTTGATTTGGTCCATTTGTGGCTACATAGAGACTCTAGGCAGATTCCTCTTTTGACTCCACCCCCAGGTTCTGCCACTCCTCCTACAATTTGTTTTAGAAAGAATATTTTCACAGACAGAACTTGATGGTTCAGTTCTCTATGTTTAGCCTCACACACAATAATATTTGCCCTCCATATCTTTCGCTTTGAATAAAAGTTTAATGTTGTTGACTTTAATGCTTTATTTCATGTAGTAGCATGGCACTACCACTGTAATTACATCCATAATTTAGAGATAGTTTAGTCTAGTGGTTAAGGCACGAGGCTAGAAACCATGAGACCCTGAATTTTAATCCCACTTTAGCCATGAAAACCAGCTGAGTAAGTTTGAGACAGCCATTTTCTCTCAGCCCAACACACCTCACAGGGCTGTTGTTGTTGTGGGGAAAACAGGAGGAGGTAGCATTAGAAATGCTCACCGCCTTGTGTTGTTTATAAAAATAATAAAGGTGGGATATAAAATAAATAAATATAGATATCATTATCTAACTATAATTCTTTAAATCCAATAGTTAAGCAAATCAATAGGAAAAGGAACAAAAGCGGGCATATTCTGGATAGAAATGAAATAAGAATTTCCAGGCAAGAGTATTGAAAATCCTGTAAAAAGTTTATTCTTGTTCCCTTTTATGGAAGCCAGGACTAAGATGACCAGAGAGTGATTTAGTGTCAATGGGGTCAAATGTCTAATGTAAAAGGAAAAATAAGTAGGCACTTTCTAAAAACCACAATAAAAAGATTCTAAAATGAGCCCCTTGAAACAGATCCAAATGATTCATTTTAGTCACCAAAATGATTTGTCACCACTGGTTAGATCAGAAAAACACATTAGGTTTTGCTATATGTTTCCACACTAACAGTAAGTTTTACATATACCAACCTGATCTCACAAGTCATTCGATTACTTGCAGTACTCTACACAATTAACAAATGTACTGAAAATACCCTAATGCAGTTTTCAATATAGCAATTCATATGAAGTAATTCATTTTCCACAACTCCAGATTTATCTGTTATTCACTGGAACCCAAGTATAGTTGGCCTTCTTTTCCCAAATGTCACAATCTAGACTTTTTTTTAAAGGCTATTTTGAAAGTACTAGTCAATTCCAAGAAGTTAATCAGCTGCAAATGTGATCACAATGGTCTACTGTCCAATAGCAGATAACTCAGCAGATAACATTACTTTGACCAACTTCTTACAAGGTGACAAGCCAAATCACTTACATGTTTTCCAAGAAATACAGCTAAGACCAGAACACAAGGACCCACAACTTTAAGAGCAGACACTGAGATTTAATACTCTGCAGAAGTTTATTTCTTATTAAGAAATAAACTTTTTTTAAAAAAATGAAACTAATCATTCTTCTGTTTTTTTAATATTTAAGAAACATGATAGGTTTTAGACAATTGAAAATTTCAATCTGTTCCTTCCATTCCCACAATCTTCATATTTATTTCTGTGTAATTATTCATATTCTGCCTCCACTACTGATTTGAGGGGGCTCACAACTTCATAAAATCAATTAAACACTACAATCCTGAAAAGTGGTCAATATATAAAAAGATGCCGCTATCATAAAAACGTAAACGTTAAAAATTAGATTTCAATGGAATGATACATTCCAAATTACTTAACACTTTATGCTTTGTGATAAAGAATTGTTTTAGGTGCCTTTCTGACTCTCAATAAGAAAGGAATTCTAAGGGAAGCAAGTATTGCAAAATGAGAGGACTATAGCGAGTCTATTATATACAAAAAAAATGGAGAAAAATGGCAGAAGTTGCAGAAATGACTACATTGACTTGTTTGACCAAGGAGGGAACAAAGTCAGGAAACTTATGGACTTTTTGCTGAAAATGGACAAAGTGAATTGGTGATGCTGGGATTTACTAATTAAAATGGGTTGTTTGTGGGAAGAAGTTGGGAGGGTGGAGGTGGTAACTATCATGTTTGTTAGTACTGCAAAAATGGGTAGTGGCGTCTTTAGATATCTTTCTTTTCCTTTTGTCATCTTCCACTTTTTCTTTTATTCTTTCATATCTTTTTTCTAGTTTTTATTTATGTAGGTTTTTTTAAATGTAGTTTTTTTAAAAAAGGGAAGCCTATTCTGAGATTCCTGTTCTACTAAGATCCCAAAGTGGAGGCTACTGGCAGCTTGTCCTTTTGGCCAGCCCATACTGGACAAGCAGATTTTATGCAAAGCAGGAAGCATATGTACAATAGTGGCCAAAATTGTGGAAACCTTTTGGGAAAAGTGTATTTTGGAGGTTTGATGGCTAATAACACTTTTCTTTTGGAATAGTACCATAAAATTATATATCAATGGAAAGATAATTTAATCAACAATGTAATGCAACAAGGTTTGTTCAATTATTTGTACTGTATTCTATGAAAGGTTATAGCCAAATAACCAGAAAAAGGAAGCACAACTTGCTTAGGTTCATATCATTAGCTTTCCTTCATCTGATTGTAGCCAATGAGCATGAGTGTTTAGAGAACCAATCAGGTGGCTTGTTTTGGCAATGAGCCAATCAGATCACAGTAGCATTCAGTTACTGATGTCATGTATTGAAGCTGAGAGGAGAACATTTGTCAGTGTGTTGTGTTGGTTGGGTTTTTTTGCGTTCTTTCATTTAGCGAGCTTGTAAAATGTAATAAAATTAAAGTAATGGTGCAAAGAGTTGACTGGTCACCCAGAAAGCGATGTAAAATAGTATTATTAAGTGAACAAGGCTACAGGTATAAAGAAATTAGAAGAAAAATTGATGGAAACTTAACCAAAGGTGGCATTTCTACTGTACACTTTTCCCAAAAGGTTTCCACAATTTTGGCCACTACTCTACATATGCATACGTGCTCATTAGAACCCATTAAGACATAATAACTCTGAACTCATATTACTCCTCTGCAGAAACAGGTAGTCCCCAACGTGCGATCACATTTGAGCCCAAAATTTCCAGTGCTAAGTGAGATAGTTGTTAAGTGAGCTTTTTCCACTTTATGACCTTTTTTGCCACAGTTGTTAAGTGAATCACTTCAGCTGTTAACAACATGGTTGTTAAGTGAATCTGGCTTCCCCCATTGACTTTGCCTGTCAGAAGGTCACAAAAGCTAAATCATTTGACTCCGGAACACTACAAGTGTCATAAATACACGCCAGTTGCCAAGCGTCCAAATTTTAATGTCGTGACCATTGGGATGCTGCAAGTCGTAAGTGTGAAAAGCCATCGTAAGTTACTTTTTTCAGTGCTGTTCTAACTTTGACCGGTCACTAAATGAATGGTTCTAACTCGAGGATTAATTGTGGTGACCATACAAGTCATTTCCATTAGCTGTGCGCTAATCGCAGCATTATATCTGTGCAATATCACATAGCAATCCAAACATTTGGGAAAAAAGAATCTAGTCCTGGATCTCCTATTAAAAGCATGCTTAATTTGAAGCAAATTCAAGCAACTATACCTCTGATAGGACTTCATTCAGATTATAGTAGTTGCTTTTCAAAAACCTTCTTTTTTATTCCCCACTCCCTCAAAAAAAAAAAAAAGCAAACACCTGATTCATCAACATGGGGATAGGATCAGAACAAGTAAGTGAATATTCCTTAATTGGCAGCAGTTGGCATGTAGAATTACAGTGGCGGGAAGATTTGATGATTATATAATTCAGTTCTCCAGAAGGAAGAAGGAAGGATTGACCCAAATCAAGTCACATTCTTAACAGAGAATGTGGGTGAACGTGGGAGTTGAGCAGAGTAATTGGAAGTGGGCAAAACAGCATTATTCTAAAAATAATTGCCAGGCACAAGATCTGCAAAATAAAGCCAGATTGGAAAGAGAGGGGGGGGGGGAATAAATAAAACCAACCTGTTTTTTTAGCACGTATAAAAATAAATTTTAAATTATTATCAACCTGCTCCCAGAACACAAATAGGGAGGAAAAAAAACCTGAAAGGCTTCAAACATTGGTTTACCATACCTGGCTATTCAGGTATGTTGTGATAATTTCTGATGGATCACAAGGAAAGGAAAATCATACACACACTGAACAGTTCAAGTTCAGCTAGTTCCCTGAAGTACAGCAGCAGATAATGCTCTTCTCTCAAATCCAAAATTAGTAGTTATTTTGGCATTTGAAGCAAAACAAAAACCTCAACCCTCACAAGTAGGTCTTCCCTTCTGCGATAAAAAATACCATAATACTTATAATAAATTGAATAATAATTTACAGTCCCTTTCATACTATTTAAGATAAGCTGCCAGAGGCTTATAGTTTTGGGGGACTTCAATCTACCATCGCTGGGAGGATCATCTGAGTTGGCTCGGGAGTTCATGGCTTCCATGACGGCCATGGACCTGACGCAAGTAATTTCGGGACCGACTCATGAGGGAGGCCACACTCTTGACTTAGTTTTCTTATCTGGACGGTGGTTAGATGATCTTGGTGGGGGTTCCCCAATTGTTATGCCCCTGTCATGGACCGATCATCATCTCCTGCGGCTGGTCTTCCATTTTACCACCCCCCGCCGTGGGTGTGTGGAACCAATCAAATGGTACCGCCCCAGACGCTTAATGGATCCCCAGAGGTTCCAGGCGGCGCTGGGGTCCCCACCTGCCTCCCTTGCTCACAGCTCGGCAGACGCCTTAGTGGAAGCCTGGGAAAGGGCAGCCACTGAGGCTCTTGACCGAGTTGCACCCCTGCGGCCCCTGACCCGGTGCAGATCCCGTCGAGCTCCATGGTTCTCCGCGGAGCTCCGGGAGATGAAGCGTCGGAGACGGGGCCTAGAGAGCGGTTGGAGATCCAGCCGATCCGAATCCGACCGATTGCGACTAAGAACCTATACTAGGTCTTATCTCGCTGCGATAAGGGAGGCGAGGTCTAACCACTTCGCCACCCTTATCGCGTCCGCAGATAATCGCCTGGCCGCCCTGTTTAGGGTGACTCGCTCCCTCCTGAATCAGGAGGTGAGGGAGGAACCCTTGCAGGGTCGTGCCGAGGAGTTTAACCAGCATCTGTCGGACAAAATCGCTCGGATTCGGACCGGTCTGGACTCTGACTGGGCAGAGTCTGTCGAGCAGGACACGGGCGGTCTTGTCAATATCACCTGGGAGGAGTTTGATTCTGTGACTCCGGAGGAAGTGGACAGGATCATGGGGAGGCTGAGCACCACCACATGTTTATTGGACCCGTGCCCTTCCTGGCTGGTCTATGCAGCCCAGGAGAGGACACGCAGCTGGTTCCAGGCAGTTATATCGGCTTCTCTGAGTGAGGGTAGCTTCCCCGCCGTCTTGAAAGAGGCGGTGGTGAGGCCTCTCCTCAAGAAGCCTGCCTTGGACCCAGCTGTATTGAACAACTTTCGTCCTGTCTCCAACCTTCGCTTCCTTGCGAAGGTTGTTGAGAGTGTGGTGGTGCACCAGCTCCCTCTGGTCCTGGATGAAGCGGATTATCTAGACCCGTACCAATCGGGTTTCAGGCCCGGGTACAGCACGGAGACGGCATTGGTCGCGCTGGTGAATGATCTCTGGAGGGCTCGGGACAGGGGGAATTCCTCTGTTCTGGTCCTATTAGACCTCTCAGCGGCTTTCGATACCATCGACCATGGTATCTTGCTGCGGCATCTCAGGGGATTGGGAGTGGGAGGCACGGTTTTACAGTGGTTCTCCTCCTATCTCCAGGGACGCTCGCAGTCGGTGTTGGCAGGAGGGCAGAGGTCGACCGCGAGGTCTCTCATTTGTGGAGTTCCTCAGGGGTCGGTCCTCTCGCCTCTCCTGTTCAACATCTATATGAAACCGCTGGGTGAGATCATTCGTGGTTTTGGAGTTGGGTATCATCAGTATGCTGATGATACCCAGCTTTTCCTTTCGACCCCAAACCACCCCAGTGATGCCTTCAACGTGATGTCCCGTTGCCTGGAGGCGGTTCGGGTCTGGATGGGGAGGAACAGACTTCAACTCAACCCCGACAAGACCGAGTGGCTTTGCATACCTTCATCCCGGGTTTATTCGGACATTCCACCTCTCGCTATGGGGGGCGAACTATTACCCCCCCGTAGATAGGGCTCGCAACTTGGGAGTCCTCCTAGATTCACGGCTCACCCTGGAAGACCACATAGGAGCTGTGACTAGGGGGGCTTTTGCCCAGGTTCGCCTGGTGCGCCAGTTGCGGCCCTATCTAAGCCGGGATGATCTATGCACGGTCACTCATGCGCTCGTGACCTCTCGACTAGACTACTGCAATGCTCTCTACATGGGGCTGCCCTTGAGGACCACCCGGAAGCTCCAACTGGTACAGAATGCAGCCGCGAGAGTTGTGTTGGGAGTCTCCCGATACTCCCACGTTACACCTCTGCTCCGCGAGCTGCATTGGTTACCGGTTGCCTTCCGGGTGAGATTCAAGGTACTAGTAATGGTATTCAAAGCCCTACATGGCAGGGGTCCGGAGTACCTGAGGGAACACCTGCTGCCGGCATCGACTTCCCTCCGCCCTGTGCGTTCCCACAGAGAGGGCCTCCTCAGGGTGCCACCGGTCAGAGAATGTCGACTGGTGGCCCCCAGGGGGAGATCCTTCTCTGTGGGCGCCCCGGAGCTATGGAATCAGCTACCGGTTGAGCTCCGGACGGCGCCCGACCTTCGCTCCTTTCGCCGCGAGCTAAAAACATACTTTTTTGAACAAGCTGGCCTGGCCTGATGAAGGGATTGGGGGGGTTTGTTATGGTTATTTTATTGGGTTTTAAAGATGTATTTTAGTATGTGGGCATTTATTTAATCTTGTTTTAACTTTTGTAATGTGTATTTTTATTCTTGCCCTGTTCACCGCCCTGAGTCCTTCGGGAGAAGGGCGGTATAGAAATAGTATTAAATAAATAAATAAATAAATAAATAAATAAATGCTTCTGTCTACTTAATGAAATGGGAAAGGGGGGCATAAAAAAGCCACGCATAAAAGGAAGAAGATCGCACAAATATACAAGGCATTTCAAAGAAGAGGAAGAAAGCAGCAATGTGATGAAAAAGAATTATTGCATGTAATTGCCATTTGATTATTAATTGTCAAGCTATTGTACTCTTTTTACTCTGTGGAAAAAGCATGCGAAGGAAGATCTTTTTCCTTTCATGAAATAAATGAAGTGTGAATGAAGCTTTTAAAATCAATTTAGGGACATACCTAGTCCAATTAGTAACTCAATCTCTCTAAAGAATCAGAAATATTCAGTCCAGACTGAAGGTGCCCAATCCATCAGGTTACAGGCTAAATTGCACCACCATTATACAAAGAAAATGTAACAAATACTTTTTGGTGTAATGCAATTCAACAGCCACGGGTTAAACATGCTGTCTTTCCCCGAAAATAAGACCCACCCCGAAAATAACCCCTAGCCTGATTTATGGGAGTGGGTCCAATATAAGCCCTACCCCCAAAATAAGCCCTAGCTTATGGGGGATGGGTGTGGCCAGCACAAGAGGCAGCAAATGCGCGGGGGCCTCCTGCCCTGGCACGGCCATGGGCAAGCCAAGAGACAGTGGGGTAGAGTGGGTGGCGTGTCGAGATCACTTGCCTCTCCCCCCATGCCTCTGTCTCCACTTGCTGATGGTGCTGTCACGCAAGCTGATGGTGCTGTCACGTGAGCCAGGCGGCTGCGCACCACATCTGAATCGCAATGGTGGGAGGGAGCAGGCGGGCGGCAGCAAAATAAGACATCCCCCGAAAATAAGACACAATGGGTCTTTTGGTGCCAAAAAAATATAAGACCCAGTCTTATTTTGGGGAAAACATGGTACTAGCAAGCAATAAATAGAACTCAAATTCAAGAATTCAGTGGCAGACAGAGAGAAACCGATATAAAACATTTACCAATGACATAGCTCAGGGTAGTCTTCATTATGATTTTTCTAACAGAGAATCTACTGAACACTTCATGTTTTGCATAAAAGTCAAAGCAGAGGCCTCGGTTTTCTATGGCTACTAACCCAAATTCTAGGATAGGTAGGAACAGTATTAGGAACAATAGACAATCAAAACTTCCAGACTTCAATTTTATATGGTCCAAGAAACTGGAAAGAACAAGATGGCTTAATTCTTAGCGCAGGAAACAGAGTCTATTTATCCAATGAGATACCTGAATGAACAAGTGATTTGAAGTTGTTGGTATTATCTATTTCTGCATCTTTATTTAAGGTATATAGACTCAGCTATTTGGGTGGTTAATGAATAATGAAAACCAGATAATTCCTGCATTCAGTCTAAAAATTATATCCCACCGAAGGAAGAAGGGGTCAAAGACGTAAACTCTTGTTCCTAAAGCTGTTCCTAACAGCGATGGGGATGGAGGAGATACAAGGTCTCAGGATTGGGGAAAAGAGGGATTCCTTCCCATTGATTTCATTATTTAAAGTTATTCTTGTGCACGTTTAAATCTGGTTGGAGAGCTATGTGATTACTGGTGTAATACAAATAGGAAATGAACGCATTATCAACCTTTTGGCATTGAAATGCAGGAAGATGTATTGTTTGTTGATAACGTGGATGTCTTCACTGGATTGAGAAGGGAAGGTTAGAACCCCTAGTGGGGAAAGAATTAGGAGTCACTGAGAGTCAAATGGCACGCAAATTTAAATTATTATTATATGGGTAATCTACAATTAGATTCACAAAGACTGGTGAAAATTTAATACCTGTACAATAGAGTCAACATGTATTTGTTGTTGTAGTTAGTTGCAAAGTCGTGTCTGACCCATCGTTACCCTATGGACAACATTCCTCCAGGCCTTCCTGTCCTCTACCATCTTCTGGAGTCCATTTAAGCTCACGCCTACTGCTTCAGTGACTCCATCCAGCCACCTCATTCTCTGTCGTCCCCTTCTTCTCTTGCCCTCAACGTTTCCCAGCCTTAGGCTCTTCTCCAGTGAGTCCTTCCTTCTCATTAGGTGGCCAAAGTATTTGAGTTTCAACTTCAGGATATGGTCTTCTAAAGAGCAGTCAGGGTTGATCTCCTCCAGGACTGACCGGTTGGATTGCCTTGCAGTCCAAGGGACTCGCAGGAGTCTTCTCCAGCACCATAGTTCAAAGGCCTCAATTCTTTGGCACTCAGCCTTTCTTATGGTCCAACTTTCACAGCCATACATTGCAACTGGGAAGATCATAGCCTTGACTATACACACTTCTGTTGGCAGGGTGATGTCTCTGCTTTTTAGTGTGCTGTCTAGATTTGCCATGGCTTTCCTCCCCAGGAGCAAGCGTCTTTTAATTTCTTGGCTGCAGTCCCCATCTGCGGTGATCTTGGAGCCCAGGAAAATAAAATCTGTCACTACCTCCATTTCTTCCCCATCTATTTGCCAGGAATTGAGAGGGCCGGCTGCCATGATCTTGGTTTTCTTAATGTTTAGTTTAAACCCAACTTTTGCACTCTCCTTCTTCACTCGCAAAAAGGGGCTCTTTAGTTCCTCTTCACTTTCTGTCATTAGAGTGGTATCATCTGCATATCTTAGGTTGTTGATATTTCTTCCGGCAATCTTAATTCCAACTTTTGATTCATCTAGCCCTGCCTTTCTCATGATGTGCTCTGCATATAAGTTAAATAGGCAGGGCGACAGTATACAGACTTGCCAGACTCCTTTCCCAATTTTGAACCAATCAGTGGTTCCGTGTCCAGTTCTCACTGTTGCTTCTTGGCCCACATATAGGTTTCTCAAGAGACAAATAAGATGGCCTGGTACGCCCATCTCTTTAAGAACTTGCCACAGTTTGTTGTGATCCACACAATCAAATGCTTTAGCATAGTCAATGAAGCAGAAGTAGATGTTTTTTCCGGAACTCCCTAGCTTTCTCCATGATCCAGCATTTGTTGGCAATTTGATCTCTAGTTCCTCTGCCTCTTCGAAATCCTTCCTGTACTTCTGGTAGTTCTCGATCCACATACTACTGGAGTCTAACTTGTAGGATTTTAAGCATAACTTTACTAGCATGTGAAATGAGTGCAATGGTGCGATAGTTTGAACATTCTTTGGCACTGCCTTTCTTTGGAATTGGAATGTAAACTGATCTTTTCCAATCCTGTGGCCACTGTTGAGTTTTCCAAATTTGCTGGCAAATTGAGTGTAGCACTTTTACTGCATCGTCTTTTAAGATTTTGAATAGCTCAGCTGGAATACTGTCACCTCCATTAGCTTGTTGTTGCTCACCTTTCCTAAGGGCCATTTCACTTCACATTCTAGGTCTAGGATGTCTGGCTCAAGGTCAGTGACCACCTCATCGTGGTTATTGGGACGTTAAGCTTATTCTTGTATAGTTCTTCTGTGTAATTTTGCCACCTGTTCTTAATCTCTTCTGCCTCTATTAGGTCCCTGCCATTTTGGTTCTTTATCATGCCCATTTTTGCATGAAATGTTCCCTTCATCTCTCCAGTTTTCTTGAAGAGATCTCTAGTCCTCCCTATTCTATTGTTTTCTTCTATTTCTTTTCACTGTTCATTTAAGAAGGCATTCTTATCTCTTCTAGCTATTCTCTGGAATTCTTCATTCAATTGGGTGTATCGTTCTTTTTCTCCCTTGCCTTTCGCTTCCTTCCTGTCCTCAGCTATTTGCAAAGCTTCCTCAGACAGCCATTTTGCTTTCTTGCATTTCTTTTTCTTTGGGATGGTTTTAGTTGCTACTTCTTGTAAAATGTTGCGAACCCCCGTCCATAGTTCTTCAGGCACTCTATCAGATCTAATTCCTTAAATCTATTTGTCACCTCTACTGTATATTCGTCAGGGATATGATTTAGTTCATACCTGAGTGGCCTAGTGTTTTTCCCTACTTTCTTCATTTTAAGCCTAAATTTTGCAATGAGAAGCTCATGATCTGTGCCACAGTCAGCTCCTGGTCTTGTTTTTACTGACTGTATAGAGCTTCTCCATCTTTGGCTGCAGAGCACATAGTCAATCTGATTTCTGTGTTGATCGTCTGGTGATGTCCATGTGTAGAGCCGTCTCTTGGGTTGTTGAAAAAGAGTGTTTGCTATCACATGTATAACATGTATAACAAGTAACAATTTTGCCTTTGCCTCCAATACAATTGCCTTGTTATTAAAAAGAATGTGAGAGCACACCGTGTACTTTACTTTCAAACAAACTTTATCAAATTCTTTCTGAGTAGGGCAGCTATATAAATCTGTTTAATAAACAAATAAAAGATAGATAGGGAGCTAGCTACCAAGACCCACGACGTTCCATTGAAAATAAAGAATTAATTATAGAATAGGTTTTTTTCCACAATTAAAGGTAAGAAACAAACTATGTACAGAGATAGTTTATTTATTGCATACTTAGTAGCTAATCCTGTAGCTAATACTAAGGAAAGCTATCCCTAACAATTATAGAACCTTAACTGTGGCTTTCTACCACCAATAATGGAAACCAAATCCCTGCCATCTGATTTTTTTCTTTTGTTCTAAATTTGAAGCATGGTAAGCATTTTTAAAATTAAGTCATGCCTAATCCAGGCTGTGATTCATCAATCGTTGGCACTATTCCCTTTCTTCTTTTACGAGGCTGCTAAGTGACAATACATCTTTTATGGTAACAAAAGATGAGATAAGCTGATTTTTTTCTCAGCAAGTCAGGATCAAGAGATACAGGTAGTCCTCAACCTATGACCACAATTGAGCCCAAAATTTATGTTGCTAAGTCAGACATTTGTTAAGTGAATTTTGCCCCATTTTACAATCTTTCTTGCTACAGTTGTTAAGTGAATCATTGCAGCTGTTAACTTAGCAAAACAATTTATTAAATTAAATTTTAAAAGCTGCCAAGATTCATGAAGTTCCATAAAATTAAGTAATATATAATGGCACAGCTTTTCCACATTTAAAGGCCACTTCAGTCGATGCAGGTGTTAATTGTCACTTGGTAGAATGTACCGTATTTTCCGGCATATAAGACGACTGGGCATATAAGACAACCCCCTACATTTCCTGTTAAATTATAGGGTTTGGGCTATACTCGCCGTATAAGACTACCCCTCTTCCAACGCACACCAAATAAAAATTTAAAAACATCAGATTTGATTTTAATATGGTAATTTTAATTAAAATGCTTATGACATGCAGGTACTTAGTAGGAAAACTGTCACTTATAAACATAAGGCTGTTTGTCATCAAACATGTAAACATAAAACAGTGCAAGTGGATTAAACTTATAATAATAATAATAATAATAATAATAATAATAATAATAATAATAATAATAATAAGAAGAAGAAGAAGAAGAAGAAGAAGAAGAAGAAAAAGAAGAAGAAGAAGAAGAAGAAGAAGAAGAAGAAGAAGAAGAAGAAGAAGAAGAAGAAGAAGAAGAAGAAGAAGAAGAAGAGGAGGAAGAAGTTGGAAGGGACCTTGGAGGTCATCTAGTCCAACCCCCTGCTCAGGCAGGAAACCCTATACCATTTCAGACAAATGGCTGTCCAGTCTCTTCTTAAAAACTTCCAGTGTTGGAGCATTCACCACTTCTGGAGGGAGGTTGTTCCACTGGTTAATTGTTCTAACTGTCAGGAAGTTTCTCCTTAGTTCTAGGTTGCTTCTCTCCTTGACTAGTTTCCATCCATTGCTTCTTGTACTGCTTTCAGGTGCTTTGGAGAATAGCTTGGCTCCCTCTTCTTTGTGGCAGCCCCTGAGATATTGGATCACTGCTATCATGTCACTCCTCACCCTTCTCTTCGTTAAACTACACATACCCAATTCCAGCAACCGTTTCCTATTTTCCTAATTCACTTTTTCACTTTTCCTAATTCACTCTAAAGCTTTCCCTGCGCAGAGCCTAATTCACTCTAAAGCTTTCCCTGCGCAGAGCCTTAAGTAACACCAGCTGCCTGCAATTAGTGCAGGTTCGCATCCCACCAGGCTCAAGGTTGACTCAGCCTTCCATCCTTCCGAGGTAGGTAAAATGAGGACCCAGATTGTTGGGATCAATAAGCTGACTTTGTAATAATGCTGCTTGTGTGTGGGGGGTGAAAGCTCTAATAAGCAGGCATATACATAGAATGAAGGCTATTGCTAAGCACATTGATTTGTGCTTTAAATTGTAAGCCGCCCTGAGTCTTCGGAGAAGGGCGGGATATAAATGGGATTTAAAAAAAAAGACCAAATGGGAGATCCACTCCAGGTTTTCCAGCCAGCCCACCCAGTTCCTGAGTCAAATGTGTCCTTAGAGCTAAGCAGCTGCTCTGGCTGCGGCATTCCCCACCTGCCTTTCAAGTTGGGATAGACTACAGCTGCTCTTCAACTTTAGAAGGAAAGACGCCCAGACCCCAGCCTGTAAAAAATCACAGACTGCAGCTTCTACTCCAATTGGTCCCACTTTCCCTGCGCAGACTAAATGGGAAATCCTCTCCAGGTTTTCCAGCCAGCCCTGTCCCTAAAGTTTCAGCGCCCTGCGTATAAGACGACCCCTGACTTTTGAGAAGATTTTCATGGGTTAAAAAGTCGTCTTATACGCCGGAAAATACGGTATGTATCTACAGTTTGGGCAACAGAATCATCCAAAAAGGGGCAAATGAAACAGCTTACTCTCTTGAAATCTTTTCTTCCCCAATATCTTCACTCAGCAGGTAGAGGAGAAAAAGGGTCAGGCAGAATACTTACCTATAGTACTGGTTTGCTTTATTTTCTACCCCCCACCCACCCTCACTCCACAGAGCAAAGAGATTAGAAAATGAGATTTCAAGAGAGTAATGTTTGCTCTTAAATTGAGAATTATGAGATCACATTGTTAGCAGCAAAGGGTCAGATAAAGTAGATTTCCTACAGAAATTGCTTGCTTTGTTTTTCCCCACTTCCCTTGCACAGTGCAAAGATTGGAGAGAAAGAAGTTTCAAGAGAGTATTGTTATCTATTTGCCTAGCACGTCTACCATTCTCAGCTTTGGGCTGACAGCACAAGTAAGTATCAATTCAAAGACACTGGGGTTTTTTCTGCTTTTTTCTGCTTCTTTTTTCTCATCCAAATGCTCTTCAAAGAATCATAACTTACATTCCTTTTATAAGGCACTGTATATAGTAAATAAAAATAAAATAAAATGTTAATTAAGGAAAGTTATTACTAGAATCCACAGAAAGTATAGGTACAACAGCCATAAAAACAATAAATTACACTACCCCACCAATTTAGAGAGAATTGTATATTTTTTCCATCAGAAATAATAAATCCTATTATTTGTTTTTTATTGGTAGGCAAGAAAATGACATACAGCTTCCCATTAATCTATACTGGATATTATTCTATTTCCATAACATAGACTTGTATTTTCACACTAATTTATTTTCTATGGGGCTACAATTTTCTCCTTGGGGCTACAAGCCTAAAGAGTGACCTTCGCATGTTTATAAGTAGTCCTCAAGTTACAAATGTAATGGAGCCTGCCCATTCCATTCATAACTCAAGTATCTGTGGCAGTGAATCTTGTAGCCCGAATGAGATTACTCCCTGCTTTTGCCCAAACATTCGCTAATTTAATATTTTTGTTTACAATCCAACTGAAGAGATGTCTTGCCTACCCTTAATACCTTTCCAGAAATATGGATATTTGAAAACGTATTGAAATACTAAAAGTTCTCTGTATTTTAAAAAGCTACTTATTTTCTGGGCAGATGCTATTTTGAAATAATCATCTGCACTCTAAGAATCCATGTCTCTTAAACCCTGTTTATGTATACTACAAAATTCTA
The DNA here is from genome assembly GCF_964194415.1 of Vipera berus. Lineage (NCBI taxonomy): Eukaryota > Metazoa > Chordata > Lepidosauria > Squamata > Viperidae > Vipera > Vipera berus. The sequence continues at coordinate 67,496,202 of NC_138204.1, read as the reverse complement.
TAGCCTTTTCAATCTAATGTACTGTCTAGAGATCTTATAGGTAGCAGTTCCATTTTTCTTTGCATTTCTCAATTAGAAATGTATACCTTTAAAACTGAAACATTCTGTCTTGCTTCTTATAATAAGATACTGACAATGAGATGAAAAGGGCCTCTTAGCACATTGCAGATCATCAGTTATTAGAAACAAATCCCTTAGTTATTGTTGGAAGATATATTTCGTCTGTCCTGAACTTATTTATCAAATCAATTTTCAGTAGAGAACTCAGTATGTTTCAATAGTATCCAAAAATGGCCCTCCTATTCAATTTCTCCATACATCATCTACTTTTCTAATATGCCAGTTTATTTCTTCCCTGATGAAAGCTTTTTTTATATAAATATTTTATTAATTTTCTAGTTTTACAATCATAAGTACTTAATAAACAATGTGTTGCCCTGGGTCCATGAGTAATTCAGTGGTACATATTAACTTCTTCAAACTAGGCCCAATATCACACCATCCAATGCTTCCTCTCTTCTTCCAGTAGTACACATTTTCCCATATTAGGCAAATACAATTCTTATTGTTGTTAATACATATACAATTGAATATCAACATCTTTGTTACATTTTCCTAATAATATCAATAATGGTTTAAAATATCTTTTCTAGCCAAAATATATCTTAACTGCATTTGCACTTAATATCCATTTGTTCAATTAATATCCTGTTTTTCCCACTTTTTTAAAAAAAAATTAATTTCCCATCAGTGTTCAAAATGTCTCTATCGCTTATAATTTCTCATAATATGTTATATTTGGGTAACCAAAAGCTTCCCCTATTCAAACCCTCTTATCATTTTCATATTTCCCTTCTCATACCAAAATATAATATTCTAGTTATAAATAATATTTATAATTTCTAGTTATAATAATAATACTACAGGGACGCGGTGGCTCAGTGGGTTAGGACGCTGAGCTTGTCGATCAGGAGGTCAGCAGTTTGGCGGGTCGAATCCCGAGTGCCACGTAGCAGAGTGAGTGCCTGTTACTCATCCCAGCTACTGCCAACCTAGCAGTTCGAAAGCATGTAAAAATGCAAGTAGAACAATAAGGACCACTACGGTGGGAAGGTAACAGCCTTTGGTGTCTAGTCATGCCAGCCACATGACCACGGAGATGTCCTCAGACAAGCGCTGGCTCTTCGACTTTGAAACGGAGGGACCCCAATGGGGCAAAATCAAACACGGAAGACGGAGCCCTGTCTTCCAGGGCCAGTCACACCGTGACATGAAACCGGAAGTTTCCTGATGAAAGCTTTATATTGTTACATAGAGTTGATAAAGAAACTTGCTCAATTCCCATTCCAACATAATATTTTTCAAATTTAAATATTCTCCTTTACATGGAATCACTGCTAAAGTGTTAGTTCTTATATGAATGCCTGCAGCTGTGTCAAATCAGTCTAATTATTGTATTGTGAACTGTTGCAGTGTAAGCTCTGCTCCTTTTGTACATGCATTATGACATCACACTTCACATCTGAAAAAGGTAAAAACCTTCCAGCATTATGGTGCAATGATCCTTTTGTTAATTTTCAAGCAAGAAGCAAGAATCTGCAGATACCCATTAATATTGTTAACATGTGCCAGCTAGATCCCATCCCCATAACATGCAGTACAATGTACTAAATTTTGTGTTTTGTCATCTGACAGGAAAGAATAACTACAAAACCCTAATATACCTCCAACAAGATAGCAGAATCGTTGGGAAAAGGGAGAAAAGTACATTTCTTTATCCACTTCTACCATTTACTTCTTAGAAAACCAAACAACCAACCAAGTCAATTAAAAATCCTACTTACACTATGAATAATTCTGAAGTGGATGAGACATTAGTCCTACCATTCTTGATGTAAAATATATAAAAGTTAGTGAATATTAATTAACATTTTATTTTTAACTACGGTATGTATTTTTCTGTCATTAGCAAATAGTCCAGGCTTGACCTCATTCTTCAAAAGACCAATATACAACATGCCAGGCCTTCCAACTGAGAAAATATTAAATATTTCAATCCAACATTTAAAAATGACCATATTAGGAACTATCACTATATTTATAAACAGCCAGCATAAAAAGCAGGAATCATTAGAAAATTATTGCAATTTCCTTGTTACTGGTAGTTTCCAATACTTCTATATTTTATTATCTTCGAACATTAGCAGCAGCCTTTCCCAACATGCTTTCCACAGAAGGCTAAGGAAAGAAGCAGGTTAGAAGCAATGTTTGCTTAAGCTGGAGATAATGGATGTAACATTAGCAAGAAGCAGATTGAGAACAGTTGATATACAGGTTAGAAGACTGAAGCATTCTTGACAAAAATAGGCAAAGCCTATTGAATTCTTGAACTTACTTCTTTCATCCATAGCAGTTTAGGTGGCTGCATTTCAACCGACATCACACCACCAACAAAGGACAGCACATTATGCTGTGTCTCATTGATGTGTGTTGTTTGATTAGCTGCACGATGGTCCATCCACATGATGATGTTTCTTTTGTGTTCTCCTTATAAAACAAAACCAAAGCAGTCATTGTTTCCACTAAAATATTTAGTACGCATATTCTTCTATCCAGATACTTTCCATTATAAAGATATGCTTTCTTCATAAAAAACATGTGCCATACCTATAATTACAACATATTTAAACAGATCACAAAAATAGTCACACGTGACTGCTGTAAAGGGCACAACTACAATTAAGAAAATTCAATATTGACAGGTGATCCTCCCCTTTTTCTGATTATACAAGATTTGCAGATTCTGCCTTCCTTCAGACTGCATTAGCATTTATGAAAGCTACAGTTAAACAGAAAATAAATGTACAAAAGCACCTAGCGCCGACATAGCATGTTCCAGAATTTCCTGTCATTAATTACCATTGTCTCTTGACAGCCTTTAGCATATCACTTCAAAGTTGTAACCTCCACGTGAGTTCAAAAATCTTTTGGAAGACATTCCTTGGTTTGATTTTTGGTTTGTTTATTTGTTTGTTTGAGGTTTTGTGTGTGTGTGGCTTTCTCCATCTTGATGTCTTTACAGATGTCATTGTTCTACTAACATCTTTCTAAAATTCTTTGTTAATATCTTTCCTGAGAGTTTTGTACTTCTTGGCTTCAGGTTCTTTATTCTTCCTAATAATTTTCACGGTTTGTTCTAACATCCAGTTTGATTTCTTTTTAATCTGGCAATTTTCCCCCCACTTTCCTCCTTAACAATTCCTTTAAGTTCACTTCACTGTTCCTCTGCCTACGTAGAAGCTGAGGGCTTCAAAGTGATTCTTTTTGTTTTTCTTAAAAAATGTTGTTTCAAGGCTGCTGAAATGCACAAACACAGTATTCGAAGCTTTCAAGTCAGAATCAGCCTCTGAATCATGGCTTATAACCAAAATGGTAGGAATATGATCGATATCATTTTATAGAAACTAATCAGCTGTCTTGTTCCTCTTTAATTTGGCTTCAAATTTTCACATGAACAATTTGTATTTTGTTTCACAGTCAGCCTTTGGCCACACTTTTGCTATTCTGAGTGAGCTTTTCCATCTTCTTATACCAATAATATAACCAATTCCATTTCTGTGTAATGCATCTGGGGATATTCACCTATATACGGTAGTCATTGCAAGTCTGTGCTAACAAGTAGACATTTGATAGAATTGTTAAAAATATTTTGATTTCCTAGGTAGTAGGACCAACAATGTTTTCCTTCTTAATGCTTTGACATTCCAGTCTCAAGTCACAATCTGGATACCTTGGTTGCCTGTTTTACCAATTCCAGATAGATGGTGAACATAAAATCCATCAGCTTCCTCTTCTTCTGCATCAATGATTGGAGCATAGGTTTGGATAATTGTTAACAGGGTTATCTAGAAAGTTTAATTGGTTTTATTCAATTACTGATTGCATCATAACCAAGTACTGTCCTTGCTATAGCCTCCCTTGTTATGAAGGCAACATTTTTTCCTTCTTAGTTAACTTAGTTTACTGAATAGTAAGCTGAATGACTAAAAGGGTCCAATTCCAGTCCACTCCAATTCAGTGGCTGCCTAAGATGCCAATGTATGGATGATTCATTTCATCTTTATGTTTATTTAAATTTTACAATGGAATACAAAAAGTAAATGTTGGATGTTGCTGTACTTGTTATATTATATTCTCTTTATCTAACTGTAATGTTAAAACAAAGCTAAAATATTTTTATGTTGAAATATAATGAAAAAGTAAAAAAAAGGTTGTATTTACTTTTTCACATGACTGTAGTTGGGAAGGCAGGATTCGTACATCTTTTTTTTTAGGAGATAAGAATGAAGGTACTCAAGAGTCAAAAAATGTCTCAGGTTCCATGTAGTAATGCATGAGATCAAAAAGAAGACTATTTCCTTTGCCTTCTGACTGCAGCCCTGTGACTTAGCCCTCATTCTATAGAGCAGACATGTCAAACACAAGGCCCGGGGGCCAGATCCGGCCCGCGAAGTGGTTTCATGTGGCCCGTGAAGCCATCCTGGAAACAGTGAGGGAATGGCCCCCACTGCCTTGGCCCTGGCCCAGAGACCCTCCTCCTGCCAGAGACCCTCAGATCTGTCCCACTCCTGCCCAGGCCCCCATAGGCACCCTTGATGCGAACAATGTAGAGCTGGCCATGCCCACCCAGTAGGACACACGCACTCTAGCCACGCCCACCCAGTAGGCCACGCCCACCCAGGCCATACTCACCCGGCCCCCTGAGGGCAACTGCAATGCTGATGCGGCCCTCAATGAAATTGAGTTTGACACCCCTGCTATAGAGGAATCTTCACTTCTTTCTGAACACAGCCAAATTTCCTCTTTGTGTTCACTTTCTCCTTCTAGTTCACTTACCTTTTTACTTTAGATAAAACTTGATAGAAAATCTCCTTCCATAAAAATATATGAAAATCCTATACGCTTAAATACAAACATTTTAATCAAATCTATCTGAAAAGTGGGTAATTCGGTATCAGCACAATTTGTAATTGAATTTATACTGGCTAAATTATTATTGCCCCGATTTTATTTTTAAATTATCATCTTACTATTGCAAATCTTAAGTCATTATTTGAAAGTTTTACCTTCATAGTTGACTGCCAAAGGATGAAAATGGCTATCCAAAACAACAAGGGAACAGGTAGCATCAAAGCCAAGCCCTCGAATCTGGGAAATATTTATTCCTTGGGTAATTTTCTGTGAAAGAAAAAATAAATAAATAAATACATAGCTCACTTTTCTATTCATTGAGGCACACAAAACAGTTAGTACAGTGGCGTATAAAGCTGAAGTTCAAATTAAACTTTAAATCCACAGCACTACATGTAGAGAGTATAAATGCCCAACACTATATGATTATCTAAATTACTAATAAGGATAACTATATAACAGTTTGGACTATTGATTACTTTATCCATTTTTGATTAATTCATCCTTCTTAAAAATCAATAATTATATTTTCCTTTACATTTAACTGATTGATTATATATTATAATGGAGATGCATGAGCTTGCACATGTTGATATATTGGTCAATAATGAGAATGAAACTATTAAACAAATGGTATCTGTAACTGCCAGCGTAACAGGTTATTACTGTGATTGTCAAAAATCCACTTCCAGAAAAAATAATTTGAAGGAAAAACTTCAACAATGTTCTCTTACTAAAAAGCTCATTGTGTTGATCAGCTCTCATCCAAAAGTGTTCTCATGATGTTTTTCCCAACTGTTTCACTGTGAGATCTGAGGAGAGATCTGTTAATATAAATTCTTTCATGGACGTAGTACTTGTTTACCTGGTAGAATTGAACTGATCTGAAAACAACAACAAGAAACTGTACATCTTAGAACCCAGTTTAAGAAATGTTCATGTACTTTGAGTGACAATAGGTGTTCAAAGTCTCAGACATTTTTCTGATGTAGAGAGCCCCATGGTTGGCCTTGAGGGAAATATTTAGAAGCCCTTACAGAAACAAAATTGACAAACCTATTTCTTAAGGTTTGGGTAATACCAAAAGAGACTCAGAATGGCTTTTCCCTGAATCATTAGGATATAAGGAGAGATGGAAAAATACAGTGAGACGTGCATGATTGATATCAGCCTTTTAAGTTTCTCCAGATGAGGAAACAACTCTACAAGAAAACTAATCTTCCAAGTATTTGGAGGTCCAGTCGGTCTGAGTCTGACCGAACACAGTTAAGATCCTTTTCTAGATCTTATCTTGTGGCAATGGAGGTGGCGAAGCGTGCTCACTTCGCCACCCTCATTGCATCCGCAGATAACTGCCCTGCCGCCCTGTTTAGGGTGACCCGTTCCCTGTTAAATCAGGGGACGGGAGAGGACCCCTTGCAGGGACGGGCTGAGGAGTTTAGTGAGTATCTGGTGGATAAAATCGCTCAGATTCGGGCTGGCTTGGACTCCGACTGGGCAGTGTCTGACGAAGGGGAAACGACGGGTTTGGCCGATAATATCTGGGAAGAGTTTGATCCTGTGACCCCGGATGAAGTGGACAGGATCATGGGGAAATTAAGTGCCACCACGTGTTTGTTGGACCCGTGTCCCTCCCGGCTGGTTTATGCGGCCCGGGAGGTTACACGAGGCTGGCTCCTGGCAGTTATAAATGCTTCCTTGAGTGAGGGGTGCTTCCCTGCCGCCTTGAAGGAGGCGGTGGTAAGGCGCCTCCTCAAGAAACCTGCCTTGGATCCAGCTATCTCAAACAACTTTTGTCCTGTCTCCAACCTTCGCTTTCTTGCGAAGGTTGTTGAGAGCGTGGTGGCACGGCAGCTCCCTTTGGTCCTGGAGGAAACTGAGTATCTGGATCCGTACCAATCGGGTTTCAGGCCCGGGTACAGCATGGAGACGGCATTGGTCGCACTGGTGGATGATCTCTGGCGGGCCCGAGACAGGGGTTATTCCTCTGTCCTGGTCCTTTTAGATCTCTCAGCGGCTTTTGATACCATCGACCATGGTATCTTGCTGCGACGTCTTGCGGGGTTGGGAGTGGGAGGCACCGTTTTATGGTGGTTCTCCTCCTACCTCTCGGGCCGCTCACAGACGGTGTTGACAGAGGTCAACCCCTAGGCCCCTTAATTGTGGGGTGCCTCAGGGGTCAGTGCTCTCGCCCCTCCTGTTCAACATCTATATGAAGCCGCTGGGTGAGATCATCCGTGGTTTTGGGGTGAGGTATCATCAATATGCCGATGATACCCAGCTTTTTATCTCCACCCTGAACCAAGCCAGTGATGCCCTCGATGTGATGTCCCGTTGCCTGGAAGCGATAAGGATTTGGATGGGGAAGAACAGGCTCCAGCTCAACTCGGCCAAGACTGAGTGGCTTTACATACCGGCATCTCGACTTGTCCAAGAGGTTCCATCTTTCGTTATGGGAGGAGAGGTGTTACCTCCCGTTGATAGGGCGCGCAATTTAGGCGTCCTCCTGGACTCACGACTCAGTTTTGAAGATCATATTGGAGTCGTGGCCAGGGGGGCATTTGCCCAGATTCGCCTGGTGCGCCAGTTGCACCCCTATCTGGACCGAGATGCCCTACGTACGGTCACTCATGCACTCGTTACCTCGGATAGATTACTGCAATGCTCTCTACATGGGGCTGCCCTTGAAGACCACCCGGAGGCTTCAGCTGGTGCAGAATGCGGCCGCGCGGGTAGTGATGGGAGCATCCCGATACTCCCATATTACACCCCTCCTGCGTGAGCTGCATTGGCTACCAGTTGTCTTCCGGGCAAGATTTAAGGTGCTGGTACTTACCTTTAAAGCCCTACATGGCTTAGGCCCGGGATATTTGCAGGACCGTCTGCTACCGTGGACGACCTCCCATCGCCCAGTGCGCTCACACAGAGAGGGCCTCCTCAGGGTGCCGTCGGCCAGACAATGTCGGCTGGCAACCCCCAGGGGGAGGGCCTTCTCTGTGGGAGCACCAGCCTTTTGGAACCAACTCCCCCTTGAGCTTCGGATGGCCCCGGACCTCCGGTCCTTTCGCCGCGACCTCAAAACTTTTTTCTTCCATCAGGCTGACCTGGATTGATGATGGGTTTTTAAATATGTTTTAATTTTTAATTTTTTAACTGTGTAGTTAATTTATTTTGGGGCTGTTATTTAATTCTTTTTTAATTTTTGTATTGTTGTTTTTTATTGTTGTTAGCCGCCCTGAGTCCTTCGGGAGATAGGGCGGCATATAAGTCCCAAAAATAAATAAATAAATAAATAAGTATAATGATTCCTCTGTGTCCTTCTTCGGCTGTACTTAAAATGCATCCAGCTACATTTTAAAAGGTTTCAATTCTCTCAAAGCCATAATATTAGGCCCAAAGAAATGAAGGAGAATGGATGAAGGAAATTGGCAACTGGCTCACTATGTCTGCTTTGAGGATCAAGAAGCTATTTCCCCACCCCACCCCAATAAAAGACAAATAAAAAAACAAATATTAATGTCAATGAAAAATTTTTTTTCATCAGTGTCTGGTAGAATCACTCTTACCTTTTAAATACTTTGTAAATCAGATTACTAGAGTGTAATAACAATGTATTTAATCTTCAAGTTAAATAGGAAAAGAGAGGGGATATGTGACAAAAAGAATCTCTATTCTTATTGCATTATTCACATAACAATTGTTCTGGCCTCAACCCTCTTAGGACACTCACTCAATAGCATGGCTCATGAATGTTTAAAAAGACTGATCAATAACAAGAGAACTATGAACTGTCCATCTACAAATTACCAACTATCTCATGCATATTTAAAAAGCCAACCTCAGAATATCGGCTGATTTGAGTCCACATATTTTTTTAGAGGACTAAAACACCTCACTGTCCCCAATGTCCATTATCACTTCAGCCCATGGTATCCATATTAAACCAAAGGAGCTGGAACCGAGTAATAACCTTCTATTTTGCATTCATTATTTGATTTCCAGGCTTCATTTTCATTACAACGAATATACAGTTGCAAAATATAAAAACATATGCATGCCCTCTTAATCATCTTGAGGAAATTTATGCATGTTTTTTTGTAATCTGATCACGTGCTCAGAATCACTTTAAAAAAGCAAATAAGAATTTGGAAGTTTTTTTTCTGAGTGCCTTATTGGATGACAAAAAAAATACAACTTCAAGGTATGAATTTTGCAATAGAAACCCAACACATTCAAAACCGCCATGAGTTAGAAAAAGCTCTCCGTGAATCCCACCCTGCAAATTAATTAATGAATAAATGGCTCAATAAATGAAGGAGATCCAGCCCAATAGCATCTATGCTATTTTTAATACAGCTTTGTTACGTATATTGGAAGGGGTACAATTAAAACTCTCCTAGCAACATGGGAAGAAGACATTTGATAGAGAAAGAGAGAGAAAGAATGCAGCTGTAACTGACATATGACACATTTTGTGAGAAGCTGCTGTCAGTCTTTAAAACATGGCTATCATGCAGCCAAATATGAACCCAAAAGCCAAAATTTGGTAAACTTAACAGTGAAGAGATGGGTGATCTTCTAAAATGATGTGTGTCGGGGTGAATGTCACATTGCAATCATTTTCAAAGACAGTCAACTTCTCTCAGATAATTAGATAAAGTTCCTCAAAGCACGTAACATACAATAGTCGTTTATTCACACTACGTCTGTACCTTTGTGACTATACAACAAGCTGCCCAGATGTCATCAGAGGATTGTTCATAATAGTCAGGTTGCGGTGCCCAAATTTGAATTGGATGGTCTGCATAGGCCACTACTGTGCCAATCTGGTCTACCAAAGCCGCACGGACACTCGATGTGCCAACATCAATTCCAACATAGTAATTTACTGGTCCCAGGTTCTCAGTTTGCATTTTGAGCAGGCTTCTGGAAAACAGGGAAATGAAAATTGAATCTGTAAAAGACACGTGATTTAGACAGCCTTGGAGAATACTGTACTTGCAAAGCTTTGCAGCAAATTCTTAACGTTAAGCATACAATTTGAAATTGATAAAAATTTTGGTAATTCTGCATAGAATATTTATTCAGTTAATCAGTCATTTATTTTTTAAAAAAAAAAATCTGTTATCACCCAGTCCAAAGATTCTACATAGTGTATACTGTAATAATATAACTCTATATAAAAGCAACATCCTAAATACCTCAATTAATACAATTAAAGCCCATTTAAAGCAAAATAAAAAAATGCCCCCCTCAAAACCTGGACACCAAAATGTCATGGTTCTGTCACCATAGTTGGACGCTGCGTGAACCTGGATATGAAGGACCCAACTCCAACTCAATTCTACCAAGACCAAATGGTTGTGTTTATTAGGGCTCCCTAGAACTGGCAATTGTCCATCTTTATTTGTGGATAGGACCACACTTCCCCTCTCAACAATGATATACAATCTGGGGTCTTCATGGATTCTCAGCTCCTGCTCAAAAAGTAGATGACACTATGGACAGGCCTTCACATTGTTTCTGAAGTCCCTGACAGCCTCAAGGATCCAGTTCAAGACTATTATAGTATCTCCAGCTTGATTTCGGGTTGTGACGTAAAAATGAGTATAATCAGCATACTGGTGATTGTTGTTGTTAGTTGCGAAGTCATATCCGACCCATCGCGACCCCATGGACAACGTTCCTCCAGGCCTTCCTGTCCTCTACCATCTTCTGGAGTCCATTTAACGTCACGCCTGCTTCAGTGACTCCATCCAGCCACCTCATTCTCTGTCGTCCCCTTCTTCTCTTGCCCTCATCCTTTTCCAGCATTAGGCTCTTCTCCAGTGAGTCCTTCCTTCTCATTAGGTAGCCAAAGTATTTGAGTTTCATCTTCAGGATCTGGCCTTCTAAAGAGCAGTCAGGGTTGATCTCCTCTAGGACTGACCGGTTTGAACGCCTTACAGTCCAAGGGACTCGCAGGAGTCTTCTCCAGCACCATAGTTCAAAGGCCTTAATTCTTTGGTGCTCAGTCTTTCACTAGTGATACTTCACACCAGATCAAAGGATGATCTCTCCCATCAGTTTCGAACAGATGTTAAATAACATTTGGACCAAGCACTATGAATCACAATACTAGAATAACTATTGAATTGATTGCTTTTCTTTCATTACTGCTACTACTACTGTTGTATTACTATTACTACTACTACTAATGACTAGAACTTGCCACTCTGTGAGGAACTAAACCAATGATGAAAGTACATCTAAACCTTGTAAGAAAAATACTATTTTGGAAGGTTTTGAACAATACTTAAGGATCTAATAAGAACAAGAGGGATACATTCCCCACATCCAAGTCCTGTTTAAGATAATTCCCTAGAGAAGGCATGTCAAACTCGCAATGTCACATGATGTCGTGCAATGTATTGCGACTTTTTCCCCATTGCCAGCAATGGAGTGGGAGCCATTTCGGCATGATGCATCTGGCCCATGGGCCAGCAGTTTGACATGCCTGCCCTAGAGCAATAAATAATAATAATAATAATAATAATAATAATAATAATAATAATAATAATAATAATAATAATAATAATAATAATAATAATAATAATAATAATTATTTAATTTCTATACCGCCCTTCTCCCGAAGGACTCAGGGTGGTGTAGAGGGCAATAAATACAATAGAAATACAATGTACAAAAGTTAAAAAAGAATTAAACATTGTAGCCCAATTACAGTAAAAATAATAAAATTAATATTAAAACACCCCAAACCCATCAGACCAGGCCGGCTTGTTCAAATAAGTAAGTTTTTAGGTCACGGCGGAAGGAGCGAAGGTCAGGAGCCATCTGGAGCTCAACCGGTAAACGGTTCCAAAGGTCTGGTGCGCCCACAGAGAACGCCCTCCCCCTGGGGGCCGCCAGTCGACACTCTCTGACCGACGGCACCCTGAGGAGGCCCTCTCTGTGGGAGCGCACTGGACGAAGGGAAGTTGATGCCAGCAGCAGGTGCTCCCGTAAGTAATCCGGACCCATGCCATTTTTATCCCACACCTGGGGGATAAACTTAATTACAAAGAATTTACTTCATCTATGATTCTTTGTTGCCATCATTTTCTCAATAATCTTCATCACAAAGAGAAAGTTGGAAACATTGAGAGTTAATACAATTGAATTGAGAGATGGCCTCTACAAAAGAGTCCACTGCCTCTTTCGAAACAATAAACTTCTCCCAGAGATGTTCATCAATTTCCAAATCCCACTACAAGCACATCCCATTGACTATTTGAAGAAGCCAGGTAAGTGTTACACATATGACAATGTCACACTACAGCTAACTTCCTCATTTCCATAAGGTCAAAAGAATTCCAGATAACATTAATAATCATTGTCCTATTCACCTCGCCCAACTCTGCCCAACTGGTGTCAAAACCCATAACTTTACACATAACTCAGAACTTATTATGAACAATTTTATAACCTTTGTTACCATTTGGAGAAGAAATAAGGGGCATAATCACATTTAAAATCACACATTACCGGCCTAACACATGTGAACCTTGGCCACAGTATACACCAGGGGTCTTCAAACTTGGACCTTTTATGACTTGTGGACTTCAACTCCCAGAATTCCTCAGTCAGCATACTTGGCTGAGGAATTCTGGGAGTTGAAGTCCACAAGTCATAAAAGGGCCAAGTTTGAAGGCACCTGGTATACACTCAGCCAGAAATATGACTATTCTTCAGTGCTAAAGGTAATTCTTTTGTAGTACACTGACATTTTTGTAAATGTGATCATGACACATTTTAAAAACAAAGTGAAAGAACCCTCAAGTTACTGCACTGCTAGAAACCTATTTGAGCCCATTTGTTCACCAAGCAGATCATTATCACTTTTACAAATAACCGTTAGCAAGTGGATTATGTCAGAATATAGTTATAATGCATACAAACGTAAACAGTAAATATTTACCATCTTTTCACTACTTATTATTAGTTATAGTCAAAACATCATGGTATAACAAGCAATCCTATAATGTGCCACTTTGCATTTTAGCTACTTTTTAATAAAAGCTTGTGACTATGAAAATTTTAAAAAAATAATCTGTACAAGATTTTGGTTAACTCTTTCAGAAATTATAAAAAAGCTCAAAATTAAGTCAAACCTCTGCAGCAGTAGAATTTCTCAGCCCAATATTGCATTTATTTTTAAATTCTCCTCTTTAAGTTTAAACAGTTTTTGAGCAAAAAAAAAACAATAAGTACTTTTTTTTTACAAATGCTAGAAGTGGAAAGCTTAACAAACTACTCTTAACGTTCAAAGAGTCATAGTGCATAATAAATATTCATGCAGTCCGGCAACCAGTAATCTGCAGAGATATTACTCAACCTGTGTATATAGCAAAGCACATACTTCCTGCTTTCTCCTTGAATAAATTTTCCAGTTTTCTGGCACTGAACCATGATGACAGAAGCAGAAAATAAATACTCTTTGGAAGTCTGTTTTGTTTGTTTGTTTTTTAAAAAAAAATCCAGAGCATCGTTTAAAGTGAAGAGGAGCAAATACAGAGCTGATCAAACCAGCCAGGAAACAAAAGAAACAAGTTTTTAAAAAGTTTGATTGCTGAAATGACCATGAGATCAATCAGTGATAAAGAGTCTTTCACATTCTCCAAAGGACAATTACTAGGATATACTTTCTTAATGGGACGCGGTGGCTCAGTGGGTTAGGACGCTGAGCTTGTCGATCAGAAGGTTGGCAGTTTGGCGGGTTGAATCCCGAGTGCCGTGTAACAGAGTGAGCGCCTGTTACTCGTCCCAGCTTCTGCCAACCTAGCAGTTTGAAAGCACGTAAAAATGCAAGTAGAAAAATAGGGACCACTCCGGTGGGAAGGTAACAGCGTTCCGTGCGCCTTTGGCGTCTAGTCATGCCGGCCACATGACCACGGAGACGTCCTCAGACAAGCGCTGGCTCTTCGGCTTTGAAACGGAGATGAGCACCGGCCCCTAGAGTCGGAAACGACTAGCACGCATGTGCGGGGGAACCTTTACCTTACCTTACTTTCTTAATATTTTTCCTGGACAAAAATAAGGCAGAATGAAGGTGTGTTGTAAAAAAAGCAGTCACTTCTAATATGATGCCTGATTAATGTACAGTACATATTGAACTTCAACTCCATAACTTCATTAAGTACCACCAGTGACCAACTAATCTTCAAAACCTGCTGTTTAATAACTACATATTTTCTGGTACTGGTCCATGGCTTGTTAGGAACTGGGCTACACAAACAACGGCTGAGCAAGTGAAGCTCCTCTGCGAAAACACAGGATCTAGGTTGCACACGAAACCATCCCCACTCCTGGTCCATGGAAGATATGGATGTGGCTACTTGTGATTAAACCAGAGGTATAAACTCACTGTGGTTGATAAACTACAGTTAATGACTAAGGGTAATGTCATGAACCTAATCAATTGTAACATTTTAACAAACCATGGTTACCAAACTGTAAGATATTCCATGGGAAACTTATGAGGGCATTATAAAATAACGCCTCAGCCAGAAAATTAGTAGAATGTATGGGTTGGGAGGGAACCTCAGAGATCCTCTATACAACCCCCGCTAAGTGCTATTATGGCACCTGTAACAAATAGCTATACAACCTCTGCTTAAATAGCTCCAGGGAAAGAAATCCATCATCTTCTGAGGCAATCTGGTCCATTGTTAAACAACGTTTGCCAGTTCACGTAATCTTCATCTTCTAAACTATAATGGAGCTTGGAATTATGACCATAATTCACGCCAGTCGTTAAGTGAATCATTGTGGTTGTTAAGAGAACTCATTGTCTGCAAGAATGTTTTTTGTTGGAAACTGGAAGTAAACATCACTTTCCAGCAAAAATCGTGGAAAACTGCAAATGGCTATAAATGCAGGCCTGTTGCCAAAATGCCCAAAATACAATCACAGGATGGGGGGAGGGGGGGCAGCCATTGGAACTTCAAATCTGAGTCCTAAGTATCTTTTGTTTGCTTGTTTGTTTGTTTGTCATAACTTCAAACCGTAAGTTGAGTACTGCCTGTAGGAAATTCTTCCTGATTTCTCATCAAATTTTGTTTCCTTGCAATTACAACTCACTGCTCCTTGAAACAATAACACTTCCCTTGATTCTGCCTTTGATTGCATTTGCTTTTTTGCAACAGGATCACTCTATTTACACTCCATTAAGGTTCTTTTTTGCATCTACTTCTGCCAGATATGATTGCTCTAATCGTATATTCATGCAGTTGATTTTTTATAAAAGACTTTGCATTTCTCCCTGTTGAAATTTATGTTGCTGGCTTCTGTCCACTGATTAGCATGCCAAAATCCTCCTAAATCTTGAATCTGTCCTCTAAGGTATTTACTCTTCCTTCATCTATCTCCCAAATTTGCAAGTCTCATATTTTCTAATCCTTCATCCAAACAGAAGATGGCCTAGAATGGAATCTTGCAGTTCTCACCTCCTTCCAGCTTGAGGCACACTTATGGGTGGGTATCAGTGTTCAACCACCATTGTGCCCAACTAATGGTCCAGCCCACATTTTGTTATCTTCTCTATAAATGTTTCATAAGAAACACTGTCATATATTTTGTTGAAATTTAAGTAACTACCAGTATGTCCATTACACTCCCACAGCCAATTAAACTGTCTGCTCTTTAAAAGGAAAATAAGAAAATAAGTTCAGTTTGACAATTACCTGCCTCTGGCAATACAATGATGGTTCCTGCAATGTAATGTATTCCTCTCTAAATAATCACAGATCAATTGCCTAATAAACTGAACCAGAGTTTTTGTAATGGCGTATTCACAGTTGAGCAGTGTTCAGGGAGTGGGCAGACATGTGAGAAAAGATTTGCAGATAGCTGCACATTCCTCAATTGTCTGGGAAACACGTTGCCAGCCCATTGATTCAACATTGGGGCACTGGAAAGAGCAGATATGACAAACTGGCTTCTTAAAGAAAGCAATCTAGTTGTAGAAATTTTCTATAATAAAATCTCTTTCCCTCGTAATAAATCCTGTTAAAGATGATTCCAAGAGAATGATGTTTTTGGTAAACTTACTGCCAAGAGCAAGGGTCTTCAAACTTGGCCCATTTATGACTTATGGACTTCAACTCCCAGAATTTCTTAGCCAGCATACCTGGCTGAGGAATTCTGGGAGTTGAAGTCCACAAGTCATAAAAGGGCCAAGTTTGAAGACCTCTGGCCAAGAGCCTAACACTCATATCAACAATACTTAAAAGGAAAGGCCACATTTTATTATGTTCTTGACTAAAACCATGGCAGTGGCTTGACTAAAGCCCTCTGGGAACACCACTGACTGTTGAACAAGTCATCAATGCTACAGTTCAACATTCAACTGCAGCACTGAATTACTGGTATACAGCTCAATACTTGGTTTATGTCAGCAACTGGGTTGCGTTGAACCAGCTATGGCGATTCCTGCCCATTCAACCATGTTTCTTGTTACCAGAGCTTGTTACCAGACAAATAGGGAGGATCTCCAAATAAATTTGTGGCTTTTATCCTTTAGTGTAGGCTGTACATTTAATTGGGAATAACTGAAATTTCCACATGTTCCATATGGGTGAGATTTTTCCTTGGGCTCTTGCCTTTTAAGGTACCAAACAGGCAATTACTCTGGTAGACAATAATAATCCTGTGATGGACAGCTATGCTAATTTTATGCAGATACTCAAAGATGCTTTTAAAAACCAGCCAGAAAGCTAATCAAGAAATTAGGAAATTGTGTCAAGGTGTGGTAGATACTCACAGATAACAGTCATTCAATTCTATCTGAAAGGTGGAGACTGAAATGAATTAGATTTAATTATTCAATTTAAAGAAGGCTTATCAACTGAATTGCAAGATGAGCAAATTTATTAGGGTATACCAGACATATGAGCAGATTTGCTCCTCTAAACTGTACAAATATACATGGTAAACTAGAAGAGTTAAAATACACTGGAGGGGATGGAAAACAGAAAAAAAACCCTTCTTACAATGACTTCTTTGTTCCTGGACTCTGATTTCTTCTGGAATTCAGTCTATGCACATTGACCTTACTTTTCAGCTACAGAAGGAAACTAGAAATTAAGATCTGTTTTCTTATCACTTCCTACTATCCCCTGTTCAATGAGTAGGAAGTGCACTCCTTTTTCTTCCACTTTTCAACTGACAGACCCCAAACTCCAGTTGCTGTCCTTTACTAGTGAAACTAAACTCCTTTTCCATGTTAGCCTAACTTTGTTTCTGCTGATAGCTACTTGCTTGTGTGCTTCCTTAAGGATAATACTCATCATGGTTCCTACAGAAGATGTCCTTGCTTAAAATTCTAGGTCAGTTGAAAGTTTCTTTGGTCTACAATGGTTTCTTAAGCTGCCCCATTTTTTGTGTGACTGAAATGGGGTACAATTCTGCACTCAAAAGAAGTGCAGAAGGGTTTAGTACAGGGGTCTTCAAACTTGGCCCTTTTATGACTTGTGGACTTCAACTCCTAGAATTCCTCAGCCAGCGTGCCTGGCTGAGAAATTCCTTGGAGTTAAAGTCCACAAGTCATAAAAGGGCTACGTTTGGAGACCCCCTGGTTTAGAATATCTTGTTTTTCAGAAATATTCTACTCTTCTGCAATTCCCTTTAACCTCAATACTTCTCTAAGCTAGCTGAAATTGTCTCTCCTAAAATCAAGTGTGACTGTGTTCTAATTTTTCTTTCTGCAATATCTTGATTCTGAAGATGACAGATCATCTCCACTCAAGTTTCTGGCTGCTTTTACATCCCCCTTCCCTTTCCCTATTGAATTAGAACTAGTTCTGCAGTGGATATCTCATCTTCAATTTTTTGAAGCAGTTAGAAAAATCAATAAAAACATTCTGAAGCCATTAGACCAGAAATGAGAGAACTGTATTTCACCAACTACTTTCTGTGAACATAACCATTGAAATTAGATTTTGGTGAGCAGGGATAACTTATGCATGAACTCTGCAAGTGACCTTCCTTCCTTCCTTCCAAATAATAATAATAGGAAGGGATCTTGTAAGTCTTCTAGTCCAACCTCTGCTTAGGCAGGAAACTTAACTTCTCTCTCCTTCCTTCCTTCCTTCCTTCCTTCCTTCCTTCCTTCCTTCCTTCCTTCCTTTCCATCCTGAAGAGCAGGTATAGCTAGCTCAGGAGTAGGCAACCTCCGCTCTTTTATGACTCATGGACTTCAACTCCCAGAATTCCTGAGTCAGCATAGTCAGCATAGCATAGCTGACTCAGGAATTCTGGGAGTTGAAGTCCATGAGTCATAAAAGAACCGAGGTTGCCTACCCCTGGTCTAGCTAGTGCTCAAAAGGTGAGCCAGACTTGGGGAGAACCCAAATCAACTCAAGCCTTGGAGACCCATTGAGTGGTTTTGTGCTGTCACTCTCGGGGTTACAGAACTGTGTGTTTTGGAGGCAAAACTGGAACTAGTTTAAGGTCCTGCAGGAAAGCCAAGAAAGCAATCTAACGAATGAAGCAAGGAAAATGCCCCTGGCAAGGACTTTCATTTCAGCTATCGGTCTCAGGGTTGTTGTTTTTTCCAGGAAGCTGCAAGGGAATTCGCGTTCTCCTTAGTTAACCCTGAGACGGTTCGCTTTACCCATCATTATATTTTCTCACCCGTTTCCCAGGCTCGGTCATCAGGTGCCCAATAAAAAAAAGTATTATTTCTAGAACGCAATGGCTCTGCTGTCACTTTACGAGCAGAGAAGAAAAATTTCTACGATACCATACTTTTTTTTTAATCCCATTTATATCCCACCCTTCTCCGAAGACTCAGGGCGGCTTACAATCTAAATAGCACAATGTGCTTAGCAATAGCCTTCATTCTATGTATATGCCTGCTTATTAGGGCTTTCATACACCCCCCCCCCCAGCGACATTATTACAAAGTCAGCTTAATTGCCCCCAACAATCTGGGTCCTCATTTTACCTACCTCGGAAGGATGGAAGGCTGAGTCAACCTTGAGCCTGGTGGGATGCGAACCTGCACTAATTGCAGGCAGCTGGTGTTACTTAAGGAGGCATTAGCCCACTGCTCCACCAAGGCGTAGGGGGGGGGGGGAGGAATCCAAGCCAAAGAAACCCACTCGCATCGCAGGGGCTGGAAGGAGGGACCCCTCTCCTGTCTTCCCTGAGAGGCGCCCAGAGGCAGCCTTTCGCCGGAGGTGGAGGGGGGGAGAGAAACCGGGCGTGTTTTTGTCCTTTACGGCAGAGGTCTCCAACCTTGGCAACTTTTAAAGACTTGTGGACTTCAACTCCCAGAATTCCTCAGCCAGCATTGAAGTTCCCCCCAAGTCTTAAAATTGCCGAGGTTGGGAGACCCCCTGCTCTACGGAAAGGCCGGGCAAGGCGCCGTTAAGGGGGGAGGGTTTCTTGCGACAGGACGCTCTGATAAGACAACCTACTCTTTGCCTTGGAAAGCGAAAGCCACTTACTTGCCCGAAAGTGAAACACGATCTTAGCAAGCAAGCAGTGGGGGGGTCAAAAGCAACGATCAACCGCGCGCTTGATGAGCAACCACCGGGGCTCCTGGCAGAGCAATTTCCGGCCTTCGGGGAGCCGCCGTGACCGGAAAAAAAAAGAAAAGAAAAGCCGCACGCCTGTTTCTTCCCTTGGCAGGAGGGCATTTGTCAATGCTTTTTCTGATTGGTCTGTTGACCGAGAGCCGCCCCCCCCCCGGCTCCGCGCTCAAATGCGATGGTGGGGGCGAAGAATAAGGCGCTCCTTTCCCCGAAAATGCTATTTTTTCCTCGCCGCCTCCATTCCGCCCACCCCGTTTCTACCCACGGTTCTTACTATTTGCAAAATCGAGAATAGAATTAACAGAGTTGGAAGGGAGCTTGAACAGTAAACCCTGGCCTACCATTCCGGACAAATGACTGTCCAATCTGTTCCTAAAAATATTTCAAATCAGAATAGAGCTGGAAGGGACCTTGTCCGACCCCCACCACCACCACTCCGCTCAAGCAGATCTACTTCCTTTCAGATAGGTGGCCAAGTAAATACTGAACATATTTTAATTTAGGGTGATGGCTAAGAGCAGCCTACAAATAAAACGACTGTATTTTTATTTGAACTGTAGGAAGTATTCCATTTAAAAAAAATAAACTTAAATAGGCTCACAATTGCATTAATTTAGGTTTTAGGTTTAAAAAAATAATAATTGGCTGGATACTAAATTTTATTCTGACTACACTAAAAAAAACACTATGGTATGGTTTCCTTGTTTGTGGGCGCGGTGCATTTCTGTGAAGGTAGTAATTACGTTACTGCTAGCCATGTTTATATACTCTGGTATGTGTGAACCCAGCCAATTAAGGTTCATTTTTAAAAAGCCATATAATAATTCACTGGGTTCATATATCATGGAAATGCATTACTGGCGTGTATTTATGATGGTTGCACTGTCCCGGGGTCGTGTGATCACTATGACCTGACAAGCAAAGTCAATGGGGAAGCCAGATTCACTTAACCATGTTACTAACTTAACAACTGCAGCGATTCGCTTAACAGTGGTAAGAAAGGACATCAAAATGGGGCAAAACTCACTTAAAAACTGTCTTGTGTAACAACAGAAATTTTGGGCTCAATTGTGTTATTAAATTGAGGCACCACCTGTACTCAATGCTATTTAACACAGAGACATTTTAGCACCTTTGTATATATATCTGCTCAATGGGTCAGTCTCCCTTTGCTCTCATCTGTTGTAGGGGGGAAAAAAACCCAGACAAATGTTTTTATTTGAATCACCAATTGTGAGGAGTTGAACAAATACACAACTTGCACTGTCCATCTGAGTTTGCAAAACATGTGGATGCTGAACTTAGAAACTTATAGAATCAATATGTATTCCAGGCTGAATAGCATACAATGTCAGGCAGCTTATATGCTTTCAGATCAGTGTTTTAACTTTTCTAAGTGATCTTCCTAGGAAGATTAGCACAGTTACATCGCCTCTCTGCTACAAAAATTTTGCACTGTGAGTGAAAGCTCCTAGTTTTCCTGCTTTAAAAGTAAAAAAAGAAAGCCTACAATAAATGTAGGATAAATCAATAGTGCTCCAATTTGGCCTGCTGCCCATTTGACCACTAATCTCATCTAATTTAGTGGGTCTAAATAAGAGGTGGCATCTTTGAAATATTCTCCCTGAGTTAGACCCCATGTGACACTTACTGGAGGAAAAATTCTTTGCATAAATCTGTCCTAAAAGGTTCACTTAATCATATTGCTTCACTAGCAGCAGTAGCCTTTGAAGCCAGAGACCTGACATGTTGAGAAATGGATAGAGTACATAAATATAATATTTCTTATTAACTATTGCAGCACAAAATAACATTTACAATCAGGATTGTGAAGTTTGTATAATTCTATGAGCTTTGAAAAGTATTTCCATATTGTGAATGTGTATGTGCTAGGCTATTTCTCCTCTGATCTATGCTAATCCTATAAAAATGTTTTCTGCCCATCCATTATATTACCATTTTTATATTTGCTGTGCAGAACACAGTCATATAATAGGCAGCGGCAAGTTTACCATATATCTCTTGAAATCTTTTTTTCCCCTTTATTCAGGTTAAAAGTTAACCTTGTTTTTCTCCTTGAAAGGTTCTTCCAGTTCACTTGAGATCTATCACAGAACAACCTGGCTACCAAAGCATTACCACATAAGTCATCAATTACTCATGAACCCTTGCTATAAATACAATTTATCTTAGTTGCTGTGGCATTTTTGTGAGCATTTTTTTTCATTAAAGTTCTTCACTGTATCCCTTCTTTGTCTTCCTCACAGACATCATCTCCTTAAGGAACAATAAAAATTAGATTTGTTTGACCTGTAGTAAGGGTTCATACAGGCAAGAAGATTTAATTGCTCTGCTTGGTCTTCCAGACAGCTTTTTATGCAATAATTCAGACATCCAGACCGTTGTGTTTGTCCAAGGATGGATGCCTGCATAGTAGGACTTACCGTTCACTACACATCGCTTTAGCTCCCCTGGGAAATCATTTGCTGTGAGATAGCATTAATTAAAAACTTGCATCATTGCCATGTCTTGCTTTCTAATGCCCTGTGCTCTTCTTTTTCATGTCAACTTTTATAGTACAATTAATTCTACAAGAACATCAGTAGCGATCCGAATCTTCACAGCTTAATCCACAGTCAAAACTTTGTACACAAGACCTAAGCTTTAAATCAGGGGTCTTCAAACTTGGCCCTTTTATGACTTGTGGACTTCAACTCCCAGAATTCCTCAGCCGGGCACGCTGGCTGAGGAATTCTGGGAGTTGAAGTCCACAAGTCATACAAGGGCCAAGTTTGAAGACCCCTGCTTTAAATAGTATGTCATTTGAATGTTGCCCTGGATCTAGGCAGACATCATCCTTTGGCTTCCATTCCTTCCCTTCCCTTCCCTTCCCTTCCCTTCCCTTCCCTTCCCTTCCCATTTCTCCTGTCCTAGTTTTCCTTCTATTTATCTAAAACATCACCAGTCCATTTTATTGCTTCCAAAAATCCAGCACCTCTGCCTATATAGTTGCCCTGGCAATGCAAGCCATATTTGCCTGTAATACGCCTGCATGTTTCAAACTTGCCCCACATTTTTATACTTTATGCCAAAAGAAAGAAAAGTTGGAACAATAAGTATAAATCAATAATAAATCGTAATATTTGCTCTTTCAGCCAACTGGAAATTCTATTACCTTTTGAGTTTTTATCTCTCTCCAAAAAGACTGTTTTGAAAACATTATCATCTTTGTGCTTGTGAATGTCTGCATCATAGGATGTCTCCTTCACTTGAAATCAAATATGCATTCGGGATATGTACACCTGTATTTTATTTCCCTCCCCCATGTGTCATTCACATTTTATTTTACAATGGTAAGGCATTTACACTAACTGGGATGCCATTCATTCTAAGCAACAGTGTCACAGTGCATCTAA
Source organism: Vipera berus (assembly GCF_964194415.1). Classification (NCBI taxonomy): domain Eukaryota; kingdom Metazoa; phylum Chordata; class Lepidosauria; order Squamata; family Viperidae; genus Vipera; species Vipera berus. The sequence continues at coordinate 67,473,239 of NC_138204.1, read as the reverse complement.
TTTCATTATCTCTGCTCCTGTCATTTGCAATACTGCATAGTAAAAGGTGGCCGAGAATTGTATATTGGATACTAGTCTAAGAATAGAAGCTAGATGTCATTATCATCATGCAAAAGAGACTTTATAACTGTTTTAGACTGCAGAACCATAGAAGCATAATTAGAAACAGGTCATATTGAGATGGGCTGATGGGTTTTTCACAGCTTGTTATAGGCACTCTCATAAGATGGCTGTCCCAGAAAACTTCCCTGACATAGCATGCCCTGCCAGCCACAAAACAACTATTTTTACCAGGCTTATTCAGAATTCTCTTCTCCTCCAGAATGCTGTCAACATTTCTAGGGAATACTAAAAACATCCTTGTCATTAAGGATATAGCTGGAGGAAAAAATGGGTAACCTTCAGCCTCTCATCCTCATGCAGCCCACAGACTTCAAGCAAGGCATTAAATTAAGTGGAAGTAGAGAAGATTCAGTAATGAAGATTATCAAAAGGGCTGGAGATTTGGGTTGTTTTTGTTTCTTCCACAGCATGTAATTAAATTTTGGGATTTGCTACCAGGAGATGTGGTGCTGGTTACCAGCTTGGCTGCTCAATGAGTGGGGTTCCTCGTTCAAGTCTGTAATAGCTGGACCGGGGGTCCAATCCAGCAGAACTGCTTACATTTTTTGTTCCTTCCCCAAATCCCCTCCTTTCATCTGCAACCAAAGTCACATTAACCAGTAACCAGGAGAATAACTAAGGGAAATTTCCTCTAAATTTTTATTGCCAAGTTGTTTCACTGATTGTTCTGTTAGAAAGTTCTCCTTAGTTCTAGGTTGGTTCTCTCCTTGATTAGTTTCCATCCATTGCTTCTTGTCCTGCCTTCAGGTGCTTTGAAGAATAGTTTGACTCCTCTGTGGCAATCCCCGAGATATTGGAACACCCCCTTGACCTTCTTTTCATTAAATGAGACATACCCAATTCCAGCAATCATTCTTTATATGTTTTAGCCTCCAGTCCTTAATCATCTTTGCTGCTGTTCTCTGCACTCTTTCTAGAGTCTCAACATCTTTTTAAAATTGTGGTGACCAAACTGGATGCAGTATTCCAAGTGCGGTCCTATCAAGACATTATAAAGTGGTACTAACCTATTCTATACCTGTGCATTTGATTTTTCTTGCCTAAATATAGAACCTTACTTTTCTCACCACAAATTTCATTTTGTTAGATAGGGTCTAGTGTTCCGGTCTGTCAAAATCCTTCTGTATCTTGGTTACCAGTTGTCTTCCGGGTGAGATTCAAGGTTCTGGTAATGGTCTTTAAGTCCCTACATGGCATGGGTCCGGAGTACCTCAGGGACCACCTGCTACCGGCATCAACTTCCCTCCGCCCTGTGCATTCCCACAGAGAGGGCCTCCTCAGGGTGCCTCCGGTCAGAGAATGTCAGCTGGTGGCCCCCAGGGGGAGGGCCTTCTCTGTGGGCGCTCCGGCTTTATGGAACCAGCTGCCGGTCGAGCTCCGGACGGCACCGGACCTTCGCTCCTTCCGGCACGGTCTGAAGACCCATTTATTTGAACAAGCTGGCCTGGCCTGATGGGGGATGTTAGGGTTTTTAATGGGTTTTTATATTGTTATTGTTTTATCTGGGCGATTATTTAATTCTTTTTTAATTTTTGTATTCTCTATTTATATGTGCCCTGTTCACCGCCCTGAGTCCCTCGGGAGAAGGGCGGTATACAAATTTAATAAATGACAAATGAGCCTATCTTCTGGAGTTTTGGCTATTCCTTCCAGTTTACTGTTGTCTGCAAATTTGATGAGTTCCTCTTGTATCTCCTCGGCTAATTCATTGATGAAGATATTGAAAAGTACTGGACCTAAGACAGAGCCTTGGGTTACCCCACTGCATACTTCTCTCCATGTAGATGCAGTTCCATTAAGGACTACATGCTGAATGTGGTTGGTCAGCCAATTACGAATCCATTTGGTGAGTGATGCTGTCTAATCCACAGTTTTCTATCTTTTCAAGTTGTAGGTTGTGGTCTACTTTATCAAATGCCTTACTGAAGTCCAAGTAAATTATATCCACAGCATTTTGCTGATCCACTAATTTTGTCAGTTTGTCAAAGAATGTAGTAAGATTTGCTTGGCATGATCTGTTTTTGACAAACCCCTGTTGGCTTCTAGTTATGAGTTTGTTTGCCTCTAGGTGTTCACAGATTCATTGCTTGATCATCTTTTCCAGAATCTTCCCAGGTATTGATGACAGACTGATAGGTCTGTAGTTTCCTGGATCCATTTTTTTTCCTTTTTTTGAAGATAACTGTGTGGACTTGACCATGAGGTAATTAGGCAAAAGGGAAGGGAAGGGAAGGGAAGGGAAGGGAAGGGAAGGGAAGGGAAGGGCTTAAAATGCATAATCTTTATCAGTGACATTTTAAAATACGTTCTTCAAAATCTACCATTCAAAGCTTAGCCTCCTTGATACACAAACTGACAGATAATTTTGTGGAGACACAAGACTGGCAGTTTACGAAGAGATCAGCAGACGATGGAAAACAAGATGAAACAAAGAGAAAATTTTAGAAATTGCAGCTGTATCGTAATTCCCCAGCTGGCATTACAATCAAAGTAAGTTCTATGGTTCAGAGAGCAGAAAAACAAAATCCAGAATACTGGCTCTTTCATCTGAATATCTCCCTATAAACATACCCACCCACCCACCACTTAAAACTGCAGTAATTCAAGAAACTTATCTTGAAGTAATGCAGTATCTGTGTGCATTATCTTGCATCTTGACTGGTTCACAAGATTGCTTTCAAAGCCAAGAATTTGAAAGGGTGGTGGTGGTTGGGAACGAAAAGGATATATGAATACATTCCTTTGATAACATATTTGTCAGCAGTCATCAGTATATCTTATTGTTTATTTTTTTTAAGCCATGGCCAGTTCTATAAGCAAGGCCTAGGGCAAAAGGGTAATGGTACAGATTTTCTTCATTTGAACCCAACTCCCAGTGACTATAAAGATGTACAAATAGAAGAAATGTATACATAGTTCATGATTGAACTGTGGAGTATATAGACATACAGTATGCAGACATATCCATCTAATTTTCTTGCCAATAGTATGGAAGCAACTTGCTTTGTACTATATCAGCTGGCCAGTTTAGCCTACAACCCTAGATTTCCTGATGGCATCTTACTCAAAGAGTAACTTGACTTGATCTGACTAGGTCCTCCAAGCTTTTTTTTTTCTCAGCTGAGATTGGCTACCTGTTGTTACCCACCCTTCATAATAATTTCTATCAAAATTCTACTACTTGATGCAGTTGAGACTTTTGTTTTCCATATATATATATATATATATATATATATATATATATATATATATATATATATATATACACACACACACACATACATACATATACACATGTACACACACACACACACACACACACACACACACATATATATACCGGTATATATATATATATATATATATATATATATATATATATATATATATATATATATATATATATATATATATATATATATATATATATATATGCAGTGGCTCAGTGGGTTAGGACGCTGAGCTTGTCGATCAGAAGGTCGGCAGTTTGGCAGTCGAATCCCGAGTGCCGCGTAACAGAGTGAGCGCCTGTTACTCGTCCCAGCTTCTGCCAACCTAGCAGTTTGAAAGCACGTAAAAATGCAAGTAGAAAAATAGGGACCACTATGGTGGGAAGGTAACAGCGTTCCGTGCACCTTTGGCATCTAGTCATGCCAGCCACATGACCACGGAGACATCCTCGGACAAGCGCTGGCTCTTTGGCTTTGAAACGGAGATGAGCACCGGCCCTAGAGTTGGAAACGACTAGCATGCATGTGCGGGGGAACCTTTACCATCCATATATATATATATATATGTTAACTCTTAGACTACCTTGCTAGGCCCCAAACATGGGGCAAATCTTTATTTCCTGTTTTCAGCCTTATCTCAAAGGCCATCGAACAGGCTGTAGTCACACCGGACAGTTCATATATTTGTGTAAATTACTAACAAAGAATTTAGGGAGGCTGATATGCATTTCGGACTCATTAGTCTTCATCAGTCAGTCATACCCTTCCGAGATTCGAACCTGGGCTGCTTGCACATTAGGCAGTGTTTTTACTTCTTGAGCCACAGGTTCTCTCTCGCTTTGTTAGCTTTTTTGCAAGGGGAGAAATATGTGTCATATGTTAACTCTTAGATTACCTTGCTAGGCCCCAAACATGGGGCAAATCTTTATTTCCTGTTTTCAGCCTTATCTCAAAGCCATCGAACAGGCTGTAGTCACACCGGACAGTTCATATATTTGTGTAAATTACTAACAAAGAATTTAGGGAGGCTGATATGCATTTCGGACTCATTAGTCTTCATCAGTCAGTCATACCCTTCTGAGATTCGAACCTGGGCTGCTTGCACGTTAGGCAGTGTTTTTACTTCTTGAGCCACAGGTTCTCTCTTTTTACACACACACACACACACACACACACATATATATATATATATATGGATCTTTGGTTATTCGGGTTTTTTCCCGCGTAGAACTAAAGGTGTAGGTGCAACGTTTCGACGGAATCCCATCCGTCATCATCAGGCTGGTGGCTTTAGCTTCCTTCTTCTGGGAGAAGCATGTGGCTGTTTGTTCCTCTTTTTTAAACTGCCAGAGGGGGTGTGTTCTGTGGGTGGAGGTGTGCTCTGGTGTGCTGGATATTTTTCTGTCTGTGTAGAATGCTGTTTTGATGTTGTGTTTTTGGAGGACCTTGCTGATTCTGTCTGTGGTCCCTTTTAAGTATGGGAGGAGGGCTCTCCTGAACGCACTCTCACACCACCACCCAGCACAGATCAACTCCGTAGCCAAGACACTCATCTCCAGAACAAAACACCTAGCTGACGAACAACACCTAAAAACCGAACTACACACTCTCACTAATGTACTAACAGCCAATGGATTCCAAAGAAACACGATTACCAACTTAATCCGAAGAGAGACACCCACAAAAACCCAAGACAGAGAACAAGAAAATGGCAAAGCCCTCCTCCCATACTTAAAAGGGACGACAGACAGAATCAGCAAGGTCCTCCAAAAACACAACATCAAAACAGCATTCTACACAGACAGAAAAATATCCACCATCCTAAGAAACCCCAAGGACATAATTGGGTTAGAAAACCAAAGAGTATACGAAATCCCATGCACCACCTGCACCACCACATACATCGGACAGACCAACAGAAGAATAAGTGCACGCATTGAAGAGCACAAAAACTCACTCAGAAAGGGAGAACAAACTTCATCCCTGGTCCAACACTTTGAAGCCACGGGACATGAAATTGATTTTAAAAAAAACAAAACTATCGCCAAAATTGAACATTTTAACAACAGAATAATCAGAGAAGCCATTGAGATAGAAAAACGCCCCCACAGCATGAACAAACGAGATGATACCTCTCGCCTACCAGCCATTTGGAAACCCGCCTTGATTGACAGACGAGGCCCAACCACCAAGAATGATACCAGACCCAAACTCATGATAACATCACATGACATCACCACCACACAACCATTCAAAAAGCAAATCCGAACCCACAATGATAATGAGGCACAACCACAAAACAGAAACCTAACTACAGCTGCAACATCAGCCACTTTAAACCCCTCCAAACTACACAATAAGCAAACTGACACCCACTATAAAAACATGGCACCACCACAAACACGAAGCCGAACAAAAGCAGCACAACTCACCAGCTCAGGTCTGGGGCTGGCAGCTGAGACCAGCCCATCCACTCAGAACACCCCCCCCACCCAATCAGAACACACCCACCATTCAAAACACACTCCCACCCAATCAGAACACACTTGGTCCCCCACCCAATCAGAGCACACCTCCACCCACAGAACACACCCCCTCTGGCAGTTTAAAAAAGAGGAACAAACAGCCACATGCTTCTCCCAGAAGAAGGAAGCTAAAGCCACCAGCCTGATGATGACGGATGGGATTCCGTCGAAACGTTGCGCCTACACCTTTAGTTCTACGCGGGGAAAAACCCGAATAACCAAAGATCCACATACAAACACCCGCGAAAACCTCAGAAAACATATATATATGTAGGTCTTGGCGTATTCGTGTCTTTTCCCGTGTAAGATTGAGAGTGTCAATCTTACACAGGAAAAGACCCGAATACACCAAGACCTACATACCTGTACCCGTGAAAATCTATACACACACACACACACACACACATATATATATATCTTATTCTGATCATTAGCTAACTTAGAAGTGCCACAAAGTAGCATCAAGATCCAGATTTAGTATTTAAATTTTGAACTCAAATTTTGTTCTCAAAACATACCATTCCAACATTGCATATAGTGCAGGGCTATGCTATATTCTGAGGCTAAATAAAAGCATTCCAAAACAGTTCCTTACTTGCTCTAAGAAATTTCTGTACTTGTTAAGTATTTTAGAAACCAGCCTAAACATTTTTTTTAAAAAAAAAAAACCAACCAACCAACTAACCATCCAGGTTTGGAAGATATGGAAAAGTTGAAGCCATCATTCCAATGAGAATTTTGTAAAATTCCTATCAAGAGCTGAATGTGCAATTGTTCAAAAGCTAGAAGTTTCTGTTGCTTACAATGTTCAAGAAATAACCCAAAGACGTCTCTTGAGTGCAAACCCTTCACACCCATTAAAAGCGTCCAAAGATCAGCTTCTCTAGGAGACATACAAATCAATTCAAGACGTTAGTAAGAGTAGTGTAAGTGGCAGGTACTTAGAAAAAGAGCACAAAGAATGAATGAATCTAGCCAGGAGAGAAAAGAAAGAAAAACAGCTGTGTTAAATATGCAACACTGGCTTTAAAAAGAAAGAAATCTGGCTTGCTGCCAAGTTGTCCCTCCCACCTCAGAAAGCATTTGGAGTTGAAGGAAGTATAAACAAATCTTACCATTACATATAATTAACGTCTGAGCCTAGTTGGTATCCAGATGCTAGAATTGGTTGAACTTGATATGCTACCAACCAGGGGGGGAGGGGGTTGGAAGTTTTTGGGGAGAGGGGTGTACAATGGGTCGTTTTAAATTATTCCCTTTGTTGTTCAATAGGGTCCTTAAAAAGTTCATGTGGGGAAAAGCGTATCTTTCCATATGGAACGTGTCAACTGTATATTTTTTTTTCCCAAGTGTACTTCATTCACAGCCTTTGTTAGGAACTGCAGGACTGTGAGAGGGAGAATAAGACAGAATGTATTTGCGCTATTCTTCTCACACCAAATGTCTCATTTGCAGGAATGGCAGGATAAAATCTTTCATACAGTAAGAAAGTAAGAGGAATAGGGCTGGATCAGGCCAGCATTCTGTTCCCATAATAAGCAACCCCTGGTTTCTGGGAAACCTATCAGCAAGACATAGTGCGGTATCGTTTTTCTTTTCATAGATTCCTCAGGAACAGTTGGTATTAAGAAGCCGATGAAAACTCACCATTGACAAGCTCCTCTTACGAATGGGTCTACTCTTTTTTTTTCTCAAAAGCATCCATACTGATAGTCGTCAATAAGGAGTAAATTTTACCTTTAACTGTTTGGAGAAGTGCTTCCTTTAATCAGTCCTGTTTGTCCCACCACTAAACTTCAAGTATTATAACTTTTTTTCCTGCAAAAAGTTCTCAACCCTTGATCTTCTGTTTTTTTCCCCCCGGTACCTTTTCAGTTTAATGTCATGCCTTTTGATCTAGGGTTAGATTTTGCACATCATATTCCAAGCATGATTATACCCCAGATTTATATAAAGATATAGCAAGTTTGACAATGCAACTTTCTGTTCATTGACTAGGGCAGGGGTAGGCAACCTTGGCTCTTTGATAACTCATGGACTTCAACTGCAGAGTAGGAGCATGCTCACAGGGCAAGGTCCAAGGTTCCAGGTCCCGCTGGCTAAGTGAGTCCACAAGGAAGAGTCCAGGCACAAGACAAATGGCAGTCCTCAGGGCAAAGACAAGGTACAAGGCAAGAGGCAGTTCTAAAGGCAAAGCAAAACAAGGTCCCATTGTGATTCAGTGTCCGCCTGTGCTCCCAGCAGCTGAGTCTGAGGAATCTGAGGAGGAGGAGGAGGAGGAGGAGGAGGAGGAGGAGGAGGAGGAGTTTGGAGTCTTTGGTGTCGGTGTCAGAGGGAGGCTCTGATGCACTGCAGGACTCTCAGCCTGGCCCCTCCAGTCGTGTTCCTCATGAGGCTCAGCTGTGTGAGGAGGAGGTGACAGACTCAGAGGAGTCACAGCTGAATCTGTTCAGAGACGCTAAAAGCAGAAGGCAATCCAGCAGAGTGGAGCAGAGAAAATCAATGAGGCAACTCAGTGAAAGGAGGAGAAGGCATTGAGAAGCCACGCCTTGGGACAGATACTTAAAGGGGAAGGTGTGGGCAGTGCTGGTTGCTGAAGGCAACCATTTGTAGACATTCAAAGAGAATCCTGGTCTGTTCTTGCTAATCTATTTGACTCTTCTTTGTTGACTCTTGTTTGATGTTTTTAATCATTTATTGAAGAACATATTCTGCTTTTTTGTTTGAAAGACTTTATCATTTTGGAACTGTAAATAAATTTGGGTTGGGTTTTTTCCAGCCTATTAATTTGTCAAAAGGAAAAAGGGGTTGTCCCTGTCACACAAACAGGGCCGGTCGTAGGCTGGAACAGAGCAGGTCCAAAAGCAGCCCACAAGACTAGGGCAAGGTCCAGGGCAAAAGGCAGAAAGCAGTCCTCAAGGCTAGGCAAAGCAAAAGGCGAAAAGCAGTCTTCAAAGCAAGGCAAGGCAAAAGACACGAGTCTAAGCCGGGGGAGTATTCATCAAAACAAACAATTGTTCCCCATGACTTCTCCATAAGTCACTGCACCCCAGTGTTGCTTTTGAGGAGAGTTGGGACAACCTTCTCCTGAGTAGTTTTGCAGCTCTTCTCTGCGCTTCCTACTCTGCTCCATGCCCTTGGATCGAGTGGAGGAGGCAGCTCTTCCTCATCAGAGGGGATCTGCTGCCTATCAGCACCACTGCCTGTCAGCAGCCGATCCTCCCATGTCTGTGAAGGCAGGCAGCTCTCCGTCTGGTCAATCACCTCCCCCAATACCTGAGGGCCTGGGACAGCATTGTTCTCAGCTGCTGGCCTCGCCAAACATGCCAAGGGAGACATGCCATCCCTGTCAGACGGTCCTGGTTCCAATTCCTCCTCCTCCAAACTGGGCTTGGATGGGGTTAATGACACCCAGGGGCACTGCAACCATCATAAATACATGCCAGTTGCCAGGTGTCCTAATTTTGATCACATGACCATGGGTATGGTTGTGAGTGTGAAAAGACCCTAAAGTTACTTTTCTCAGTGCAGTTGTAACTTTGAATTGTCACTAAACAAAATGGTTGAGAGTCAAGGACTTCCTGTAGATGTGGAATTTATACGGAAGATTGAATGAAATGCCTCCGAAATGGAAATTTAGCAGTCTATGTTGACCCTCAATAGGTTGAGAAAGAAATCAGGAGAGGCTAGCTTCATGAAGGCTTTTGAGTATTAACTTTGCCATTCCTTGTATCCTAAATATGGAAGGCCACGAAAGGAAAACAGTACATCTGAACAGAAGCTGATATGCTTCTAATTCTCAGGCACATTTTTCTTATATTGGTGGAAAAGCAAGGTATAACAGAAAGTGACAGGGAATTAGGGGAGGAGTAAACAATAGGTATAATGGAACAAGGACAAAGCCAGCAATGTAAAGTGCTAATGGGTTTTGTATTAATTTTGTGACAATTACTTGGATGTTTTGGGGCACCAGTTTAATTTCCACCGAACTTAGTCTTTCTTCGGGAGCAACAAAAGAGAAGAGGGACAGAGAAATTCTTTTAACGTACTGCTTAATTGTGCCACTTATTTAAATCCTCATTTCTGAGAAGCTATACTTCAATATCCATTTGTGAGAACGAGACTTCTTAAATTCAGTTGGAGTTTCCTGACAATAGACAAGCATGCATTGGGTTGCATTGCTCCTTTTTTTGTAGAATATCCAATAGCTGTATCTGGAGTGCAAGCTAAGCAAATATGAATGGGCTGGACTTTAGGAACAGCTACATATCTAAGAAAGAAGAGCAGTTTAATGATATGTTCACTGACAGTTGCTTTAGCATCTTATTAATTCATTGTTGGCTGCCTTGCGATCAGTGGACAAAGGCAATTTAAAACTGCTTTTGATATGTCCATAAAGGGAGAGAGAGGGAATCTCCCAACACTGGCCTTTTTCAGTATTTGGTTTTACAAAGTAGACTCAGTAATTTTAGCTTGGCATGCTAAAGACCCAGCTCTAACCAAGTGAAGAACACTGGATTCTCCAGGGCACCTTTCTTAAATCAGCCCTCTGAAATGTAGAAGTGTCACAAGAACATGGTTGCAGGAGTCCACCCAGTTGCTCACCATTATGTAAATCTATTCCTGTCATCAAATACAATTGCATGTAACCAGGGCTTTTTTTCTCACAGAACGCTCAGAACGGAGTTCCGGCACCTTTTTTGGATGGAACCTTGTAGGGTAAGCAAGGCGGGTTGTATGACATATGTGAGTTCCGGCACCTTTTTCTTTTACAAAAAAAGCACTGCATGTAACATTACCTGGAAACTTGGGACTTCTAAAATGGTTTATTATTGTTTGAGTAAACACCACACACAAACTCCTTGACCTCAGTGAAAGATTCAGACATTAATGGGGAGCCCCAGATATGGGGGCTACTTCGCTTCAGCATCTAGCACTGCTATCACCCATGATCTAACTGGAGGATGCAGCCTCAGCTGAGAAGCCAAGAAATTACTTTTCCTTAGCTACAAGCTTCCATTTGTGTCTAGGAGAATCAAAAGCATAATCTAATCAATCTGCCTCGTCTCTGATGCCCTAAGAGTTCAAAGGGGCAACTTGAGCCATCTAGGTAGGGAGGGACCAAGGCCGAGCACCTGCTCAGTATAGGAATTTGAATTAAAGCATTCCAGAAGATGGCCCTGTTGTTTCTATTTGAACACATCCAGTGAAGCAGAATTTCACCTTCCCTGGATAAATAACTCCAAAGTTGAACCGCTTGTACTCTTAGAAAAACAATCAGAATCTGCTTTTCAGGCAGTCCTCGGCTTACAACCACAACTGAGCCCAGAATTTATGTTGTTAACTGAGAAACGTGTGTTAAATGACTTTTGTCCCTTTTACGATTTTTTTCTTGCCACACTTGTTAAGTGAATCAGTGCAGTTGTTAAAGTAGTAACACACGGTCATTAAAGTGAATCTGGCTTCCCCACTGGCTTTGCTTGTCAGAAGGTCGCAAAAGATGGTCACATGACTCCGGGACACCACAACCGTCATAAATATGAACCAGTTGTCAAGCATCCGAATGTAAATCACGTGACCACGGGGATACTGCACTAAATGAACTGTTGTAAGTCGAGGACTATATTCAGTGTCATATATTCAGATATTCCTATTCGCTCTTCTTTCCCCAGGGTTAAACACAACTAACTCCTTTATCCTCTCTTCCCTGGACTTTGCTTCTAAATCTCTGGCCATACCTTCTCTGACCTTGTTCATTTGTCTGAACTCTTGAAGTGAAACCAATGGCTTAAATTTCACATCCACAGCAGATTTGGAAGAGGTGAGAGCTAACCTATTATACTGTAGTTGTTCCAATTTCTCAGCAGACATGTAGATTGCCTTCTGCATGGAATTTTGTAAAAGTTAAATACAATGAACACTATTTGTTCTCTCTTGTGGACCTGGGTTATTTTTTAAACCTGAGAGCACTGCTTTGTAATCATTTGAATAAAGCACCTTATATCCGCTATTATCCTAATATAATCTTTTGACAGATTCTCCTGATACGAGACTGCAACCATTTTCAACAACACATTTAATAGGTGCACAATATGTAAACATGATCAAAGGGGTACCAGAGGTAAACATAAGAAAAGTGAGGTATTTTTTCTCGTAGCTGCTTAATAGGCCCATATTAGTCACAGAGGCATTTGAGTCCTCGCAGCTGAGCTTTGATCAGATGGATGGTGCTTTTCGTAGCGCGCAGTCATAGTGACATTGTACAGAGTGCTGTCAAACGCAAGTATGATATTTCTGCGAGTATTCACATGCTCTTTTATAACCTGTCTTTTGAAATAACGGAGGAAATGATTTATAAAGGTCAGTGAACATTCCAACACCATATGCCTTACTTTTTGCCATGCAACCTTAGAGATACAGTAGTAGAAGAACCGAGGGAAAAATAAGTATATACTGTATATCTTATCCATACAGAGGCATTTTGGGGTGGTGGTGTTTCCACCTGTAAAATAGAAATATTCATGGTTGCCTACAATCCAGCTCCCCATGAAGGTTTGCTAATACTCAACGTATTGTACATTTCAATTTTGTTTAGATAACAGTTTAAACAATATATACAAAGTAATGTGAACAGTAAAAAAATTTCTAGAAGTAGCGGTACATAAATTGCTGGGAGAGAGGAATAGGTTCAACCCCACGCTAGTCAAATTGCATTCCACACCTAAGCAAGTTGCTCAAGCATCACTGAAAATGTTTTACAGCAGTCATAAATCTAAAAAAGTATGAATGTGATTCCCAAAGAATCTACAGGGGACGCAGTTTTGAAATTTTTGTGTCGCTTGACTGCGATTTCAACCCATGCTTTTTCATTGTGCCATGTCAAAAATGAACACTCATGCCGAGCAGTTTATGTCAACTGAGACATCTGCTGCTTATTTGGATGGCAGATTGGCAAGCCTTTAATATTGTCATTATTGATCCAAGAAGACAATAAACAGCCAAGTGGCCATGGAAACCAGAGTTTATTCTGTTGCTTTATCCCTAAGTATGGGTGTAAATCTGGCAAAGGCAGGCAGGTTGGCAGCACTAGAGGACAAAGTCTTCTGCTTCTCCAAAGATCAGAAGAAGCCTAGATGAACACAACACTGTTTTCTCCCAAAACATTATCCTTATATTGCCTTTCCTGGTCTCTTTACTCTTCCAGAAGTAAAGAAAGAGTTCTGTTGTGTAGTTTTTTTCCCATCATTCTGGAGATTTTGCAAAGAAGAGACAAGTGAAACCAAGGAGATCTAAGTTTGAGGATCTGCAGGAATTATTCCCAAGGGAAGGGGAATGCTGCAACATGGGATATGTTTGGAATTTGTGCGCATAGCATAGGCTGCTGCTACAGTTTTCCCCGCTTTTCTTTTATGCACGCATTGCAGCTGTGTTTCACATTCCTTGACAGAAGCTCAGTGCAGTAATATAAAGAAAATCCTGGGTATTTTTGATAACTTCCTTGATTCATACTCCATATTCTAGAAAGGGAATATGCTCTAGTTTAGTATTGTAGATTAGCAGGAACTCTTTAGAGTTTTCGGATTCAAGTCTTACTCACTCCAGGAAGAAGAACCAGGGATTCAGACTTGGACTTCCTGCATGGAAAGCAGGGGATCTACCACTTAGCCATACCCTTCTTCTCTGTCTTAACACTGCTGAACATTTTATAGTCTGGAATATCATTTGTAGTGGGGAAAGGAAGGGAGGGAGGGAGGACTGGGTAGGTTAACTTGAAGCCCAGTATATTGGCTAGCTAGAAGCTTGAAGAGTGCAAATTCAAGGAGACTGTTAAATCTTAAAACAATGTTTGATATAACTCATGAATTGGTGACAAACAATAAATGCTGCTTCATTAAGGTTACATAGAAGTGTTCCTATTCAGTCAAAAGGCAGCTCAAAGAATTGTTAGCCATGATCACCATTGTGGAAGGAAAATAAATGTAAGAAGTCAAGAAATACTATCTGTTGTGTAGCCGGTTCTTTGCAGGCAATAAGCGAGACGGAAGGTTGCAAACAGGAACATGCTTTATTGGAGTCAAGCAGAATAAAACCGAAACAGTGGCTGCTGCGCAGCTACTTATACGGTTGGCCACTAGGCGGCGGCCAATAGGTTTAAAAGAAACCATTCCCACCCCAAATCTACCAATGATCTTCTTGGAGACAACAAATCTGGCTTAGTAACTGTTACACAGACACACCATTAAGCAACCTTTAAGCAGCATTTAAACAGACACGTGAATCAGTACAAGTAAAAACCCCAATACATTATACTATCCTTGGTTCTCATTATCTATCTAATGGCAATCAGTGTGCCTTGCTGCTTTATCCCTAGGCTCTGCCCCCCAGATAATACATAAGAATTTGGATACTTTTCACAGCACTACACTAATTTCTAAGTAACACCAAACTGCTTCAAGCAATACCTGTTGTATGAAGTTTGGCTTCTATTTGTTACCACCCCAAACTGCAC